>NW_021319121.1:1664406-1741443 GCF_001605985.2 Dendrobium catenatum
TCGGACGAAAACGGCTCCGCGTCGTCCGAAAATCAACTTTTCTCCAAAAATCCTCGAGTTTCTCTCTCCTCAGATATTTTATTTTTTTAATTTCTGATTTTCTCTCTCTTCAAAACGACTGATTTCAGCTTTATAACCTTCAGATCGGCCCGGTCGATCGCCAGATCGTCCCGGGACGATCAGACCAAAATTCGATCGTCCCGATCGCCCTGGACGATTCCCAGAACTATTCTCAGGCCGATATTTTCTACAGTGCCGATCGGCCTGGACGATGTCCAAATCGGCCTGGACGATATGTACAGAAAATCACCTGGAGCAAAACTGGGCAAATTCTGGAGCAAAATTTTCCACTGATCGTCCCAGGACGATCCAGATCGTCCTGGACGATCCTGGAGCAGATTTTTGATATTACAGTGTCTCATGTTGTTTTGCCCGTTAATTCTATGGATGGTGACGTTATTGGTGACGTTGGGGTTGATTTAATTCCTAGTTTGGTTGGTAAGGCCATTCCATCTTGCCAAGTTCATTCTCCTGTTGTCCCTGTTTCTGTTGCTGCGACTTGTTCGGGTGGCTCACAGGTTGGAGTTTGTGGTGCTACTGAGGGTGAGGGTCCTTTGATTGTGGCTTCTGGCAGTGTGGTTTTGTTTGATAGTAATTGATGTGTTAATTTTGGAGCGAGTCCTATTCATACAGTTGGTGTGCAGTTATCGGGTACTTATTCTGGTTCTTTAGCTGATGGTGGTGTTGAGTCCTTGGTTTACTTTGGGGAGGCTAGCATCATGCTTCTCGTGGATGTGCCTATTTCTGTTATTTCTAATACTAATTTGCGAGCACATCTTGTTGGGGAGAAGGTTCAGTGGCAATGTGATTGACTTCATGATGACTTGTTGTCTGCTGGAGGGGATGATACATTTGATAGCAATTTGGAAACTGGCTCGCTTGATACTTGTGTCAGGAACCGTAAAAGGAAAACTAAGAAGAAATGATTTTGCTGTGACTACTTTCGTGGTTGTGATTTGTCGCTTTTCTCATTTTTGATTGTCGTGGTTGTTTTGGATCAGGATTATGTGGAAGTAGTCTTACTGCATGCACCTTGATGGCCAGGGTTGGGCAACCTTGGTGGTCAGATGTTTGGTGCTTGTTGGCTTGGTTTCTTAGCAGTTTATTTGATCCTTCCTGGATGGCCCCTCCCTGGTAACTGGGTGTACGTCGGTCTGAGTCCTTTTGGATCCGCTTTTGATATTGATTTTTCTCTGATTTGGTCTGTGTTTCTTTGATTGTAACCCTCATGTTGTGACCCTGTCGTGATCATGTGATGTACAATTGTCTTTTAATAAAAAAATTTGTTATGTTAAAAAAAATGAATTTGAGATTAAACTAAATTTAATTTAATTAATAAATTCTAATTATCTTTGATATCTATAGACAAAATATAAACATCCTTAATTAACCTCAAAATTAATAAGTTAGACTAGATTATCCTTACTACGAACTTTGATCAGCTTTAAAAATCATAAGCTAAACCACCTCCACTTTATAGAAACTTTAAATAGTCTTTAAAGCTATAAATCAGACCCAACCTTCTTCTAGACTTAAATATATTTTAGTTACCCTTTAGTTAGACCATAGAAGTATTAAAATGTCTAAGTAGACATAGTAGAAACCCTTACTTGACTCATATGAGCAAAAATTCTAATTATTGTGGCCTTGTCTTAATTTTTATAGTTTGGATAATGTCATAATTATTTTCATTCAATATCAATTGTAATTTGATAAAAAGAAATTTATTAAATATTCAATATAAAAAAATATATATTTTTTTTAATTTGAGTTTAAAAGAAATCACAAATTAAATAATGGGACCTTAATATAATTCTAGTAGAACTTTAGTCATTAAAAATATGTAAGTGCTTCATACTTTAGTGGTGCACTAGAATCGAGTCGTAATAAGAACAATTTAAGCTTTAAAAAAGATAAAGCAAAAGAAGTGAATGAGAAATATAGAGATAAAAATCTTTAGATTTCAATTTGAAAGAAGTATAGAACATGTTCACAATTTGTTTATAAGTTGAACTAATTGTTAATTATCTCATTTTGTCAGGGCTTATTTAAGTCTCATTTAAACTTCATTTGGGACGGTTTTCTTACTCTTTTTAAAACAATTTTTGTACTAAAAAACTGATTTTAAAGGCAGTAAGAGAGCCATTCCAAAAGAAGCGTTAATTGCTTGTTATTAGAAAACATGATTTAAAAAATAATAAGCTTTTTTTTCTTTTATTTTAAGGGAAAATATGATTGCTTATGTTTAAAAAATACGACTCGCTTTAGATGTGAAAATTAAACTATTATGTTTGATAGAGTTCGAAAGTAATTTATGATATTTAAATTTGAGGTTGATTACTATTTTATCAATCAAATATTCGATTTGGTAATTTTTTTTTTTCAAAGAATATTTTCAAAATTAAAATAATAAATTGACCTCTTATGAATAATACATTGCCATCCTACAAAGTCATGATTTATGTTTCGTTTGGGATGACTTTTTTTCTACTTTCTAAAACAGTTTTTTAATATAAGAATTTCTATTTTATGAAACGTTTGTACTGGAAAGCAGTTTTAGAAAACAGTAAAGAAGTCGTCCCAAACGAAGCTTTAGGTACATATTTAACGTAAACTAAAAGTCCTTTCAATAAAGAGAAATAGGTACAAAGAAATAGAGAGAGAGACAGATTAATCATCATAGTTATAAATAAAAGTTCACATACGTACACAATAAAAGAAGTAAACAAAACAAACAAGTGACAAAAGTGTTTTTATATTAAAACTTCATAAAGAATCAAACAACATTGTTTAACTCAATTGAAACAACTTCTATTGATAGCATATATTTGCTACAATAAGACTCTCTTCCTTAAACTGAGAAATGACATCAATAACAAAGCAAGTGAACGCATAATTTTCTAAGTGTCCTAGCTATAATGACATAAGAAATTTATGAGGTAGATGGAGTCCTAAAAGTGGAGGTGGCAAGCATTGAGGCAAAGCTAAAAGATCAAAATTTCTACTAAGAATAGCCAATACAATCCACATCTTAAAGGTTAGGTTAGCATGACTTGAAGGTAGTGAATAAGATGAGATAGTAGGAAGATCATGAAGGTACTTCGAGATGGTTAAATCAACTCTATCTCCATTTGAAGTGGAGATGATACATTTGGACTAATATGAATAAGAAGATATAAGATAATTGTATGGTGACTCAATGAGTTGGAATGATTCGTTTCATAAAGGTGTATTCACTAAGACCAAAAGACTATGAGCAATTGAACGTAGTTGGATTTGTTCCTCTCCTAAGAAGGAAGTGCTCGAAATATCATCCCCCAAATGCTCAACTGACAGCTTTTTCTGGCGACGGTATTAGTTCATCTAACTTATGTAATTAAGTCACAAATATTTCTAAGTGCATATGTTTCATGATAGTATGTCACTACAAGAAAATTTTCCAATACCGACGAATTTTTCCAGGGGTGTTGGGTGATTTTCTGACGGTTATTAAAATTTCCAGCAATTAAAACTCCGCTGGAAAAAACCATGCAAGAAATTGAAACTGACAACCTTTTCTGGCGACTGTATTTTCCTGAGGTTTTCCGCTAGTTATAGTCGCCAAAAATTACTGGCACGTAGACCGCCGGAAATTACCGGCGCAAAGACATCAGGGAAATTGTCAGCAACTACTAGAGGTATTACTAGAGGTCAAACTGCTGTTTTTTTCGGCGGTCAAACCGTCGGACAAATCATCATAAATTTCGACGGCAAATAAACAATCTAATATCGATGTTTCCGACGGCTAAGCTGTCGGTATAACCTCTACATTTTACCGATGGTCATTTGGCCACCAGTATTTGGTGAATTTCATGTAGTGCGTCTACCTCAAATGCATGCTTGACTAAAAGCCCGCTCGCCAAATAGTTGTAAGTTTTAGCCCATGATTAGCGCAAGTTTTTGTAACACTTCTACACAACTTATTATATATCCTCTATTAGGAGTAGTAGCATGACATGAGTTGAAGCCTCCTAATAATTTATCCAGAGAAGTCAAACTTGCCAAACCAATCTCACCAAGCAACTTGATTTATGATCATCATTAGTAATCCTACAATTCTAAGTTGATGACTATCCAATAATCGCTAACTTATAGATACTTGAAACTCTTAACGACTCATTCCATTAATTTATACTCGACAACCTCCATCATCCAAATGATTGACATCTTTCTATTAAATTTATCCTTTCTTTTATATTTGACAACTTCAATAATTGAATGTCTTTGTAATATGAACCCACACAAATGCCAAAATCAACACTTTAATAAACAAAGCTTTGATAACTCATCATCTACTTCTATGTCTTGTTCTAATCCTACTTATCAACACCAACTAATAATTGGCTTTGAGATGAATGTAATTCAATAATAAGAAATTAACTATTATGTTGCACTAATTTTAAAATAAACTCAAATATTTTAATGTGCATTCTAACTAAATCTTGATTAAAATATATTCACTTAATTTCTTTCAAATCAAATGTTCAGAGATTTTTCCTACTTATTTTTTTGTTTAAATTGTTATGTAAAAAAACTCGCTAAAACATTATACTAATCCTTTCAAACGATAGAAGTACTGAAACCTTGAAAATATAATGATATAATCAACAAATCAAACTTTTTTTTCATTCAATTAATGTTCAAACAATTTGAGAATGTTTAAATTACATAAATCGATGCATAATATTGTTAACTGAATAATTTGAAATCCCACCAAAGCCACAGACTCCCTGCTTCAGAGCTCATACAGCGGTCAAATTACCAAGACAATAAAGAACGAAAAGAGAAGAGAATCCATTAAATCAATCAACGAAATTCCTTCCTCAACATGACGGATATGCGTGCGTGAACCAACGCCTGGTCGCCATTGTTTTCCACTAAATCTGCAGATCTCTTCTTCCGGTTGCAGCCAAGAACATGAATTCTCGAAGCAGAAGAGAAAGAAGAGAGATCGGATTGAGGGGAGAGAAGATGAAACTGGTTGTAGTTGAAAAGATGGGTAATATCTTGCAGGGGTACTCTTCTCCTCCTCTTCCTTGGGCTGCGCTTCTTCTTTATAATTCCATTGATGAAGCTGTTCCGGGCACTCAGAGGGCTAGGAGGAGCGTTCTCTTTGTTATTGAATGAGTACAAAGATAGAAGACCCATTCTTTTTCTTCCACCTCTGTTTTCTTGCAGTCTTTCTTCAAAGGGAAGGGAAGAGAGAATTGGGTTAGAGATGGCAGAGACGAAAGATCTTAATTTGTAGAAAGGATTTGGAGGGCGTTTCAAGTTTGGATTTTGGAGAGATGATAGAGAGAGAGGGAAGTTGAAAATTGAAATTGACGAATCTGTGAAGAGGGAGAAATAATGGTGAAGCGGGGAGGGATTTCAGGATTTGTGTTTTGCGGGCGAAAGGGAAAAATGGAGAAGCTGTGGAGGGAGATTTAAATTTCTTAAGGCAGTGATTCATTGGTGGCCAAATTTTTTTATTTTAATCCTCCCGCCATGGCCCACCGAAGTACAGGAGGAACGACTGACTGCCGTTCGTTATAATCAAGATTCGTGTAAGTATTGTATTGACGGTGATCCATCTTATTAGTTTTAAATTTCTGCACCATTATAACTAATGATGAAAGAATAGTCAAAATGAATTTAAAAATTAATATAATAGTTTTTATATGAAAAATTCTTTAAAGAATGTGTTACAATGTCCTAATAAAAAATGGCTTTGAAATTTTTTAAAGCGCTTGAATATACTTTTAAATTAATGAAATATATAAATAATTTATATTTTACTTATTTCAAAACAAATTCATTAGTTTTAAAGCTCAACCTAATTATTTTTTAGTCAAATATTAATTATTATAACATAACTTTTTTCAGAGGAATTTGTACTACACTAATTTTATAAAAATCTAACATATTTTTAAATTCATCTTAATATAATTTTTATTGTGATATCCTCACCCAGCTTTTATTCAACATCACTATCTAAATATTTATTCATATAAATTTTATTTATTTTATAACAAAATAATTTTGAATAAAGTTTTAAAATACCTTATCAATATGTCATTTAGGAGTTGTTTGGTATATTGAAAAAAAAGAATTCAGAATATAAAGAATATAGTATAAAAGGAATGCATTTTATTTGAAATATTTGGAATTATTTGAATTACGTAAAAGAAATACATAAGATTACTTATATTATTTGACTTGAAGTAAAATGAATGTAATGTAAAGTCAAATAATGATGATGGTCAGCACTTAGTACTGGCAACGTTCAGTGGCGACAGTGACGGACGTCAATGGTGATTGGCAGGTGGTGGTAGGCAGCTACTACATAGTTGGCTTGCGATAAACAAAGAATTCAATCAAAATTGGATGAGTTTACAATAAATCAAAAATGAACTAGGGAGTGAAAAAAATTCACTAAAATTTTATAGTGCATTTATTTTTTCAACAAACCAAATACCTAAAGTTTAAAAACTCCAACATTTTCAAATACTTTGCATTCCTTTTTCACCAAATCAAGTAGCCCCATAGTCAACAGTTTCTCCTAAGGGGTTGCTTGGTTTACGAAAAGTAATATAAATTATTCTAAATGCATGAGTTTAAAAAAAATTCAAGTATTTAGTTTAATGAAAAAAGAATGCAAAATATTTTTTTTTTATAAATTCTAAATTCACAATATAGTTCATTTTTTATATATAAAAAATTAACTTATTTTTTACCTAATTGTAAATAAACTTCAAGCTAACTTCATCGCCTTCGCCAGCACAAGTAGGGCAATATAACCCGCCCTCGATACTGTTGAGAATAACCAAAGCATTATTTGAATAATTATAAAAAAAAAAAATATTTCATTAGAAAAACCCTAAACATAAAAAATGGCTAATGCCTAATGGTATTTGTTTTTTTTTTTATATAGAAAAATATAATGGTATTTGTTTTCTTTCAACAGAGAGTTCAAAATATAAAATATATTCTACCAAAAGACTTATCATAAAACTGATTTAGCTTGTAATATATTTTATTTAGATAGATTAATATTACTATCTTTATAATCACTTTTTCCCCTTAATGTCACTCATCTTTTTAAAGTAAAAAAAAAATAAAAAATTGTTGCTAAGTTTCTCTCTTCTTTACATAGGCAATTGGTCGGCCGAACAGGCCATAATTGAGCCTAATTAATGGCTTTAGAGTTTGGGGGAAATACCATTGGAAGAAGAAACCGAGAAACCCTAAAAAAATTATGTACTTCATTTCAATAAGGTAGTTTTTGTAGTGATACAACTATTAGTTTTCATGTGATAAGGACATTTGACTTGGAAGTCTGAGATGCTTGTGTTGGTTACATTTGGATGGTGGAGATTGTGAGGGATTAATGTTTAAAGCATCAACTTGACCCTTAGCATTTGGAAGTTTATGTTGTAAGAGAAAGATTTGGTGGATATTTTAGCAATTCAATCCTAATTAGTTGAGATAAGATGAAGTAAATGTTTGATTTGATATCATTTTGAATGAAGTAATAATCAATTTGAGTGTAATTAGGCATGGTATAAAAGATTGGATGGCTAGTGAGTGACATAACATAGAGGTTGTCCTAATAGAGGGTTGGGGTGATGTGACAGACAAATTGAACTTTTGAAGTAAGCATCAAATCATAATGACTATGGGGGGTGTAGTAAGATCTCTACATTCGACTTGTGCACTATTATTTGTTTCTTTGCACACTAAGAGACAAGGCTTACACCCAATATTGCATAATATTTAGTTATGAATTATTGGTCCAAGGGATATATCACATGCCTATTGAGAATCATAATATGTTACATCTGCTGAATCTATATGCTCTTGCACCTACTCTAACCTAGTCTAGTAAAAACCAATGAAGAAATTTTTTTGCATTTTTATCTTTTGCATGTGTGTGTGACTGTGTGAGTGTTCTGTTTGCATAAATGGCTAATTATTTAATCATTTTATTTATGCATGTGGACATGTACAATAGTGTAAATACTGCGTATATATATTTTGATGAAGAATGAATACAATTTTGTGGATGAGTTCATTATCTTCTTACTAAAAGTAAATTAGAAGCTTTGTTGTATGTTTTAATTTTGAATAGAAGAAATTTGAAAAGTTCACCGAAACTTAGATTTTAGGCTGGCTTATCCTATTTCAACATGGTATGACCTATCTGTTTGTGGGTCATATCGGGTTGGGTTAAGACATAGCTAGAGTTGTAGTTTCCAAAGACAGCTCTACATTGGGTAGAAGTGAATCAAACCCTGTCGCATCCCCTAGTTTGAGTGTTGCTAGTAGCCTCTTGAACTAAATCAATTTTCTTACCGCACGCTACTTAGTACAAATCTTATGTTTTGAGAGGTTGTAGATTTGTGTGAATAACAGACTTGAAAACATAAGAGAGTGGGAAACTATTGAGAGTGTAGTGGAGGGCATATTCAGCATCTATTTTGGAACCTATGGTTGCAACATTATCTACTTTATCTTTTTGGCTTTATGGATTGACCTTCCATTAATATATTATGAAGCCCATTTATGAGCTAGATGAAGCAGGGTTAATTTATGGGCTATAGTCAACAATTGATTGTTGGTTAGATGTTTGCACATAAGTTTAGCATGAGAACATAAGGGAGAAGCATGGCAAATATTGTGGCTTATATGCCAAAGACTAAGTTTTGACTTACAAGTGTCCATTGAACATATTGGAGGTATGAATTGAGAGTTATTTCTTCAATGATAGTGAGTTTATTTGGAAATGGCATTATGGTGTCGAATTAGCCTTCACTTTCATGTGTGTGAAAGTATTTTATCATCTAGGATCTCTATGTGGGGGTGATTAACATGGTTTAATTGTGTGGTAATGAGGATTTGATGTTTATCATAATGAACTTTAGTTGGGAAGGACTAGTAATATCACTCATTGATTTGGAGAAGATGTTACCTCATTGATTTGATTCATATGAAACCTCACATTTAATTTATTTTATATATTAGAAAAAGATGGACTGATTAAAATAGAAGAGCTAGTTGTAAAATTATGAATTAAAAATGAAACTTTCTTATATCTTAAGAGCTTTTCATACAATTTACCTAATAATATATATATATAAGTTAGATTAAAAAAAAAACCACCAGCACATAATAATTTCTCCTTAAGTTAGGTCATCTTGGATTTATAGCAAAAAGAGGGAAACATAGGATTTATTCCGCCTTGAGATTTACGTCAAGCGTAAATCTTGTTTGGAAGGATTTACGCTAAATCCTGCTCAAATCTAACGAAAATCCTGCTGCCAAATAGCCCCTTAAAATAATGGCATCCCAAACTATCACATCATTATTGAATCAATCATATGCACTCCTCCAATATCAAAATCATCAACTCCAGCTCAAATTTGAGCTCCTTCATAAGAAAGCTTCATTATTATTATATTTTTTTCAAGAAAAAATTTATTTTTTATGCAATTTCTAATATTGCCAACATACCCTTGCAATAAATCAAACATGCCTCATACAAGGTTACTATTGTTGTCAATACAAATAAAGAAATATGATAATGACATAAAAAAACTTATATTATTATTTTTACAACATTAATGACTCATAACTCTATCACTTTTAACTCAAATACCATAACACCCCTCTAATTTTTTGAGGCTATGAAAACATGAACGTGGCTTGCAAATATAACTAAGGTAGCATCAACATGTGAAAGCAACTGAGTTTTGTGAATGGCTATTTTCAATCAAGCTTTGCCTTTGAAGACATGCTTTATTTGCCACGATGTAAGCATGGCCAAAGCCACTCCTTTTTTATAGAAAAAAGAGAGACAAAGCAGTGGAGAGCACATCCATTTAAATATCAAGCCACTTATAGCTGGAAATTTCCTTTTTTTTTTCACATTAATACTACCTAAGATATAATATTCCAAGTCACGACATCATCCAAGTGCTTGAAAACTACATAGCACTTGGAATTTCCCTTTTTGTATTTGGCGCATTTACATAAAAGTTATACCATCTATACTAAAATTTTCTATCTACTGCACCCTAGCTTTCCATTATGTTTTTGGTAAAAGAAACCTAATGCTCGAGAAAAAAAGAGGAGCAAGCTCGAGAGAGCCAAAAATCAAAGGAAAATACATATCCAGTAAACTTGAACATCAGCAAAAACAAGGAGGAACCATGCAGCATCAAAAAAGCTGATAAAGTCATCAGTATGAGAGAACACAAAGGGCAATAAAGCCCACGAAGAAATCTGTTCCTATCAACTAGAATCATATAGAAGCATCCAATGAACCATGGGTTTCCCTCAGACTATCCAAGGGGTGGCCTGAAATATGGGACTCATCATCGTCCATGGCTAAGAAAGAGTCCCAACATGCGAAATCGAATGGGTAATAATCATATAGAATCAAAAAGAGCCCCCAGAGGGCACAACACCGAACAACATAGCCAATATGAAGCCAGAGATCCTTAAAAAAGGTAAAATGCTCAGGATTTTTGTTAATGTATTTCACACAGCGAAATGTTATTGTGACTTCCTCACCTCTTTATCATTGTTGAGGGTTATTTATGTGTCGTTGGTCTCTTCGTTGCCTTTTTTTTATTAAGATATTGTCACGATTTTCTCGCCTCTTCTCTCATCAAGAGCTTCAGGAGGGGCATTCACATGTTGCAGGCCTTGTTGATGTTCTTCCTCTAATGAGATCTTAACACGTACACTTCTTTTCTTCGTTGTTGAGGATATCAAGAAGGTGAGAAGCAACAGAGTGATAATTTTGCGAATGGAAAATTTTAGAAGTAATACTTTCCAAGCGTTATGCATGTATGTAAACCGCTTGTTTTATTTTCTTATACTTTGATGTGTTTGAAACTTATAATCTTTTTCTTTTATTAAGAATAATTGTACATTTATGTGGTTTAATGTGGAAAATAAATATCAAATATCCTCCGGGAGATAATAGTTTTTGATCTAAACTTTGAAAAAGCGAAGAGATTATTCAAAACTAATATGCAAAAATATTATGAATTAATTCTTTATAATAGACTAAGGCTTCATTTGGGACGGCTTACTTACTGTTTCTTAAATCATTGTTTTAGTACATAATTTTTAACTTTTATACTAGAAAGCTGCTTTAACAAGAAGTAAGAAAATCATCTCATACTTCATTTGGAACAACTTTCTTTTTGCTTTGATTTTAAAATCATAATCATAATTTTTTTATTTGACCACTATTTTTCACTACTTCCAATAACTTTTTTGACTAGAAAGAAAGTTGCTTTCCATAGCAACTTTTTTGCTATAGCAGCTTGGCATTCAATTTTATAAAAAATTATAACCGTCCTAAATGAACCCTAGCTATGTAGGAGAGATTATTACATCCGGTGTCCGAATGCCTTTAGAGACCAATAATCACGCGCCACGTCATCTAAAACTCGGTATTTTGGACTCGGTATTGCTCGGTATACATTCGGACCGTTCGATTTTTAACCGGATGTAATAATTTCTCGCTATGTAGAGGTTATTTTGAGAATCATGTTGCATGTTAGCTCTAATAACCATATTGGAGGTGAACTTCCTAATGAAGCTCTTTGAGCATCTATGAGAAACGTACCAAGGTGGTTATCCTTAAGACTCAACAAGTATAAGATCTATGAGGCCTCTAATACTAGTCTAATGAACAGATGGCTGCAATTATGGGCTCATAATTTTTTTTTTCTTTAGAGCCTAGTAAATTAAGTAGACCTTTGATTGATTTATCTTTTTAGTGGACTTGTCATGAAAGTCAAATAAAAATTCATTTTTGAAGATGAAATTATAAACGATGGTTGTCAATATTTGATTGAGTCGAATTTTATTTGGGACTCTTATTCTACTTTGAAAAATGTAAGTCTACACAAAATTATTCTTTTTAGATAATTTTTTCGATAAGCTATATTAAGGGTTTGTTTGGGGCAATTTTTTTATTATTTTCTAAAACAACATTTTCGTACAAAATTTTTTGAATTATAAAGCTATTTTAAAAAATAGTAAGAAAGCTGTCCCAAACAAAATCTGATTTTGATGAGTCTTGCCTGATCAAGATTTATTGACGATTGTTTTAATTTTTAGCTCAATCATTTTTATTCATTTCATTTAAGAAGCTAAGTGTGATGTTTGTTCATTAATGTTGGCAATAATATGCAACTCACCTTAGCATGTTAGCTAAGGACTTTGACTACTAATCAAGAAGTTTTGAGTTTGAAGCTTGCATATGTGATATTATGTTTCTCTTGAATGGCTCAAATGTAAATAAATAAATAAAACCACGTTGGAAACGATTTGATTGAAATCTATATATAATCTCTGTAATATTTTCTAATGGGAAAATTATGATTATATATTACATATGAATTGGAACCAGAAAGGGCTTTTCCTTAGATTTTAAAATAATTAGCACTTTTTCTCATTTGTAATCTTTTTCTATTCCCAAGAAGAATGGGAGAGAACCCTAAACTCTCAGAAATTGGATATAGGTCACAATATCAAAAGACAATAATTTCCTTTGTTTATTGTCATATGTTGCTTGCTCATCCCTATGAGTAGTTCAATTCACTGTCCCTACTTTCTATTAATTCGATCTTGAGCAAACTTCAATTCCCTACCTATTGAGGGCTTTGAAAGTGGCTCACATTGGATGAAACAAACAGTTACATGAGAATTATTGCGAGGTATATGTTTCATAAAGATTTTCTCGTAATGGTACATAATGTTTGTTGGAGTTTATTTATTTTGGGGCAATCTAATTCTCCCATGGAAGTAAGCCCCCATGTTTAATTATATCATACTTAAAATACCAAAAAAAAACATTCGAATACAACATCAGCTAGATCTATATGCAAACATGTTTAAGTTTACAACATGAATAGGCATTAATAAACATTTGCTTGCCATTTTCATTTTGATAATGCATGGGATATAGTTTATGTCAATATATCAAATCTAAGTTACAAGCTGAACTAATCTTCATTTTTAACTTTCTAAAAATGATAAACAAATGATTTAGTAGTTTTGAAATAATTTGTTAATAGCGCATTATAGATCATCAAATAAAACTTAATTTATAAGAAAATAAAGACAAAGAGATGCAAGTGTGTGAGTGTACAACCTACACAAGTTTTCTAAACACAAAATAAACTTTAAAGTTGTGTGATTAGGAGGGTTAAGTGAATAAAATCCAAGGATGTTATTTAAGTGATATGAAATAGCCTAGAGAAATGTAAGAAAAATTCAGGAGATCGAAGATTCAAAGAATTCACCCTTTGATGGAGGATTTTAGTTAAGTGATTCTAATTTGTTGTTATATATTATCATCTTTTAATGGATAATCTCAACATTTGAATCTTATATTAAACAAATTTTATGTCTTTTATAGAACTAACATATATCAAAATTATAATAATTGTTATCATTATTGCTCTTTGGTATTGCAATTTATATGTGATTAAACAATGTGTTTTCACATAGAAATTTTTGATCTCTCATAATTAAATAATTCATGTTCTAACCTTCATACCATTAAGGAAAAATCTTTTGGATAATTATTTCTCCAATCTTCTTCCTTTGATTAAGGGTGTCAATTCGGGTCGGCGGGTCGGGTTCGGGTCGAACCCGAAACTGACCCGGCACTGTTCGAGTCAACCCGAACCCGACCCGGTTTTAAAATCGGGTCAGGTTTCCAGACCCTCAATATTCGATTTTCGGGTCAAAATTGGGTAAAAACGGGTCAAATATATATGAGTTGTCGTGTCATTTTCGGGTTAATTTGGGTCAATTTTGGGTTACTGGGTCAACCCGACCCGATTTTTAAAACGGGTTGATTTGTTCAACCCGAACCTGAAACGTCAACCCGAACCCGACCCGTTTCAGGTTCGGGTTGACCCGAACCAGGATTTTTCCAGTTCGGGTCGTGTTTCGGGTCGTGTCAAAAATTGACATCCCTACCTTTGATTTTATCAATGTAATGCTAGAAAGTAATAAACCCTTTATCTCAAGTTTTAAACTAGCTACTCTATTTTTAAAAGTAACTATTTTATCATTAAAATAGGAATTATGAAATGATATAACATTAATTTCTTTAATCTTTTTCATTTTTCACATTCATGTATAGAAATTAATTCAATATTTCATTTAAGCCAAAAATATCATTATTGAGATATAAGTTTTCTTTTAATTAATAAAAAAATTGCATCCATTTTATTGAAAAATAATTTTTTATAACTTCTCAAAAGCAACAAATAATTTATCAAAAAGTGCTAACAATTCTTCATGAGATAATTCTTTTCTCACTTTGCCGTTTGTGTTGGAGTAGATGCTTGAACATGTAAAAGTAGGTGCTTCTATTTATTCTATCTTTTTTCTTAAACTTGGGCTACAAAGAAGATGGATTCTCCAATGATCTTCTTTTCCTTTATACTCTTCTTCTTTCTTTTCTTATTCTTTTTGGGGAGACTAGGAACATAACTTTGAGATTTAGTTCTTCTTAAGAACTTCATCAAATTATTCTCTCATATCTTGCCATAAAATCTATACAAATTAAACAATGACAACATCAACAATATTAATATCATCCTTTGAATATAAAAAAAGTGAAAAATCATCTAATAAATTAGCATAATTGAAATAACTAATACACTTAGTAATTAGATATTTTAATTCAACTTTATCAAAAATACATGATAAAGAGTAAGCATTTAAATAAATATATCATATTTTATAAATGACAGATATAAAAAATTATTAACTTAAGATTCTTCAAAAAATCAAAAAGGAATATATTAAAAGTTTATGGATGGTCAATAATTTTCTTGAAATAATACGGAAGAATTTACCATAGAACATAAGTATCTTAACCTTTTGGCTATTCGACCAAAGAAAGGCTAGGTTTTTCATATCAATTTAAGAGTCTAAACACACTAAAGGTGCAAAAATGAGGAGAGGGGAGAGGAGCCAGAGAGGCAGAGAAGGAGAGAGAGAGAGAGAGAGAGAGAGAGAGAGAGAGAGAGTTTGGGTATGAACGAGTACTTTAAATGCTTGCTAATTCATACTCCCAAAATAAATACATGCAAATAAATAAGTATTTGATTTAATAATTAAACTAACATATTAGCATATAATTATATAAGTGTATAGGTAATAAGATGTACAATGGGTGATATGCTAATATAAGAGTGTTCAATTGACGAGCTAATATAAATGATGTCAGACTCAATCATGCTATTTCATGACTTATATTCAATCAAACCAACCTATAAATGTAATCATACAAATATAAAATAGTGTTTGATATAACATAAAGCAAGTGAGTGAATGATAAAACTATCAAGCACATATGTATAAATTAGCTTCACCACACAAGCTTGAATAATTAATTCACCAATCATCAAAGCAACGCAAACCTAGTACCACATAAAGATAAGAACACTTATTAAGAGTTATAAGATTTATAAGCGAGTAAATTAAGCTAATAAAAAAGTGCACACTTAACACATCTAACATATAAAGCACGTATCACATGAATCACAATATAGACATGCGATTCAATTAGCAAGAAAATTAACAACAAATGTACGTATTTCGAAATAGAAAACCTAAAAAAAAAGATAATTTTTATGATATTCAGCATGCAATCGATTTGTATGCATGCCAAAGTCATTCTGATAGTTAGGATTACACTAACTATCTCCTAATAATAGAGAATATGTCTCCTTAAAATCAAAGTGGAATGCACCACATATTCTCATATGCTTGATGAATAAAATAACTATTATAAGTAAGGCAAAAATCCCAATTTATAACATTTAGGCTTTGTTTGAGGCAACTTTTTGTTGCTTTCTAAAAGAGCTTTCTAATTCAAAAATTTCTTGAATTAGAAATTTCTATACTAAAAAGACGTTTTAGAAAGTAGTAAGAAAATTGTCTCAAATGAAGCTTTAATATATTAGCACAGTTCTAAGGAACATTCATGACGTATAAGATAAAAACCAACTAATGAAGTCTTCATAATCTTTACCCTATATTATAAAATAGAAAGAATGAAATTACAAACATTTCAAGAGAGAATAAAAGAGTGATCAACACGAGCAAAAGAATCAAGGAGCTTGATTAGGCAAAAATATTTATTTTCCCTTAATCTTTACATAGGTACTTATATTATTTACATAACCCTTTAGTTTTTTTTTCTAATTATATCCTCTAATTATAAGAATTGAATGGATATGAAAAATTCTAAAAATAATTAAAATGTTCTAAGTATCCACCTCAAAAATCCATTCCACCAACTCCAAAAACAAGTTATTTCTAGGGAGTTACGAGTTGAATTGAGATCTCGATATTGTAAAATGGGGTTACGCACTTTTCATTGATTTGAATAATTTTGGGAGAAAATAATTAATGTTTTAGAATGCTAAATAATTTTATTTTTAATCAAAATTATAACATATAATCTGTATAATCATATGCATATAACTTAATGAATGTAATAGAGTAGGAATAAAGCCCAAATTCTTTAAGCATGATATAATTATCTAATTAATCTAATTACATATATAAGCTTCATAAATCTTTAAATATAACATAATGAGCTTCATAAAATTTGATTTGTGTAAAACTGTATGTTCATAAACTACCACAACATTTTCAAGCAAAATATAAATTTGAGATATTGATATGTCATACAAAGATCCATTAATAGGGCAAAAATCATGGTGGGGTTTTTGAAGTGTAAACTTTAAAAATTAAATTTAGGATTATTCAAACTCCAATTACAGCAAATTTATAGTCAAGCTGAACAGCTTGATGAGAAGAACCTAATGATATCAAAAGTGGTTACATCCGAGTCCAATAAGCTTAAAGTATGGTCGAAAACTTTGAGATAATAATTGAATCACCAAATGATCTTCAATCTATATATAATTATAGTCAAACATTTGAAATATGGTCGAAAACTTTGAGATAATAATTGAATCACCAAATGATCTCCAATCTTTATATAATTATAGTTGAAATGAGTATCTCAATAAAAGAAATATAATAAGCTCGAGATCACTCTATCATGAGATTGTCATGGCACTTAAATGTAGAAAGAAAAAAATTTTATCAAAGAAATTAGTAAGGGATATTCGAAGAATGTTTTGAAGTTTTGACTAGATCTACTAAGATGTTGCTGTTAAAATTATAAATAGACTTATTCCGAAAGGAACCTTAACTTGGATTTCAAGAAAAAAAAGAAATTTAAAGAACTTTAGCGCTCTACCCAATGTTTGATAATGACGAGTTCCGCTAGCAACCACCAATGCTTGACTGCTATTGTTCGATAGTTGTGACCAATTTTTTGTTGTCTGACCAATATTATTTGATCAGCATCACCCAAGCATCATGATCCATCAAACCTCATCTATCAATCAATTATTGTCACATGACTATCATCACTCGTCTAATGTCATCAGACTAATATCATCTGACAGGTGTAGTTCAGTCATTATTGTCCAGCTACCAACGCTCTACTAACATCATCCAAACACAACCATCATGCTTCAATACTTCTCTAACATTCTCAACTATTACAAAAAATTAAACTAGTATATACACTATGTAATCTCGCCTTATCATATATATGAATTATTTTAATTGAGTTTGTCCCATTATTTTTTTTTTTCTCTTTTCAAATCTTTAATGTAAGAAAATTATGATATTTCTTATATATTTTCTTTTATCTATTTACATGTGGGATCATCGTCTAAAGTTAAAATGTAAAATACACTTTGTAGCCTAGAATTTTCTAACATGTACCATTTCTATATTGATTATCCTTAATTAATATAACTAAGCATAACAACGCATAAATAATAAATGTAATGGTATCATTTGAAATATTAGCTTATATAAACTATTAAATAACATCATTAATTAATTTTAAGTTGAAATATTTTTCTTAGCATATGATTACTAATCATTATAGTTAATGCAAACCTGAAGAAGGGAATAACTAAAGGGGTTGTTTGGATGGCTAAAAAAAAAATGTGTAAAAGGAATGCAATGTAAAAGAAATTTAACATAAAAGGAAAATATTGTAGTTGTTTGGATGACTGTAAAGTAAATTCATATAAATAATTTTTAGTTTTTTGAAGCAAAATAAATGTAGTGTAAAGTTTAAAGATAATAACGACTGGAAGGTGACAATGATGATGGTTGGCAGTGGCCGATGACAATGGTGACAGTGGTGGACAGAGGGTGGCGGTCTCCGGTGAGTGGCGACAACGGTGGTGGTCAGAGGGTGCCAATGATGGTATTAATTGCAAATTTCATAATCAATGCATGTTAAAATCCAATGCTAAAAATGTACAACAAATTTAAAAAATATTACATCGACTTACAACACGTTTTGTAATTGAATCGAGCAGCTCGACGATACGAATCCAACGAGCCCAAGATCGCCAAATTCTGATATCATTAAGAGCTTCAAATGTCTGATGAATGGTCCACGATCAATGGATTCAATATCGTTCGTCCATCCATTCCGCTCCACCTTTGCCCTTGATCATCCTTCTATTTACAGGTCATGCCACTCTTAGAAAACTATAAATAGACCCCTCATTTCTTTTGAGAGGGGGCCTAAGCAAGAAGAGGAGAAGAGAAGAAGAATAGGAGGGAAGAAACTCCTCCTTGACCACCACCGGAATTCCACCCGACCTCCAAGTGACGCCGGAATTCCGCCCGACCTCCAAGTGACGCAGGAGTTTCACCCGAACTCCAAGTGACGCCAAAATTTCGCCTGACCTCCAAGTGACGCTGGAGTTTCACTTGAACTCCAAGTGACGCCGGAATTCTGCCCGACCTTTAAGTGACGCAGGAGTTCTCCTCAACCGCCAACTGACGTCGGACTTCTACCCAGCGCTGGACCTCCACTCTGTCACGACCCAACCCGACCGAAACGAATCCCATAGCGTTGAGTCGACCCAACCCGACCGAAATGAATCCCATCGCGTTGAGTCGCGACGGATGAATCCAGGATCTAGCTTTGAAATTTGCTTTCTGACTTTCTTCAAAGATACAAAGGACTACAGAACGCAGAGCTACTATAAACATCCAAATATACAAAAATTCATCCAACATTTTCTTCTTGTCAATCCTTAAAATAATCATGTACATTACAGTGCATGGCTATAAACATAAAGAATGGAACAGAAAAGCGGAATAGCCATGACCGTACAAAAATCAAAAGTGCAAAAATACCTAGTCAGATCAGACACTGAACGGTTAGTCCAAAACCTCCTTCCCTTTCCCAGAACCTGAAAACCATGAAGATAACCACAGTGAGCTAACAGCGTTAAAAGCGTTAAAATATTTTATTCAAATAGCCGTGTAGTATTCAGATACTCATACATAAATAAGAATATTAGACAGAGTTCAGAGATTCATACAGAACAGAAATCAAACCAAATGCAGATATTCGTACAGAATAGATAAGATAATAAAGACAGAAGAACTGAATCAAATTACGTCACAGAATTATTCAAATCAGAATTCAAATCAAAGTTCATAACATATTTCACAAAACATTCAAATCACATTTCAAAATAGAAAGAGATTCTGGCTCCTTATGCCTCCCTTCCCTAACACAGACAGAATCTCAACAGATTCTGGCCCCTTATGCCTCCCTTTGTGCTTATAGCACCAGAATATATCAGATATAAAGAATTTTTAAATCATACTTTATTTTTTTCAAATTCTCTGACACAGATAGAATCTCAAAGGATTTTGACCCCTTATAACTCCATTCTGATATCATTCAAACACATCAAATCATCAAATTAAAAAAGAAATCGGATTACATTATAAAAATCTTCAGCGGCATAACGACAGTCCACAGAAATTTCAACATATCAAATCACAGTTTCAGAAAATTATCAAATTACCACAAATCGTAGAAAACATCATTTCAAGACTTTCATTGTACTGAAGCAATATTTTTCAACATCCAGATAATTTCGTATTTAATGAAAACTCCGCAAAATTTAAAATACCCGGTGAAAATCTTCCAGAAAATACTCAAAAACGTGTAAAATTACAATCTCTATAACATACCAAAAGTTACGGGATAAAATTTTTACCGGTACGAAATTATACCAGATTTTCACTGACAGAAACAGAAATTTAAACAAGAACTCCATCAAAATCCACATTTCTGAAAATTGAGAAAGGCATTATGTGCCTTACCTCGAGTCGGTCAACTTCCCCAACTACGGCGACGGACGAAAACGGACCGAATATGCCCAAAACACGATTTTCCTTCTTCTTCCTTCGTTTTCTCTCTCTCTTGCTTTCTCTCTCTTCAAAAATATCTCAAAAAATCTATTTAATGAACTCGATCATCCAGACGATGCTCTACGTTCATCCCGGGACGATCCCTCTGGACACGGATCGTACAGCCGAAAATTAATTCCAATTTCTTCCATCCCTGGATTATGCTCTCGGGAAAAATTTCGTCCCGACGGTTTGTCCCGATGAACCCAGGTTCGTACAGACGAACCTGCACTTTACTTAGTTCGTACGTACAGACGAACCTACACTTTACTTAGTTCGTACTGGCAGTTCATCCTTACTAACCATACAGATTTTCAACATTTTCTTCAGTTCGTACTAACGGTTCGTTCGTACTAACAGCACAATTTTTTTTTTTCAAAATAACTTAAGAGTTTAAGGGTTTCACACACTCGTCGCTATATTTCTACCCGACGTCAGACTTATGCCCGTTGTCGGCTTTTCGTCGGACATCTATCCAATGCTGGACTTATATCCATTGATGGATTTCTACCTGACGTCGTCCTTCCGACCACCGTCACCCATCGACTACGATCCTTCTAACTTACGTCGCCCATCGACTACGGTCCTTCTGACGTATGTCGCCCACCGACTACAGTCATTCTGATCTCCGTTGCCCGCCGACTACGGTCCTTTTGACTTACGTCGTCCACCGACTACCGTCCTTCAGACCTTTGTCGTCTACCCAATGTTTGATTATGACGAGTTCCGCTAGCAACCACCAATGCTTGACTGCTATTGTTCGATAGTTGTGACCAATTTTTTGTTGTCTGACCAATATTATTTAATCAGCATCACCCAAGCATCGTGGTCCATCTAACCTCATCTATCAATCAATTATTGTCACATGACTATCATCACTCGTCCATTGTCATCAGACCATCATCATATGGCAGGTGTAGCTCGGCCATTATTGCCCAGCTACCAACGCTCTACTAACATCATCCAAACACAACCGTCATGCTTCAATACTTCTCTAACATTCTCAGAAAACTATAAATAGACCCCTCATTTCTCTCGAGAGGGAGCCTAAGTAAGAAGAGGAGAAGAGAAGAAGAATAGGAGGGAAGAAACTCCTCCTCGACCACCGTCGGAATTCCGCCCGACCTCCAAGTGACGCAGTAGTTTCACCTGAACTCCAAGTGACGCCGGAATTCTGCCCGACCTCCAAGTGATGCCGGAGTTCTCCTAAGCCGTCAACTGACGTCGGACTTCTACCCGACGCCGGACCTCCACTTGTCGCCAGATTTATACCCGACGCCGGACTTATGTCCGTTGTCGGCTTTTTTTTTCCGGACATCTATCCGATGCTGGATTTATATCCATTGTTTAATTTCTACCTGACGTCGTCCTTCTGACCTCCGTCGCCCACCGACTACGATCCTTCTAACTTACGTCACCCACCGACTATGATCCTTCTAACGTATGTCACCCACCAACTACAGTCCTTCCGACCTCCGTTGCCCGCCGACTACAGTCCTTCTGACTTACGTCGTCCACCGACTACCGTCCTTCGGACCTCCGCCGCCCGTCAATTACGGTCCTTCCGACTTACGTCGCCCACCGACTACAGTCCTTTTGACGAAACTAACACATCAGCAGTGATTTTTTGTATTCTCATAATATAAAGCACTCTATAATATGTACATCAAGCTAAGGCCTTCCCCGAAAGAAGGGTCTCATTTGTAATCAACTGCAATACTAGTGGATTCATTTAAACCGGGCTAGGCCCCATGGTTTTTCCCCCTTTTTCAGGATTTTACCACGTAAAAATCTCGGTGTCTCTCATAAATGCTACACCCTTTCTCTTTTTTGATTGCGTGTCAGATTTTCGTACAAAGCTGAGACGCTAAACTTTATATTTCTCTACCGCCGCGAATACTCCATGGTGCAATATATATATTACATCTACTTTAGAGCAAAAGAGCATAAACTACTTAACAAAATGTTCAATTCATCCTCTTGAGTATTTTATGATTCAAAAATCTTATAAAAAAATATTTCATCAACCAGGAGTTTGACAACCTCAACCATCATAAATTTACAATGATTTTAAAATTATAGTAAGTTATTTGCCTTAGTGCCTTAGCATAGTTAATCAAGTCCTACAACCTTAACCGTAAAATCAAGAATTCAAAACCGTAAAATTATTGTATATTATACTATAAAAGTGACAATCATCTTTTATTATCGAACTTTTGAAAGCGACTTTTGAGCGAGTTAATTCACAGACTCCCATACACCATATATATAAAAGCTTTGAACTCAAAACCTCTTGATTGAAAATCTAAGTTTCCAATGAACGGGTCAATGTATGTTCCACATGTATTGTCACAATCATTAATGAAATAATTTCATATGGAATTGATTATCATCCGATCTGTCTCAAACAAGTCCAAAATGTAAAAACTTTTTGAACTCTTCAATGAACATCAACTCATATGTATCAAACTTTACTAAACCCTAAATCAAATGGAAGGAGACCACAAGTCATTGATACTCAGCTTCATAATAACTTCCTTACGAAAGAGGTCTCAGTGCACCTTCCCATACATTCACATGGTTAATAATGTCTTGGAGCCGGTCCCTCCATATTTTTTGCCAGGTAAAAGTAGAACCCACCCACGCTGTCGTGTAGCCAACTTTAGCCCTACCAAGCGAAGGACACACAAATCTGTAGCCGGTTGTCGGGCACAACTTATCATCACTACAGGCAGCCATTACTCTCACCTTCAACGCAACAATTACAGTCACAGCAGAATGAGTATAACTCTTCAAAAGTTTCAAACTTCAAAGTAGAAAGAAAGCAGTAAAAACCAAAAAGTAGGGAGCAGTGGTGATTTACTGCTATTGCATAGACGTCACAGAAAAAACAGCGATGAAAAACCCCAAAAGCTGTAACAGGTCGCTCTCGCAATTCTAAAAAAACATGGATAGAAAGAGGAGGAGAGAGAAATAGGGGTGGAGGAGTAGTGAGTAGCTTTTGGGTTGCGAGCAAGTAGAGAGGATCTAGCCATCAAGGAGCTTGGCTAGCCTCAACAGCGAAGTACTGGACATTGACGGAGGCGAGGTGGAAGACAAGGAAAAGTCATTTCTACTTCTCTTTTTTCCCCCCTTTCTTGCCTTTTGTCTCCATTAGTATCTCGTTTGAAGATTGTGCAGGGGAAGTCGCTTTGTTGGCATTTTATCTGTGTCTTTGGGAGATGGGAAGAATCAGCTCATCTTTAATCCATCCTCCTATTGTTTGTGTTTATTTTTCTGTCTGCGAATACATGGTGGCTTCTGGTTCATCTTACTGAGCAAAAGTTGATATAAGTAAAAGAGCCCTTTGTTTCTTTGTCTTAAGGGTATTAAGATGGAATTTTGATTTCGGCATCTGGGTGAGTAAGAATAGTGGGTTTGCTTTCCTACGCCAAAATTTCATCTTGTAATCTATCTTCTTTTCCATCTTCTGCAGCCTACCGTTAATGTTGGAAAAATGAGTGTTCAGCTGGTGATGGAAGTGTTGCAGTTGAATGGCCAAGCTTTTCAAAAGAGCCCAAACTGGTATCAAGCGCAGCAAGAGGGTAGAGAAAAAGCCCTGTTCTTTTAAGAGTGGAAAGCACGGGAAAAGGAAAAGTAGCAGAGCAGGAAGGGGAGGAGGAGGAGGAGAAGAGGAATACGGAGAGCCTGGATCCAAGGAGGAGTCAGACTCACCTTCACCCAAACCAAAGCGAAGGAGAGCGAGAAAGAGAGCTTCACCATCACCTGCAGCCTCCGTACTTCCCCTTCCCTTCTTCCTCTTCCCACTATGCTCGCTTATCGGAGAGGCAGCCGCGTGCGATGAGGACCGCCGCCAACGCCGGCGGTGGAGGCGAGATAGTAGAAGTACAAGGCGGCGGCCACATTGTACGAGCAACAGGGCGAAAAGACCGACACAGCAAGGTATGCACGGCCAAAGGCCTCAGAGACCGGCGCGTGCGCCTCTCTGCTCACACCGCAATCCAGTTCTACGACGTGCAAGATCGACTGGGCTACGACCGACCAAGCAAAGCTGTTGACTGGTTAATCAAGAACGCCAAACCGGCCATCGACCGACTCGCTCAGCTCCCTCCATGGCGCCCTCCCGACCCCTCACCGCCTCCTCCTACCGCGACCGAGAAAACCCTCCTTTCTTCTGAAACCGGTGACTATGCTTCTGCTTACGGCTTCTGCAGCAGTTCCAGCTTGCTCCCTCCTTCGCTCGATTCAGATTCCATCGCCGACACCATCAAATCCTTCTTCCCTATGACCGCTGCCGCCGCCGCTGCCTCTACCTCTTACCACTCAGCATTCGGCGGAAGCAGCAGCCATGCCGAGGATCTCAGTCTCTCTCTCCAATCCTTCCAAGATCCCATTTTTAACCAACAACAGAGCCGCACTGCTCCCGCCCATCAAGGCCTTTTCGCCTGTGCTGCTCCTCAGGCCTTCGAAACCGGCGCTTCCACATGGCCGGAACCCAGCCAAAGAGCGGCCACGTGGAATCTGGTTCAAAACCAATTTTTTACACAGTGGGGAACCCTTCAGTCCAGTAACCCTCCTTTGATTCGTGCAATGGCGGACCCAATCGCTCTTTCTTCCGCATCCGGTCACCAGATGCAGTTCACAGCTTTCCGGCCGAGCTCAACCTCGCCGTCGCCAGTCTTCCGAACAGCCGCTGGCGAAGTGATTGGGTTCTCTGGGTACCATATCCCTGCACGAATACAGGGTGGGGAGGAGGAGCACGCCGGAGGCGTCGCTGACGCACCGCCCTCTGCTTCCTCTGCTTCGCGCCATTGATGGAAAGAAGTAAGAAGAGGGACTGAAACTCCTACTAGCTTCTCCTCATCAGGTGAACATCCGTCAAAACCTCCACTTTCCAATCATTTCCGAGCTAAAAATTCGCTCTTTTCTTTCTCATGGTTAGATTTGTCCGGAATTCTTCGCCGGGTGAAGCATCTGCAACTTCTCCGGGCTAAACCAGTTCCTCTGTTTCTCTTTCCCTTTGGTGCATATCTTGTTGTGAGGCTCCTGAAGCCATGTATCCGTACTGCTTAAATTTTTTCTTGATGTTGCTTTTTCTATTTTGCTACTGTCATTGTTGCTCTGCACTCATTTGCTGTGTTTATCATTATGTTATTATTAAGGAAAAAAAAACTTTTGCTGCTTCTCATTGCAAAATTATCTCTTTAAAAGACTATTCATGGCTGCCTCCTCTGGGGAAAGGAAGAAGAAGGTAGCTGAGCCTGAGAGGAGAGGATCTCGACTCTCGAGTGATGGAACAGTGGCAAAAGTTAGATATGAAAGCTTGATGTCATTTTCATGGTGACAAGGAGAGATCGAGCAGAGAGCCTTTCTCTATAATTGGGGAATGAGAAGTCGCTTTCCTGGTTTCTTGGTGACTTGGTAGCTTTGTGGTTTGCGTTCGAATGGAAAATGAGAATCTAAGAGACTAAGACGTGGTTTAGTGATTTGATTATGGGTTGGGAATGGAGACTGAGCTTGTCCTAATTAGAAGATTTGGAGAATAAAATAACTATTTATGTGATGACTGGCCATGCTTTTCTTGTTTGAGGTGGCTGAGGATGGGTCTCTTTCTCCTACAGTGGCATATTTATTTGCTAACCCACTCAATTAGATTCTGCTTTCTTGTCCACTGGAACAGCCAATTGTTCTCCTTACTCCATATCTTGCTAAAGGCTGTTTGGTTGGGTTGTTATATTAATTAATTATTTATTTTATATATTTAATAGTTATGTTAAGAAAAGATGTAAAATAAAAATATGGTGTTGAAAATATTTTAAATCTCTTATTATTCTTGTAAATGAAATACGCCCAAATTGATCTCATTTCTTTCTCATGTAATCATCACACTCTTTGGAGCTCAATCAGGATGCGTCACATCACCCGATACACAACGGTACATAGTAATTATACACAATAAATTGTTGACGTGTGGCGCAAACTGATTGTCCTCATGATGACATCCAATGACTGCACGTAATAATTTCACAAAAATCTGAGAGTACGGAATAATGGATATTGGATAAGAATGCAGAGTTCAATGGAGATGAATGTTGAGTTGAAGTCGTTGATTATGGCGACTTCATTTATGAGCTTTTTTTTATTATTTTTAAAATTTTATATTAGAAAGTAATAAGAAAGATGTCCTAAACGAAACCTTTATCTTCACCATTCTATAAAGTCTCCTCCAATTCTTTTGACGACTCCTCAAATCTCCCTTTGTCTCCTCATTCGTTCTCTTACACAAAAAAGAGTGCGGGCAGGGGGAGAGATGGATTTAAAATGCTCTCCTAATAAATTAAAAAATATATATATGCATTGTATTTTATTTGCATATATTATAAAAAAAATTATTTTTTGTTGGATACATATTTGTCTATTTGTCATCATAAATGTCACACTTAATATATCAAAAAATTATATTGATCGGGCACAAATCTCAAGGTAAAAATCAAGTTGAAAACATCATAAATTAATTTGGAGATCATCTGAACTTCGATTTAAGCAAACTTGTAGTCGAACTGAACATCTCGGAAATACGAACCCAACAACACCAAATTCGATCTAATACGAGCTCAAATGAGTCTAAATCAAGGACTTGAAGCACTGTTGGAAGGTTCAAACCACAATTTGAATTACTAAATGATTTTCAAATGTGACATGCTTATAGTCGAATCGAGCGGCTCGACGAGACGAATCCAACAAACCCAATATCATTAAATTTCGATATCATTAGAGCCTTCAAATATTTGATAAACGGTCCACGATCAAGAGATTCAACATTGGCCGTCCATTCAAACCACTCCCAATTCACCCTTGATCTTTCATCTATTTACTGACCATGCCACTCTTAGAAAACTATAAATAGTCCATCATTTCTCTTTAGAATTGGCCACAAGGGGGGAAGAAGAGACCCAAGCAAGAAGAGAGAAGAAGGAAAGAAGAAAATGAGGGAAGAAGCTCCTCCTCGACTCTTCCCTCCTCCTCGACCACCGTCGGAGTTTCGCTGGACTTTTCAAGTGACGTCGAAGTTCCGCTTGACTTTTTAAGTGATGTCGAAGTTCCGCCCGACTTTCAAGGGACGCCGGAGTTCTGCCCGACTTTCAAGTGACACCGAAATTCAGTCCCACTTCCAAGTAACGCCGAAACTCTGCTCGATCACCAAGTGACTCTGAAGTTTTGCCCGAATATCATCTAACGGCGGAGTTCTCCCCAGCCGCCATATTACTTCGGACTTCTACCCAACACAGGACCTCTACTCATCGCCAGATTTCTACCCAACGCTAGACTTCTGCCCCTTATCGGACTTTCGTCGGACATCTATTTGATACAAGATTTTTATCCATTGCTGGACTTCTATTTGACGCCCCCTTTTTTACCTCCGTTGTTAGACAACGATCCTTCTGACTTACGTCACCCACCGACTACAAGTTCGTTAGAGGAGCAGGCGTGATACGATGGTATGCTAGACTAGGATTAGTCACATCAAAGGCCTTTCCCCAAAAAAAGGCTTCATTTGTAATCGACTGCAAATAATAGTGGATTCATTCAAACTAGGCTAGACCCAATGGTTTTTCTCCCTTTTCAGGGGTTTTCCACGTAAAATCTTTTAAAGAAACTTTTTAATAGTTTTTAAAGAAACTTTTTAATTTTTTTTAAAAAAGGAAGGCTTTGTTTGAGGCGGCTTTCTTACTACTTCTTAATGCAATTTTTTAGCATAAAAATTTTAATTTTTATAATAAAATTTGTTTTAAGAAACAGTAAAAAAGCTGCTCCAAAAAAAATTTAAGGCTTCATTTGAAACGGCTTTTTTTTTACTTTCTAAAACGACTTTCTAGTATAAAAATTTTTTAATTTGAAATTTTTATACTAGAAAATATTTCCAAAAATAGTACGAATGATATCCCCATGGTGTTGTTAATTGTTATTGTTATCATATAGGTTTCCATTGAGAGCACTTTTTTACTAGTTTTTAAAGTAATATTTTAATACATAATTTTTATACTAAAAGCTTCAAAAAAAAAAAAAAATAGTAGCTGTATGCCTTATTGTCGTCCGGAAAAGCGAACCTTGGATTCCGCGGCGGCATTCATCCAACCCAGCAAAACATCTAATGACCCGAATAAGTTCGCTGTCTTCCAATCCCGTTAAGGAGCAATTCATTTCTTATACTTTGGCCCCTCGAATTTAAGAATATTCAAACTTAGCGTGTTCGCAGTTAACTTCTTTAGGGGTGCCATTAAATTCGATATTTGTGTAATTAGCTGATATTTGATTCACTAAATAATTTATTGTTTTTCTTCATTTCTTAATATAAATATAGTATTTAAGCTCAATTTTTTCACAAAGTTAACACAAATAAATTTTATTTTTATTTTTTATTCGGATTTTATTTGAGATAATTTCTTTATAAAGCAATATTTAACCTCAATATAGAACAATTATTAGGTCAGGTGACCTGACGTAGCTCTACGTTCGGACGTCAATAACATGTCGCCACGTGCTCTTATTCTTTAATGCGCGGCCCTACGACCCGACCCGGACCGAAACCCGGGATTGCTATGTTCGCGTATTACTAGGTATTGCTTAGCAATAACAAGAAATACCGCTCTGTCAAGACCAATATCGAGCAATACAGATATTGCTCGGTATTGCTAGGTATTGATCTTCACAGAATGATATTTCTCGTTATTGCCGAGCAAAATCGACCAATACCTAGCAATACCGAGCAATACGCGAAGATAGCAATCCCGGGTCCATTCCGGGTCGGGTTGTCGGGCTGCACAGTAAAGAATATGAACACGTGGCACTATTTTACTGACGTGCAAACGTATCCCTCAATATATGTGTAAGCCATTACTGATAATGTGAGGATTCCTGTGAGCACTTCTCTTGTCGGACAAATTTCTCTGGGTTGGTTTGACGGTGACGGCTCAGAGGAGGGTTTCGTTTGTAAGCAGCAAAGCAGAACGGATCGCCCAATGGGATTAATATTGCTCTATAAAATTCAATAGATTTGGTACGAAATGTAATTAGAAATTTGTTTAACTTTCTCTCAGTTAATTTCAAATAGTGTAAATTAGAAATTCCAAATCTGCATTATTGATTGATGTGCAATTTAGTAAAATATAGTATGCGCAAAAGAAATTTCACTACATCCAATATCGACTTATTTTAACTTGAGTCATGATTGTCCCATGTTGATGCATCAATGTGCATAAGTTAAGCAAATTCAGGCTTCGTTTCAGATAATTTTCTTACTATTTTATTAAGTGGTATTTTAGTATGAAAATTTTTTGAAAATAGAAAAAAATAGTGGTAAAAAATTATCTCAAAAGAAGATTTAGAGGACTTAAAAATATTTAAGTTTTATTTAATAATATTTTAAATACTTTATTTTATAGCTATAGTATGTTTGACTTTCTCTTTATGATTGTCATTTTCTCTAACTTTACTTGAGTGTGTAAGAACTTCATATATGATTAGGGTGTCAAAATCACGTTCCTGGTCGTCGGTCGGGTTCTGGTTGAACCCGAGATTGACACGTTACTATTTGACATGACCCAAACCTAACTCGTTTTTGCAAACATGATAGAAATTTCAACTCGGACCCAACCAGTCGGGTTTGCGGGTTGACACGACCCAACACGAAACTATAGTGATTTGGTCGAAGAAGCGCACGAATGGGAGAAAATGGTTATGTTTGCAATAAGCGAGCTCCCTCCTGTCATCATCGTTACTTCAAATCCAACAAAAGAACAACAAGCTGTTGTGACTTTCGACACGACAGGAAGGAACGTCGTCAAAGGAGGCAAAAAAGTCTTTTATAGACTCATTCAAAAATGTTACCTCACGAAAGGGAGAATATGGAACCTCACACGTTGAACATAGTCTTTCAACCAGATAGGAAGGAATGTCATTGAAGGTGGTAAATGTTGTCGAAGGAGGAATGAACGTGCCACTGGAAGGCATAAGCGTGATTAGGGCTAGGGCTGGCGGACAGAATTGCTTATCGTTTATACAATTATACGCCTGCACGAAGTGTTTCAAAATCATGTCCAAATCGGGTTTCCGGGTTGACCCGAGTCAGACTCGAAATTCAAAACGTGTTGAAAATTGAGACCCGAACCTAACCAATTCTTAAATCAGTTTGACCATAACCTGAAAACTTTAAGTCGGATTTTCGTGTCGTATTAATTTTTTACACCCCTATATAGAATAAAATGCAACTGTGTAATATATCTGTTGTCATATATTTTCTAAGACATAACAAAGCACATCCAATAAAGCCCATCCCTTTTATTGGATGTGCTTTACAAAAAATCTATTGCATCAATCACAAGAAATTCCTTGACATTTCCTTTTTAAGTTTGGAAAGCAAGTCTTTTCCATTTTTCCTATGTACTCTACCGTGGCCCATCCTATTTGATGTGGATGGGTGTGAAGTAAAAAAGTAAGAAAAAAAAAATCAAGGGATAAAAATATAAAATTACCCAAACTTGTGCCTATTAGCTTTATTAAAAAAGAAATCATTTAAAATTTAAGATAACGCAGGGGTGATATGTCACATTTTTAAAGTATAAATAATGGACTTGATACGCCATGTAAAAATTATCTTGATCGGACGCGAATCTCGAGAGAAAAAGCTAGTTGGAAACTTTAAAATTTAATTTCGGGAGCATCCGAACTCCGATTTCAGCAAGCTTATAGTCGAACTGAGCGTCTCGGAAATACGAACTCAACGACACCAAGATCAACCCAATCCGAGCCCAAATGGGTCCAAATCATGGATCCAAAGCGCTGTTGGAAGGTTCAAACCGCAATTTGAGTTACCAAACGGACTTCGATTTTGACGAGCTTATACTCGAATCGAAGGGCTCGACGAGACGAATCCAACGAGCCCAAGATCACAAAATTCCGACATCACTAATACATTCAAATGTCCAATGAACGGTGCACGATCGTAGGATTCAATATCGGCCGTCCATTGGACCACTCCCTATTCGCCCCTGATCTCATGCCTATTTACGGGCCATGCCACTCCAAAAAATCTATAAATAGAGCCCTCATTTAAAGGACTATAATCGGGGGACGATGGTCCAAGGAACTTAGCTGGGCAACAGAGGTCTGTGGGATCGTTGTCAAGTGAAGGTGGTCGGAAGGACTATAGTCGGCGATCAAAGGGGGCATAAGAATCATAATCATCGAGCGATAGTGGTCGGAAGGATCATAATCAGGTGACGAAGTAAGAAGGACCGTAGTCGGCCAGAGATGGGAATTGAAAGAATCGTAGTCGGATGATTGAGGTCAAAGGAATATTGTCGATATGCGACAAAGATATGAAGGATTGTATTCAATGGGCAATGCTTTCATAAGAATAGAAGGGGAGAAACTAAGGTCGAAGGACCAAAGTCGGTGGGCGAAAGGGGTCAAAAAGATCATAGTCGAGCGACCCAGATCGAATGATCGTAGTTAAGCAACTGATGTCGCAGGACTGTAGATGATGGGTGATAAAGGTCAAAGGGATCATAGTCGTCAGACAACAATAGTCATAAGGACCATAGTAGTAGGGCAATGGGGGTGGGAAGGACCGTAGTTGGTAGGCAACAGAGGTCAAAAGTACAATAATCTAATGAAGGTGGTTCGATACGGTCCGAGGATTGTAGTTTAGCGACAGAGGTTGGCAAGACCATAATCGGGCAATGGTGGTTTGAGGACCATAATCATGTTTGATAGTGGTGAGGGTTTGTCGATAATGGTTCTCGATCAGAGCTTTCAGATTCTTTAAGCTTTGGAGTTCTCTTAAATCTTTATCCTAGGGTTCAAACCTCCCAATTCCCTTCAATAGAAAGCTACATGAGACACCTCATATTAATTTCTTTTATTATGGGGCATTTATTCTGCAGTTAAATGTCATAATGATGTCTAAATTGAGCGATCCTGGGCTCATTCGATTCGTCTCGTCTAGCCGCTTGATAAACCCTAAAGCAGCCAGCAAAACCCCAAATAACCAGCAAAATACAAAAAGTCAACAAATGAACAAAAGTAATTACCCCCCGTCTCCTTCCCTTCGCCCTCTCGGGCGCTCCTGGCAGCGGAAGTGCAGCCAATCTTGACTTGCTCAATTTATCCCGTCCTCGACTGCTACGTCGATCTCAACCTCTTCCATCATAGCCTTCGACTCCTCCGATCAAATGAGGTCCCTCACGGCCTTTCCTCGTCCTTGTCCACCGCTTCCCGTTGTGATAGCCACTTGCTGCTGCGCCCTACAACGCTACCATGATCGAGAGGTAAGTTTTACTATTATGCCTACTCGCCCTCTACTGCAATGACTTGCACCTCCACTATTTGTTAAAATGCCAACACCGTCATTTCTTCTAAGAGAATAGAGATGGTCCCTAACGCTAGTTGGAGCCACATGCATTAGATGAGTAAGGTCCTATTAGAATACCGCGCCTGGTTGAAATGTTGCAGAATAGGGAAAAGCTTGTCATGCTTTAGAGATTGCGAAGGCTGGTTTTCTAGATGATTACTTTGCAGCTCATTTCATGAGGACATGATTTGAGTTGATTGTTTTGGAAAACCAGCCGCATTCTTGACTCAGGGGAGGTGAAAACTCGACTTCGTTTATAGAAGGAGAGATTCTTCTATGTCGCAAGTCCTGTAATTAACAGGTATTTGAGGGCTTCCATTAGAGAGTTAAATAGCCATGTAAGTGAATGTGTGCCATATGGTTGGATATGAATTCCGTTTTCTGAAGCATTAACTAGTATGGAAAGAGTACCGTATACTATAATTATTTAGATAGTAGTGTTATTAAGATTTCAAAATGATTTGTTAAGAATAAGTTTGATGCTTATCAATAATTAATGGAAAATTAGCATTACACCACTTAATTGGGATAAGCTAATGATGATGATAGTTTCATATATTATTGATGCGTCATCAAAATTTGATTTGCTCAAGCCTGAATTTTAATGTATATTTGAATTAGAAACTTATGAATCAAATTCAGTACTATACAAACTCTAATTTTAGCAAACTTACAACCAAATTGAATATCTTGATGTGATAACTCATCGACATCCAGAATGATCCCATCTAAATCTGAGCAGATCAAGCAATTGAAATATAATTCAAAATCTCATATCCTTATAATCATATCACTCATCTTGACAAGCCAAATCCAAGAAATCCAATGTCACTTAATTTGACAATATTAAGACACTTAAATATTGAAAAGGTGTAGTCCAATCTATCGTTTGGATATGAAAATGTGGTTTTGCTGTTTGTTGCTTTGATCATTGGAGGTTGTCATGAAAGAAAGTGAAGCATTTACATGAATTTATAAATAAATGACCACACGAAATATTACTACTTTAGAACATTGCACAAAGCAGATCATTAATGCCTTCTAAAGCACTGCAGAGGCAAGTATCCAAGGCCTTCTAGTACACTAGTAATATAACACTTGTAGAAGATTATGACAGTACGACAAGCTAATACAACAAGTTGCCAACACAAGTTGGCTATGTGAACTGGAAAGTAAGCATCACAATCTTAGGAATTCCTACGGGTGTGCCAGTGAAAGCATCTAGTGTGTCCATTTAAAGTGACCCACAACTTACTATAGAGTTATAGTTGATCATAGAATCCAATTTCTTAAGAGTTGTGTGTCAACAAGCCACATATCTTGTTGATTGACATTTGGATTTATCAAATTTCAATAATTGGTTTAAAGTTGGTTTGAATATGGATGATTTGATTAGGTTTAATTTTAATTTTGCTATTTTTCCGTTGATTTTTATTCATTTTTATTTTCTATTTTAATTTGTCTACTTTGGATTTTTAATTGATTTTTTTGATTTAATTGATTTGTTTGATTTAATTTGGTTTAATATTGATTTAATTTGAAATTGAAATTTTATTTAATTTAATGTTCGGCTAAAATTCAATTAATAAAATTCAATTAGGATTTAATTGGATCTAGTTTTTTGTTTTTTTTGGATAAAACTCACGAATGGGCCTATGCGTTAATAAAAATAAAACTGATACAAGTCCTTAAGGGATCAAGAGCTCTCTAAAAATACAACATTTGAAGCTAAACCTAATGAGCCTATGATCCAACTAATACAACATTCAAACAAATAAAATGAAAAGCAAGAAAAACAAAGTGGAGCCAAAAACTAGCCCAACTCAAGGACACTGGCAAAGAGAAAACTAGAGACTCCTAGAAGTAGAGCAGGAACACAGCTGGAGTAGCCAATAAAATTTGCACGAACATCTGCAAGAAAGATCAACCTCCAACGAAAGAGAATAAGCTCTAAACAAAAGAAACAAATGACAAACATAACCAACACCAAAAGAAAAAAAATTTGTACTAGAAAATTGTTTTAGAATGCAATAAAAAAGTTGTCTCAAACGAAGCCTTAATTGATCAAATTAGGTTCAATTAAAGTTAAGGGAAAAGTATTTTCCTCTATATATAAAAAAAGGTTCAATTAAAGTTTTAATTTGGTTATATTCCAATTTAGATGAATTTAAGGATTCAAATAAAGTTCCATTAGGCTTGAAATAGGTTCAAATTTTAATTAAGATCGAGTTAAGGTTCAATTAAGTTCCTTTAGGATTCAATTGAGTTCTGGTTTAATTAGGTTAGGTTTGTTTTTTATTAATTAATTTGAATTTTAATATTACTTTTGTTTGATTTAATTAGGTGTAATATTGATTTAGGGTTTAATGAGCCTTAACTTTGTAATTAATAGGTAGGTGTGTTTTGTTGTTTTAATAAATTTTTACAATTTTTGTAATTTTAAACTTCATTTAACATGTAATATTAATTTTTAGAATTTTTTGGTTTGGGAAATAATGTCATTAACTTTCCATAATCATGATATGAGTGCATCATAAAATCAGAGAAATTAAAATATTAGTTTCCCTATTTTTCCATAAAATTTTGACTATGAATATGTTTAGCTTCAAATCAATTAATTAAGCTTATAAATCTAGTATCCTATCTTTGGGACATATGCTTCATCAGGTCCATTGGTGGGAAATTGGAGAATTGTTCTTTCCTTGAGCCGGGTAGTGATGATTGGGGCTAAGGTTTGAAATTATGCAATCAAATATTGAGATGTTTTATTTTCATGAGACTAAGTGTAAGCCTCAGGGCATTCTGAGGCATGAGCCTAAAAAATTAAACCATTAAATTAATAAAATTACAGTAACATACATAAAAATCAAAGTAAGACAATTTTAAAAGTGATACAATACTACAAATAATGTTAAATAAATAGTGTATCCCTCTCCTAGTTCAACATACATTAGTAGTCTAATATCATAATTTATGAATTTGAAATTCCCCTACTGTTATCACTTAGAGTATCTTCATTAAAATCATCATTGTAGTTAATTGCTTTCTCTCTTCGCTAATGTTAGAGCTAAGGAAATGAGTTTCCATCAATAAGAGGAGAGGCGTTGAAGGAGAAGTGGCGTCGGCAAAGTAGCGATCATGATATAACAAGATTAAGTAGCGAAGTAAGCGTTCTGTGGCATGTGGCTGGGAGTTTGAGGTTGTGCAAATTTTCTCAAGTTTGATTTAATTTCCTTACAGTAATATGTTTATTTATATATTAAAAGTTCATAAATTTAACCTTTAAATTTACTTAAACCCTAATTTTTTTAGTCTTAAACCTTTTCAAAATCGCATTAAAATTGTGCTTTGACATGCCTTTAGCCAAGTATGTGGTGTACGCTTTATTGCCTTTATTTTTTTTAAATAGCACTGAAGAAGGCCTCTAATTGTACAAATTTTAAATGGCACATGGGTTGTCTTCAACCTCCTGTTGCAAGCATCAGCCATTGCTTCTGATTATGTTAAATTTACAATGACCCTTTACAGTTTCACTTGATTAAGGTAACTATTTTGTATCTCTAGATCAAGTGTTTATGGGTTTGGATCCCAAAAGTCATGCTGTGCACTTTTGGAGTAGCAGGACTGACCATTCTATCTTTATCACGTCTCTTCCTCTAACATAATGATATTTATTATGTATGTTGTTAACATTCTTCTTACTAAGGCTATTACTCCTAGGCTTCCAACATTGATGAAAGAAAACAATGTCTTTCAAAGACATTTATCGCTAAATATCTAAGGCGATTAAAATAATTTATTGGCAGTGTTACATATAGTAAGCAAGGTGTTTCTCTCTCTTTCAATGAAATATGTTACAAACTTTGAAGAAATTAGTCTTCTTGGGTGCTAGACTTTTGAATCTCATTTGAATTATCAGTAATCATCCAAGAATTAAATTAAATGTTGTAGAGATGAGGATGCTCAGGTGAATGAGCGGTTTTACACTTAGAGATACAATGTGAAATGAGTATATACATAAAAAGGTTGGAGTAGTTCCAATGGCAAATAAGATTAGAGAGAGTTATCTTAGATGGTTTGGTCACATAAAACGTCAGCTTTGTGATGAACCTATTAGGAGAGTAAATGTATTAGATCAATCTATGTTAAAAAAGGTAGAGATAGACTTAAAATTTTGATCAGAAAGTATTAAAAATGATTTTTTTTTAAAATTATATTTAAATGAGAATTTGACTCTTAATAAGACACAATGGAGAAAAAAAATTCATGTAACTAATCCCATACAGTGGGATAAAGGCTTGTTGTTGCTATATCCAAAAATGATTAATGCATTGAAGATTCTTCTTGCTTTTAACTTTTATTTGGTAAACTTATCTATTTGACTCTCACTTAATTAGATATGTCATTTGTTGTTGATGTGGCTAATTAACATATGCAAAACCTAAGAAGTCATTATGATGCTGTCCGAAGAATTTTAAGATATATTAAGGAATATTTTAGAAAATGTCTACTCTATTATTAACATAATCATCAAAGCACTTAAACTTATCATGATGGTGAAAATGTTGGATCTCTTGAGGATTAAAATTCTTCTTTATGGTATAATCTTTGTGAGGGCAAGTTCTTATGCCATAGAAGTAGGGAAACAGAACCACAAAATCTATCCTTTAAGAGACAAACCTGAATCAAACTTTAAGCAAACTGTACTGTGACAGGAGCGCTCACATGCTATGAATCCCAACTGGCAACTGATCCTAATAGCTTCCCTCACTGCGTAGCTGTCATTCCATTTGTCTGCTCCAACTGGTCTTGTTCCTCTTTGTTGCGTCTTCAGAGCAATTATTATGTTTGCTAGGTGGCTGTAGAGCTGCAGTAAAACCATTTGTATATTTTATTATGGATTTCTTAATCCATAAGATTCCTTAAAATTTCTTCCATTCCTTGAATGCGATTCTTGGAATAATTACTATCTTCTTATTACGGCTAAGCTAATAATGTGCACTTTCATGTCTTTTGTTCACTCAAATGCTGTGAATTTTTGCTCTCCAGGAGACCAAACTCCACAGCTGCAATGGAAAATTGTTTGGAGATATTTCTTTTTCTTAGAGCATCTCCAATCGAACTCCAAACGCTTGTATGGCGTCGCTCACGAGCTCCAGCCGAACGATAAAACTTCTACTATTCGGTTGTGGGTGAACAGTGGGACGCCAATATTGGCGTTGCACTTGGCGAAAAAACGCGGCCAAGAAGAAAACGACCGTTACCTTGGCAAAATGGAATTTGGTTGGAGTTGAATCACTGCATTTTTTAATTTCACAACATTTTGGAGTGAAAAATGATATTTTCGGTTGGAGATGCCCTTATTGATGGAACTGGATCAGGTATGGATTGCTGATTATTCATCTTTTGTATCTAACACTCACTGCTACTCCAAGCCTAATATTAACCTCTTGACATGTGCCAACAGCAATGGGCCCGGCATCTTCTGAGACATCAGCGGCCTGTTCGGCCATCTTCCTATGCCCTATTCTGCCAGTTGCCCACAAAAGCAAGAACTAATAATGGAGGGATCTGTCACGTTAGATTACTTTCACTCTGAAGTGGATAAATTTTAGAAAGATCTCAGTTAAAGATTATAGTTTCGTTTGGAACGGATTTCTTATTGCTTTTTAAAGCAGTTTTTTAATATTAGAAAGCTGTACTAGAAAGCTGCTTTAAGAAAAGTCCTCCTAAATAAAGCCTAAATTATAAGAAGGAAAGTGATTAAAAATAAATTTAAAAAGAATCATACACGTAAATAGGTTTTGCATTTTTTGTTAAAATAGTAAAACGCGAAAAAAATTGTGGATTCGTTTGGGACGGCTTTTTTAGTGCTTTCTAAAACGGAGTTTTAATACAAATTTTTTTATTTTTGTACTAAAACGGGCAATAAAAAACCCGTCCCAAACGAAGCCTGTGTTTTCCTTCAAAACGCAATTTCATTATACTTTTTCAATTGAGAGAGCTGGAGAGAGAGAAATCGATAGAAAGTTGGAGAGAAAAGGTAGAAATAGATTCATAAGGAGGAGGGAGAGAGAGAGAGGGAATTTCTTTTAACTTTAATAATATAAATTAATATTTTAAATATTTAATTAAATTTTAATTAACTTTAAAATTTTTAGTAATTTTTATCTATAGGAAACCAGTTCACAAGAAGACCATTTCAAAAGGGCCTGCCTATGTAGCATAATAGAGCAAAAGTTATTAGGGAATTTACTCTTTAGAAGTGCTAACTTGGGTTCATTTCAGAATTCAACCCAAAAGTAAGAAGCCCCAAATATAGTCAATTGGATTGGACCAGTTTTTTATCAATTGAGAATCTCAACCTGGCCTGACTACACAAGCACTTGAGACATATGAGGTATGTTTGAACTCTCAAAATAGATGTAATGATTCAATTTGTACAATTCTAACTCTAGAAATAATCAAATTACTATTAAATATAAAGATTTATTTAAAAATAATAATAATTTACTTGTTTGTGCTTCATTTGGGACGGCTTTCTTAACACTTCTTAAAGCAGATTACTTGTACAAAATCTTTAATTAGAAAGCTGCTTTAAGAAGGAATAAGAAAGCCTTCTCAAACAAAGCCTTAATTAGTTAGTTTTGAATTTTGTGTTACTTTAGGTTTCGTTTGGGATGGCTTTCTGAATGCTTCTTAAAGCAGCTTTTTAGTACAAAATTTTAATTTTTGTACCAGAAAGCTGTTTTAAAAAGCATTAAGAAAACAATCCCAAACAAAGCCTTAACTTGGTACGATTTTTTTAAGTCCTTTAAAGGAACTCGAGTGTTACACAATGTTATTTGAATTGAAATTTTTAAATCATGTTCAAGTTGGGATGTTATATTAGAGCTAATGTTGAAATTCCTATTTATGTTCTCATTGTTCTTTTTTTTTTTTCCATAAAATTATAAATCAATTATGAAAATATAAATGTTCCTAATGCTCATGCTTTTGTGACATTCTCCATATTTGTGTTATAACTTGTTGACCAAAGAAGATTAATGATATATATATATTGATATGATCCATTTTAATTTTAAGTATAAAATTGAATATCAACCATTTGATATTTCTACAATAGCCTAATTATTATGAGATTAAGGCTTTGTTTCGGATGGCTTTCTTACTGATTCTTAAAGCAGTTTTTTAGTATGAAAGCTGCTTTAAGAAGCAGTATGAAAGCCATCCCAAATGAAGCCTAAATTCAAAATTTTTAATGCGCCTTAATAATCTATCCTTTAAAAAGATTTTTTTATATATAATTAAGCCTAATAAACCAATATTCACCCAACTCATCCACATGGTATGTAAGTGGGAGTCATTTGCTAGCACTTAGAAGCTTAATCATGTTATAATGTGCCAATTGACCATAGAGTTTTAAAATATGTGAATCACTCGGTCGAAGTCTTTTCTCTAATATCATTTATTAGGGACCGTGAAAGAAAAAGTGAAAGTTCATCAACTCTATATATCATTATTCAATCCTATTTTTTATCCAAAATTTTAAACTTATGAATGAAAACTAACTTGGGCTTCGTTTTGGACGCATTCTTACTGCTTTCTTAAACATCTTTCTAGTACAAAATTTTTTAATTTTAAAAATTTTTGTACTAAAAAGTTATTTTAGAAAGCAGTTAAAAAATCATCTCAAACAAAGCCTTAATATTTCTCTATTGATATAACTTTCTCTTATGAAATTAAATTCAATCTTCTTACTTTCCTTTACAAGAGGTGGTTAGAATAATAATGCTATCATGCTACAATTATGGAAGGTGCAACATCCCATTTTATTCTTCTATATTGGCCACAATCTCTTACAATTCACTTCTTTTATTAGTGTGCGAGAGCATCGTGTGCAAATCCTCTATAGTCATGTAGTACTATAAAAGTGCAATAACAACATACAAATCAATCACAAAAAATTTTTGTACTCAAAAACAGCTTTAAAAGCACTAAGAAAGTAGTCACATCCCAAGCAAAGACGTTGGATTAATTATGTTGTGCGGATGTCAAACATCGTACAGAGACTTATGCACGGAGTTCTGTATCCGGTCTCCGCACATAATAATTTCTCCTTTGTTTGTGATAGTTTTTTACAACTATTTTTTTATTACTTTTAAGAAATTTTTGTGCTAAAAATTATTTTATAAAATAGTAAAACAATTATCTGAAATTAAGGCATAGAATGAATGATCAAGATGATGTGTGCTAGCACCCAAATTTTATTAAAATAAATCAATCTGATATGTTTAAATCCCAATAATAATTGATGTTCAGCACAAAGCTATGCTAGATATGCGAATTATAACTTTTGAGGGCCCCAATGATGTGACAGCGGAACGGGACCAATGTTGTCTGTCACGCGCAAGCAGGTGAACAACTATGGAGTGGCAGTTTAGTAATTAAAATGAATATTTTGTTTTTAAGATAACTTAGTGAATATAAAGCTAAAGTATATCACATTGTATATCAAAATTTAAGTAAACATTGCAAGGGATTAATGGAATTAAAACTAACCTCAAATTTCGTTAACTGACGAATAATTATCTAATTAATCACAATTAAGTTTTAATTAGTTTAATTAAACAAGTTTAATGAAATGCATGGAATTTATGGATACAATTATAGGTTGTGATGATTAATAAATAATTAAGAAATATGGATCAAAATCATTAGTAAGTTCGTTTTTTAAATAAAATAAATAGGAATATAAGTGGCTTATATTGGATCACATAAACTTGCTAAAAAATTTAAGTAATTAAGGTCATGAATATGAATAACGTATGCATATGATCACATCATTCATGCATATTGCCTGAAATTAGGGGTGCAACCGAGTCAAGCCGGCTCGAACTCGACTCAGTAACAAGCTCGATAAGTCGAGCTGATCGAGCTCGCGAGTCTCGAACACAGTTTCGAGCTTGAAGGCTTATCAAGCTCAAAAAGGCGTCTGACTCGACTCGTCGACTCGACGAGCTGCTCGACAACCGAGCTAGCAGGCGGAAAAAGCAATTTGGGAGAGGGAAATTGAAATGGCGAGTAGGAAAATCCAATTTGACACTCGGACGGATGCTTATCGAAGGCTCGGCATTGACGGGAAAATACAATGTTACGCTCGGCGACGACATCGAAGGCAACGACATTGAAGACAGCTAGCGAAGGTCTGCAACGGACAACATAAACATAAGCGGAAGCGGGCGACAGCATCTACGACGTTTGCGACGGACAATGGCGAAGGTCTCACGACGGTGCTTGACGATGATGTCGTCTGATTTGGACGACGACGTTGCAAAGTTAACAGACGCTGGCGCTCGATGTCCCGCTCGACGAGCTCACTTTTTCTCTGTCGAGTCGAGCTCGACTTTTGAGCTCGAGCTCGAGTTCGATTTTCGACAGCTGAGCTCGACTCGAACACCTCCCGACTCGAGCTCGTTTGCACCCCTACCTGAAATGTTTTAAACAACCACATGAGTATAAAACTCACTAGGCCAATATTTTCCCCTCAAATTAGAGTTCAATTCATAGTTTAAAAATAACATGAAATTTATCTTTTTACTCTATAGTTTTAGCATACTATATCACATTGGTATGAATGAAGAAATGCACATGTATCAATGCTCACTTATAACTCTCATTTACCATCTCCTAGCTACTTGAGGCAGGGGTAGAGCATAACCAGAGTGGAGCAAAGTATTTTCCAATATAGAGTCATCTCAATGTCAGAGCAAAACATAGTAGTATGCCAAAGCACAAAATTTGAAGTTTACTTTCATTTCTATAAAAGAGCTTCAGAATATCATAAAATACATGATGATGATGCAAATGCAATATACAACTGAGGAATTAAAGCATGTACATACTAAATACCATATTATATACTCCTAATATATGTAGAGGCTATCAGTTATCATTTTCATGGTTTGGAAGTGCTTTATATTGGCCAATATGTCATTGTTATCAAATATTCTATGTTGAAATGTATATCTGATCTATCTGTATATGACATACAATTGCCATGCAAATATATCAATAAACAGCTATATACTCAATAATGCAGTCTACGGTTTCATTTATGACACCTTTTTTTTTTTAAATAAAAAAAATTATATTATAAAGTTATTTTAAAAAATAGTAAGAAAATTATTCCAAGTAGGGGTGTTATGGGTCGGGTTCGGGTCGAACCCAAGTTGACCCGGGTCTAAATGGGTCAACTCGAACCCTACCCGTTTTTGTAAACGGGTCAGGTTTTTCAACGTGGACCCGACCCACTTCTGATCTGAGTCAACCCGACACACGAATGGCGGAGGGTAGACGGCTAAGAGCTGATTGCAGATGGCTAAAGCTGAGGGCGGACGGTCTGGCGGCACGCGAAAGGCGGAGAATGGCAGGCTAACAGAATAGCGACGCAATGCCACTAGCTAACATGACACGAAGCGAGAGCTGACACGACCCATTTTTCTCGGTCAAGTCCAGGTTGCCGGGTCAACACAAACCCAACCCGTTTTTTCAAATGAGTCAAATCTGGGAACATGAACCCGACCCATTTTAAAATCGGGTCAGGTCAAACCCGAAATTTCCGGGTCATGTCCGAATCAAAATTTTGAATCGTGTCAAATATTTATACCCCTAATCCAAAGCAAACCATACATTACTCTATTGATTGGAAGTTTAGACTCTCGACCAAGAGGTCATGTGACCTTAAGACTTCATTTGAAATGGCTTTTTTACTTCTTTCTAAAGTAATTTTTTGGTATAAAAAACTTTTGAAAAAGAAATTTTTCCTATAAAAAACTGTTTTAAACAGTAAGAAAATTATCTGTAATGAATACTAAATTAAAATTATGATTAGATTTGCACAAAATTTGAACAAAAAAAAAACCTTCATAATCTATATAAATCATGTGTACAACAATTATTTACATGCCAATAAATAACTACACAGAACACGAAAAAGTACTTTATAACCAATACTTACAAATTTCACGAGCAATATGGACCATTTGTGCAAAAAATACATTTCGATTTAGAATACCTTAGTAGGGCTGTCAAAAACGGGTCACGGGTCGGATTCGGGTCCAATCTGAAATTGACCCGACACTGTTCAACCCGACCCGAACCAGACCCATTTTTGCAAACGGGTCGGTTTTCCGAACCCGAACCCGACCCGCTTCGGGTATATTTTATTATTTTTTTATTTAATTCAATTTATTTAAATCTAAATAAAAAATCGAGCCCTCATTCACGAGAAATTATTACATTCGGTCAAAAATCGAACAGTCCGAATGTATACTGAGCAATATCGAGTTCAAAATACCGAGTTTTAGGTGACGGGGCGCGTGATTATTGGTCTCTGAACGCATTCGAACACCTGAATGTAATAATTTCTCCTCATTCACAAGCAATAAAGAGCAACACATACTAATACAACTTTCACAATCAATATTGATTTATCTGTAAAATGGTTTCACACCTTATAGATTTAGGTTTAGTTTGGGACATATTTTTTACTATCTTTTAAAATAATTTTTTTACAAAAATTTTAATTCAATAACTTTATAAAAAGTTATTTCAAAAATAGTAAAAAAAATATTCCAAATAAAATCTTAAAGCACTTGTACAAGTTATCCACTGTATGCCCTGGGTTCGAACACCAGATACAACTTATCGTTCGGAGATCAATCAGGTGCAGCCACGTTATCTAGTACTGAGTAAGATTGAGCTCGGAGCTATGAAGTACTGAGTTTGAAATCTAAAACAATATTAATTTTTTTATATATAAATACAAAAAAATAAAATAGGTATTGAAATGATAACAACGTTAGGGGTGTCAAAATGGGTTTACGGGTCAGGTTCTGGTCGAACCCGAATCGACCCGAACCTGATCTGGGTTTAAACGGGTCAACCCAAACCCGATCCAATTTTACAAACAGATCAAAACTTTCAACCCGGACCCGACCCGACCCGTGGCCCGTTTGTAAAATGAGCGAAATGTAGATGCAGAGATGCGGAGGAAATAAAGAATTCTTCCGTCTTGCTATGGAGGTCCCATTCTACGATGGCGAATTCTTCTGTCATTCATCAGCGCGCGATGGCTCAACAGTCAACACCCCTGTGCTCGAATCTAAAGATGAATAAATTTCAAAAATAAGCCGAGATCTTGAGATTAATGAAACAATCGAATGCATTAAGAACGGCATTCTACCTCTGTTTTTTTTTTTTTTGGGACATTTAGGTCATTGAAGGCAAACTCACACACACAACGCATATAGATAGACTCGAATCCTGAACCTCTTAATTGGAAGCCTAAGCTCTCAACCAATAGGCCAAGAAGAGTTGTGTAATTCTACCTCTGTGATTAACCAGTTTTAATTTGGCAAGTTTCTCGTGAATTTATAAAGCAATTAGCGGACGGATTCTTACTGTAAGAGCCTTTTTTGGCTGATTAATTGGGTTCTTTGAGGATTAGAAAGCAGGGATTACGATTTTGAATTGGATCCAAGACCCCGGAGAGAAATTGAGACAGGGAATGTATGTACATGGCTGCGTCGGAGGCTTCGGTGAAGGCTACCGTTTGTCGAGGTCGCTGCGGCCATGGGCGAATCTAGGTTTTAGCTTCTTTTTTAATGGTGGGAAATTTTTTTTTTTTTTTTTTTTGTGGGGGATGGACAAAGATGCCTATGATTGATAAAATTATGACAAAAAAAAAATTAGAGGAGACAAAATACTTAAAATATCAAAAAAAATTTAAAATATCCTCTCTAAAATTTAAAATTTTTCTTTTGAGGATGGACACTTCTCTCCCCTCAATACAATGGGGTTTTTAGCGGCTTTGCAGGCGGAGTCTCTGCTAGTTTAGGTGAGGCCATGTTCGAATTCCGACTTTGAAGAAATGTTCGTTGTCGGGGTGTTACTATTTTTGTTGTTGATCACTTGTTTTGCCTGTGTGAGGCCGAGGTTTGCGGGGCTGGGTGGCGGGTCGAGCACTCGAGCCATTCGAATTGTGAATTGTAAAGCGGAACACGGAGTCACAGAGGGCTTAGGCAGACCCTAAACACGGGTTGATTTCGGGTTGCCGGGTTTTGGGTTGCCGGGAAAACCCGAACCTAGGGGTGTCAATTATAGACCCGACCCGACAACCCGACCCGAAAAATCAAGGTTTGGGTCGACCTGTTTAACAAATGGGCCAGGTTCGGATTTCAATTTTCAACCCATTTAAAAAACAGGTCAGGTCTGGGTCAACCCGATAACCCGAAACTGACCCGAGCTGACCCGTATACGCCTCTGCCCATTTTCATTTTTCCCGCATCGTCACGTCGCAATGTCGGATCACCTGGCCAGCCGTCTGCCCGTCCGCATCAACATGACCGGCTCTGGCTGACCGCGTCAGGCCTACGACGTCAATCCCAACATCCTGCACGCCTACGCTAGTGTGAGCCAGGAGTTCTCTTGTTCGTGCGTGTGAGACGGGAGTTTGCCTGTTCACGTAGACCAAGTGGTCGATCTTGTTCACGCAGGTGAGCTCAAGTCCAATGTCGCGCGCACCTCTGAGTCTCCGCCCCAGCTGAAGCCTGAAGGAATGCAAATGTTCGGGTTCGCGGGTCGGGTCGGGTCAACCCAGAAACCCGCGCGAGTTGGGTTCGGGTTAAAATATCTGAACTGTTTAACTAAACAGGTCGGGTTCGGGTCAACCCGTTTACAGTCGGGCCAACTCAGGTCAGACCCGAACCCGACCCATTGACCCGAATTGACAACCCTACCCGAACCTGACCCGATTTTTAAATGGGTCAAATTCTCGAATCCGAACCCGAACCCGAACCCGAACCGTATGGCAAACGGATTGACCCGAACCTGAAAATTTTCATCTCGAGTTCAGGTCAGGTTTCAGGTCGGGTCATATCTCATCATTTCTTTCTCTCTCATTATTTATGCAAAAAAAAATTGTGTTAAGATGTCCTTATGCAATTTGGGCTATAAAAGGTTAACAATTTTTTTATTTGCATTGAGATTAGTGCAAGATATGATATCTAACGGTGTGATTAATATCAATTTAAATCAAATGGATGTTAAGCTCTCTCTTGACTCAAAACGCATAATAACATTTTTTTTATGCAAAATTTTGTCATTAATTACCATCATATATTTCTCCTATATATGGCACTCTAAATTTTTTTTCTTTTGTGACGAGGAAGCACTTTTCTTAGGCTAGTGAAAATCCTGATCGACCTAGCATGCAACCCATATCAAATTATACGGGCCAACACTTAAGGCTTTCACTGCTTGCTAAGGGATCCGAACCATGGACCTAGGCTTTGCCCAGCCGGCTCTTCACCACCCGGACAAGCAGCGGTGGGTTAGATATTTTGATTGAATTCTCTCTCTCTCTCTCTCTCTGAAATCCGTTTCACATATACCCATAAGCTCATACTGAATACCTCTCTCCTCCATTTCTCACCACTCATTTTTAACAAAAAACTACGACCAAAATAAATGATCTAATAAATCAGACAGATATAGCCTTTCCTCAAATGGAAAGAAATTAATCAACTCTCCACAACTAATTACCTTCTCCATCCTCCTCTTAAATCTCTAATTTAACCCATTTATTTTTAAATAAGATGGCTGATCGACTCCCCCCCAATCCCCCCTTCAACTCTCCATCCTTCCCTTCCTCCCCTCCTTCCCCCTTCGGCCTCTCTCCCGAGAGCGACTCATGGGTTGACAAATTATTCAACTTCGCTGCATACGCAAAAGCCTCCCATCGTCGCGCTTTTAGCGACTCTATCGTCGCTCTCGAGCCTCCCGCCGCCGCAAACCCAACAATGTCGTCCGCTCCTCCCTCCGACCATAACAATGTCAACGCAGACAACTATAAGCCCAACGTAAACCCACCTGACTATCATGCCCATCCAAACCAGCCAATTCATTTTATCCACTCTGAAGGAGAGATTTCCTCGGCCGACGATACCCTTCAATTACCCATTCAAGATCCCAAGAGGGTGAAGAGGTATCTTCATCAAATTAGAAAATTTGAAGCAAGATGCATCATAAATAAAAAAAAATCTTTTGCATCTGTTATTTGACTTTGACTTTGACTTTTGGCATTTCAGGATATTGGCGAACAGACAATCAGCGCGGAGATCGAGGGAGAGGAAGTTGCAGTACATCTCCGAGCTGCAGAAACGCGTCGGAAAGTTGGAGGTTTATTTGCACAATTTGCAAGCTTTTGTTTCCTTTCAAATTTATAAAAAAAAAAAAACTTAAATCAAAGGCGTTTGTATGTTTTGATGTGGATTCATAGACGGACGTTGCGGCATTGACGCCAAGAGTTGCCTTCTTCGATTGCCAACGGTCGATGCTCGTCATGCAGAATAGCCAAATCAAGCAGCGCATAGCTGTCCTTGCACAAGAGAATTTCGTTAGAGATGGTGAGACCTTTTTTTTCCTTAATGGTAAATTTTGTTTATAGTTTTTTATAAAGATGATTATGAATTGCTATGGAGAAAATAATTTAGCTATTCTGATTGTAAAAAGCAGATTTTTATCACATAGTTTTTTGAAAAGCTGTGAGAAAGTAGTTGCCAAACAAAAAATATAATTGTTGTCATAATACGTAAAAAATATTCGAAACCCTAAACTCCAGAGACCAATCAGAATACACCATGTCACCCCTTCGCTCGGTACGACTGACATGACGCATTCTGGTTGGTCTCCGGACGTTGTTCTGCATCCGATCTCCGCACATAATAAACTCTCCTTAATTAAATGCATCTATCTGATAACATATTCATAATACGTAATAGTTTGATTAGTTAAAATATATAAACTTTTTAATTGTTTTTGCATGAATTTATTTTAGAATGTGTAATATATTCATATATTTCATAAAGGAATTGGACTTAAATGCAGGCTGCTATGAGACACTGAACAAGGAGATAGGAAGGCTAAGTCAGCTCTACCAACGACAGAATCTTGTGCAGACGGATGCGATGACGGCAGCCATCGACGCCGGCGGTGAGGACACGGCCTCCATTTTTTATCAAAATGATTTGCAAACAAACCCCTAAGGAACAGTATTATTACATAATGTTTGGCGTGTTTGCGGATATTAATTTGCAATTTTATGTTGTTGAGTGAATGGTTGTATTTTACAAAGAATAATGGATTGCTCTCATTTAAAACATAAATGAATAATTGTTATGCTTAAGGTTTTGATTCGAATATTATGACTCTCTCTCTCTCTCTCTCTCTCTCTCTCTCTCTCTCTCTCTCTCTCTCTCTCTTGTGTCTGATCTCCGCACATAATAGTCTCTCCCACCTGCCTCTATCGCTAGTCTAGAGTTTTGGGTTTAGGATCTTATAAAGTTTAATGTATTAATGCTTATTGTTGATATATTCATAGACAAATAAATTTAGAATTGATTTAAGCTTTTATAGTTTAATCAGAAATAATTTAGTTGTTAAATTTATTTTGAGATATATATATATATATATATAATATGTAAGAAATTAATCAAAATTTATATTGCACTCAACTCAAAATAAATTTAATAATTTTTATATTCATCTTCACAAGAATTTAATAAAATTATGTTTGAGTCATTTTTTCTATTAGAGATCCAAAAATTATGTATAAAGGAGCATTAATTAATACTTTTTTCACAAATTATAGATCCCGCTAATTAAAGAGCACAACTAAGAATCTAAGGCTTCATTTGGGACGACTTTTTTATTATTTTTTAAACAAACTTTTAATACAATAATTAAAAATTTTATACTTAAAAATTATTTTAAAAAATAATAAAAAAATTGTCCCAAACAAAAATCTAAAATTTCATTTGGGACAGCTTACGTAGTATAATATAAAGCAGCTTGTTATAAAAAAATTGTTTAAAATAGCAGCAAAATAGCTGTCGTAAACTAAGCCTAAAAAAGAAATTATAACCGTTGGACTAATTACCACCAAATTAAGAAATTAACGTGAATTGTCATGATAAAAAAAAGGGCCGCCGTAGGAGTTAGCAGCGAAGAATCATCAATTAACAGGAGGAAAAATTCTCTGGTTTAATGACGAAGGTGAAGAATCCCTTCTTCACCCACCCAATAATACCTTAAAATAATAAGTGAAAGCAGCAGTAAAATCCCAAGTTTTGGGTGAATAAATCTTATTTTTCGGTTAGGATAAGTAATAATTCTATTGAAGTAGGCGGTACGAGAGAATTTTGTGCTATGATGAATTTCAGAACCATCAAACTAGCTTGATTTAAGACTTTGTTGCAGATTTGAATATTTGTGGTGATAGAGAGATAAAAAGTTTAATGTTTTAGTTTTGAATGACATTAAGCTTTGAATGAAGATCTAGCATGTATATAGATAAAGAGAGGTGTGCGAGAGTTATAAGTGACACCAAAATTTTTACGTGGTAAACCTTAAAAAGGGGAACAACCAATAAAATTATATCAAAACATCCTAAAATAAGGCAACCATTCGCAAGAGAATATTGGCATGTTCATTTGGTTGGCAAGATAACGGAGATCAGAGGGACCGTAGTCGGCTGGCGACTGTGGTTAGAGAGATCGTAATCAGCAAGCGACGGAAATCGTAGGGGTCGTAGTTGGTAGGTGATGGAGCTTAAAGGGATCGTAGCCGGCGGGCCACAAAAGTTGGCGGGCGACAAAAGTCGGAGGGATAGTAGTAGAGCCCTACATTGGGTACTCGTACACACACACACCCATGTACCCAACCATACCAATGGGTATGAGTATGCTCGTGGCTTCGTGGTTGAGTATGGATGGGTACTCAACATCAAGAGATAAACTAATTTATATTGATAATCACTGTATGTCGTATATTATCACAATCCTCATAATGTAGTGCGCAACACTGAACCGCGTTGCCACCACGATAAAATTTTGATATGTGGATTGAAAGTTTGCAATTAAAGCAAGGGGCAACAAGCTTCAAGGCCATCAGTGTGTGGCGTAATGCGTTCAAAAAGAGTTGAAAGTGGGTGCGTAGGGGTGGGTACGTCATCCTGAAAGTCACTATGGGTGCGTGTTGGTGGGCGAAGCTCGCACACGTAAAGCTTAGATACCCAACCAGAACCCCATGTAGAGCTTGGGATTGTAGTCGGCAGACGACGATCGATGGTTGGAGGGACCAAAGTTGGCGGGCGATAGAGGTCAGAGGGATTGTAGTCATCAGGTGATGGACACGATGGTCTAAGGGACCGTAGTCGGTAGCCAGGTAGTGGTCCGACGATAGTCATGCAGAAGTCCGATGACAGCTGGCAGTTGATGACGATCGGGTGGTGGTATGACAATGATGGGGCAGAAGTTCGACAGGGGTCCCGTGAAAGTTTGACGGCAGTGGAAGGCCGGGCAGTGGTCTGATGATGGTTGAGTTTCTGATAGCGGTTGGCAGCCGGGTGTAAGTCTAGTAGCGGTCGATTGCCGGGAAGTGATCTAACAATGGTTGGGTGGAAGTTCTGGCCAGTCAGTGGCCGAGTGGATGCCCGGCGGCTATCTACGGTGGGGTGGAAGTCTGACTGCAGTCAGCGGTCAGCGACTAGAAGGTGGTCAGGCGGCAATAAACGGAGGTTTGCCAACAATGGTGCTAGAGCTCTTGAAGCCTCAAACTCTGTCCAATCTTCAACCAGAAGATCCCCCTCATGTTGAAAGTGGAGGTCTATTTATTGATTTTTTTGAATGACATGCTTCTTAAATATAGAGAAGATCTGGGAAAGGTTCAGAGTGCCCCATCGGATGGCCCGTATTGATTCCTCGATTATAGAGCATTTTTCAAGTTTTTAAGTGTCTTAATGATATCGAAATTCAGTAATATTGGGCTCGTTTGATTCGTCTCACTGAGCTACTCTATTCAACTATAAGTATGTCATATTTAGGTATCATTTTATCATTCAATTAATGCTTTGTTCATACTCATCGAGCTCAGATTAAGTCGATTTTGATGTCGTTGGGTTCATCTCTTTGAGATATTCATTTTGTCTATAAATTTGCTAAAATCAAATTTCATATTGTACCCAATTTAATTTTCAAAATTTTCAACTTGTATATGCCTCAAGATTCGTGCTAAATCAAGTCAATTTTTTGTAACATATCAAGACTTATTTTGAGCCAATTTTCAACTGTATTACCATCATAGTGTAGATATTAATCTCAATCATGTACTCACAAGCAATTGAGAACTCCCTCAACGATTTTATAGTGTTTAAATCTCAAAGTTTTTTATCAAACACCTCCAATTTTACAGGAATTCAGTAAAGGATTCAACTACATTTTTGAACCCGTTTTAAGTAAATAAAAAAAAGTAAACTAATTGGACAAAACTGTGAGACCTTTAAATCCAAACGGATAGTTAAAAATTTGAATTATTACATTTAAATCGCAAAGTTATTTATCAAACACCTCAAATTCTATGGGAAGCCAATCATTAAATTCAACTATTTATAAAGAAAATCAAGAAGAGAAACAACAATTAATGCCAGTACGCTAAAATTTTTCCTACCATCTTAGAGTTTTTTAAAACTTTCCAACTATTTTATTTTTCAAATTACAACCACTTTCATTTGTTTATTTTCCCAATATTTTTCAAAAAAATTGAGCCAAAATTTTATAATCAACTTTATAAAAAATTAAAGCCTCCCTCAAAAAAAAAAAAAAAAAAATCCAAGAGATGCATCTCTTTACGCTCTCAATCCGGCCCCACTTTAATTAACTAATTCTCAAAAGATGAAAAAAAAAAAAAAAAATCCTAGAGGACATTATTCTACACTCAAAATGTTGTCCATCAATTGGACATCTTATCTTTCAATTCTCCCTTCAAGGATCTTGATATCATTAAATTTAAAAATAAATGAATTGAGAGGAGAGAACTATAGTTCAAAATTATAGGACAGTACAAAGAGCTAACCCACATTAAAGAATTTAGAAATCCATCCTGCTTAGCAAATGATTTATTCTCTGACTTTTCAATCGGGTAAGATTTCTACCATATAAAAGGTAAATCTGCAAGTTAAAAGTCGCAAATAAAACTTAAGAAGTCCTGAGAAGGAAGGATTTTTTTTTTTTATTCAGTTCTTCAGTGCAGAGATTGATCATTCAAAAAAGTATATTTAAAAAAAAATGAATGCTAAACAAAATGGAAAAAAATAGCCGGGACTGCACCTGAACCTGAAACTTGAACATAGAAAAGAAACTGAAACAGAGTTTAACTTTGAAAATTTGGACAGCCTTCCCTTTAGGAGTAGTATGCACTCCGCATAACTAGAGGTGTCAAAACGTGTCCATGGGTCGGATTCGGGTCAACCCAGATTGGCTCAGATTTAAACGCGTTGACCTTAACCCGAGCCAATTTTGCAAAAGGGTAGGATTGCCAACCCGAACCAGATATATGTGGGTTACCGGGTTGACCCAACACGACCTACTAACCCTCTCTTTTTCAAATTCTAGGTTTGAAGTTTAAACGGTTTGGCGCGTGAGGCGTGATGGCATGGTGACTAGTGAAGATGCCCAGACGGAGACACATGATGGCGTGAACCACTAAAGGCGGATTAGGCAAGGCGGCTAGGTCGAGGCGCTGCCTCGTGCGAGCATGTTGTTGTCGCATGGTTAAGGGCTGAAGGCAGGCGGGAGGGTTGGGTGCGCGTAGAGGTGGGCACAAACTAGCGGGCTAGACTGGTCGTGACATGCGACTGCAGCACCGATTGCAAAAGCAGGCTAGGATGGCTAGTTTGGGCGCATGCTAATGGGCTAGGCCGGGCGAGACCCGTGGCACGGAAGGCTAGCGGACCTGGGTCAACTTCAGGCTGATTTCGGATTTTTGGGTCAACCCGAACCCAATACGATTTTAAGACCGGGTCTTATTTTTGAACTCGATCCCGACCCGTCTGACAAACGGGTTTACCAAAACCTGGAATTTTCAGCGTATGGTTTCGGACCATGTCAAATATTGACACCCCTATGCATAACAGCAAAATACATTGATTGTTATTAACAAAAAAGTTGCGTCAAAAGAAAACGCCTAAAATGGCATTAAAAAAAATACTTGATAATAACAGATTCATGGATACTTCGCACAAAAAAAATGTTATTCGTGTTGGCTGGAATTAAACAATTGAGCTCATAATTATAGTAAATGGTTCCAATATAGCAATAATCAAATCAAAAACATTTTTAAGGCAATAAAACATGTAACAGAATCGAGTCGTTTGTACAGTGGCTATAGCATTCTACTTATCTTCTTAACAGAAAAATTCTGACAAGCGACCCGACAAGGGTGGGTGTCTCTATTCAGACGACAGAGCAAAGAAACAAGCTAATGAAGAAAGTTCAGGACTTGGATTTTCCGGTTTGCAGTGCTTGAATCCTCTGTTGCACTTTCAAAACCTGAATAAAAATAGAGAAATTAACGAAAAATTGATCAAACAGTGCTTACTAAAAATTGTTTCCGTTCATGAAAAGTAGGTTCAATCTGGCCTGGCTATTTGAATAGCAATGGCAAACAGTAAAAAATTGAGTTCTTTAGGATTGGAATAGTCGGCTACATGAATCATTTTTCTCCATTGTGTCCTATTTGAACTTTTATTATGTCCGGTGAACGTACGCTCCTCTACGTTCGGTCACTAATGTTTTAGCGCCACGTAGCATGAAGAAAAGTCGCCGACCCGACCCGCTGTTTTTTGGGTTCTCGCGCGTGCGTTTTTTTTTAAATCTTTGACGAGCCGAACAACATCCCATCACCTTTTGGATATATTTCAAATACCTAGCAATACCGAGCAAATACCAAGTTGTGCCTAGTTTTTTCTAGCAATACCGAGCAATACCGAGCAAATCCCTAGCAATACCGAGCAAATCCTGAATTGTACCGAGTTTTTTCTAGCAATACCGAGCAAATACTGAGTTGTACCAAGTTGTAAAAAACTCGGTACAACTCGGTATTTGCATGGTATTGATCTTCACAGAGCGGTATTTCTCATTTTTGCAAAGCAATACCTAACAAATACCGAGCAATACCGAGAAAATCGCGAACATAGCATTCCCGGGTTCCGCTCCAGGTCAAGTCGTCGGGCCGCGCGGTTTATAGTAAGAGCACGTGGCGACATGTTATTGGCGGCCGAACGTAGCTCTACGTCCAGTCAGAGGACGTAATAATTGTTCGTCCTATTAAAAGTCAAATTCTCGTTTAAATCAAATAAAGAAAGATCATTTCTAATAATTTCTAATCAAGTCTTTTTAAGTCTACCTCTACCTTTCTTAACATTAGTTAAATCTAATACCTCTACTTTCCTAACCGGGTCATCAGAAGGCCGCCGTTTTATGTGACCAAACCATCTAAGGCGACTCTCTCTAATCTTATCTTCCACTGGAGCTACTCCAATCTTTTAAAACTTCTATTATCAAGTCCCAAGTCCTGGATGAAAAAAGTGGAGAGTTGCATTAGGTAGTTGACAGCTAGCGTAAAACTTGTCGAATAATCATGACAAGAATCCTTTAAAAAATTGGAATAGGATTAACGTTGAATTCAATTTGATTTGAAGGTGTCGTGCAAACTTTGTTTCTATAAATAAGGTATTCATTACTAGTTATGGAATTCAATTGATGATGAATTTTAATGCTTTCTTCCCCCTCCCTCCCAATACCCAATCTCCCTTTCCCCGTGATCCTCATCATTTGGCAACACAGCAGAATAATTCCTCTCGCTCAAACCATTTCCAAAGCATCAATCGACTTATACTTCCAATCAACAATGCCTTAACACAATGACCAACAGCAGTCGCATTATACTGCATTTGGCACTCGAATTCCAATAGCAGTTCACCTTCTCCCTTCTCACACATAGCTAGTGCCATCTTCCCATGATTCACTTATAGTGATCGACTACATTCCTTTGAATAGCATATTACGAGAATGATTGTCCTTTGAAGAATGTCCTGTGTATGCTTGGGAGATATATTGGGCATATCTGAACTGGCCTAAACAAGTACAAATGCCTCTTGACTCATTTTGGAACTAAGATATCACAAATTATCACAAGCTTCATCCGGTTGATAAGTACTAATGACTTTAAATTGTTTCATAATGATCATTCTTATTTTCATCATAGTAAAATGAGCCATATTCCAAAAACGATTGTCATTCTAATCATCGATGATCATGATCTCATAGATTTTATAAATTTTTTTTAAGATATATCAATATTGATGTAACTGAACGTTATCACCTCTCATTATAAAAAAGGTGTATCATGTAAAGTATGATTATCATCATTTGTAAATATATCATGCAAATGATTATCTAAGATCTCTTCAAAATTTAAACTTTTCTTCCTCAACATCTCTCTATAGAGAGTCAAACTCCTAATACCTATTGATATAGTTCTAATTGCAATTAACATGGAAATATCCTTTTATAAGAAATTAGTTACAAGAGGGCCTCTTTTTTTTATTTTCCTTCTTATTAGTAATTTAATAATTAACTGCCCTAAATGTCAATAGGTGTTGCAAATAAATACCCAAACCTTATATTAGGAAACAGGTTTTGGGGAGTTAATTTCAGCTTGTGTCCTGGGTTCAAGAAAAATTTCCCTGTTCTAGGGTGTGAATTTCCCACAACTTCAGAGCGGTGGAGGGAACCAACGGCCATAAAAGAGTCCACGATACGCCAAAACTGATTATGATACTCGGCAACAACTCCATTAGCGTCATTCCTATCTTCCTTTCACCTAAAAGAACTAGTGCAAAACCACTTGCTGGTTTTGGCCCTACCAAGTGGGCAAATTATTAGGTCCGGTCACCGGACATAAATTTTCGTATGGATTCCGTGCGCTTTTACTACGCTTTTGATGTATTTTTGAAAAGGAGCAGTTAATACACAATTTTAACTGCATATTAGCTGCTTTTTTGTTGAGTATTTGCAAAAATATAACAAAAGCGCAACAAATATCTTACTCATTGAGTATTTGCTATCCTTTTGTTGTGTTTTTGCTGTGCTTTTTAAATACTCAGTAAAAGGGAAGTAAAAGAGCAGCTAATATGTAATTAAAATTATGTATTAGTTGCTCTTTTACAAAAATACATCAAAAGCGCACCAAAAGCGCACGGAATCCGGACGAAATTTAGGTCTGGTGACCGGACCTAATAATTTGCCTACCAAGTGGCCCTAGGGCAGCAGTAATCTGAGATGGGTTGTTACTGATTGAATACTCCTGGTCTCGAAAGCAGTTCATGCACAAGGAAAGGAACCACAGGTCTGTATCTTTCTTCCTGCGGCAAAACAAGAACCCATCAGGTCTAGAAGTCGTAAGCAGGTGACCTGGAAGACCTGGGAATAGCCAAACTTCATACCTGGATATCAACAACTCTGTAAGTCGGGTTCTCTGTTTCTTGTTAGACTTAATTCGTTTTTTTTCTTCTTAATACACAGTAATCTACCTATTTATTTAGCCCGTCATTGCAGATTGCTGAAATTACAAAACAGCCTAAACTTTGTCACTACAACCCTGAAAATTGCCAATTCTTGATCCAAGAATCATGCCTTACCAGGTTCTCTATTGACCAATCCTTAATATCTCCAGGTAAATCAACAAACTACCTTAGTTGTCCCTGAAATAAACTGTAGGCTGCAAGATCTCTTCTCAATAGAGAAGGATCGAATAGTTCAGTGAGTTAAGAAGGAAAACAAAGTTGTCATGAGAGCTCATCGAAGAAAGCATTGACGTGACCAGTGGCTCTTGAAGGAGAAGTTGCCAAAGAGCTCACTAGAGAAGGAATCAACATGACTAGCGACTGGAAAAGAAGTCTCAATAGTAGAAGCATCGTTCAAACTTCAAAGACAAATAAAAGTTCACAAGTTGCAGGCTTGCAGCATATAAGTCCGGACTCCGGAATAATCTAAATATCCATCATGAGTCATTACAATGGTTGTATCCTTATCAAAATATCTAGCAACACTCTCAACATATACTTTTAAAATAAGAAGGCCCACAAAGATAAATTAAGAATTCAAAGATGAGTTAACTTAAATCAATAATCATCTTTAATCAGGTATGTATCTCGTCTTCTTTTGGTCTTATCATGAATATGTGAATCCCATACATTAAGATGTTTCAAGTATGCCATTATAAAAGTGTAGTTCATTGTGATAAAAAATTTACAGACAAGCAGTGAATTGAGTGGTTCTAATTATGACATGCTCAACAAAGAAATTTTTTTACTTCCAGCGATCTCTTAGCATAATATTCACATCACGATACTACTAAAAAAATAAGAAGATAGACCTAAAACATAATTATAATACTTGCTTCTAAACTCCATTGAAATGTCAAACCTATTAAAAATGACAACAACAAAAAATAAATAAAAAAACAAAAACTTGATAAACACCCTCCTATACTGCATGTTAAACAAAGATGCCCAAGTTGTGATGCTCGCTTGAGCGGTGCTCTATCACTTAAAATTATAGCAGTATCAAATAAGAAAGCATAAAAACAAAATAGTAAATATAAAATAATCTCAAAGAAGTGCTATGAATGTAATTTATTCAAGTCCTTAGTCTGTAAGATCCAACAAGATTTTCTACTGTTCTAATAAAGAAGTCATAAGCATTAATTATTTCCTATGTTGCACCGATACGGATACGGCGACACGGATACGACACGATACGGATACGGGACATGTCAATTCTTAAAAATACATGATACGGGTACGGCGCGGACACGGCATTATAATTTATAAATCATACATAAAAATTAAGAAAACAATCAAAGCATAATATTTAAAATTACAAAAAAAATGACAACAAATCATTTGTAGCCTTGTAGCTTATAATATCAAAATATAAGTAAGCATTAAATGTCTAGTACAACAACAAAAGCATAAACATAAATTATCTAGTACATGAAGTTTCAACTATTCAATAGAAGAAATGATATGATTAACTTCTTCAGTGATTTGCCTTTGAACTTCTATATCATCTTCAATAAATATCATAGCTTCTAATTTAGGCTCATCAAGTGAAAGATTAGTAATTTCTAAAATTCACATATCATCAAGAGACTCAAATCCATCTCGGAAATGAGAGAACCTTGCTCGTAGCCGCAGAAGTAAATACGACGCTTTTTTTTTTTAGTTTTCTTTTTGTTTTTCAACGGACACGCGTATCGGATACACGTGTCCTTTTGAAATTAAATAGTATTTTAATTGGATACGGCATTGGCGTATCCGACACATATCGGTAGTGTATCGGAGGCGTATCCGTGTATCGGTGTATCGGATACAGCACGCCTTCATAAATAGGTGTATCGGTGCAACATAGATTATTTCTCTTTCCTGCCCACTTGATTATTCTATTTTGATTTATTACTTAACTTTCTTACCCTAATTAAGTGTGAACTGATTCTATTCTAGGAAAATGTCCATTCTGGTTCATGCAAAAGTGAAAATTGGCATTGTTGGGTTCTGACAAAGAGTAACTAACAATCGTGTATTTCCCAAAAGGTTGAACACGGAAAACAATTAGGCACATTTAAATCATAAGAATCTCATTTTTAACCTCAAATATCATTTAAAACCCATCCTTTCTCCTTTTATAAAAAGTGCATGTAAAACAAACATGACCATGACAGCTTTATTGATCGTTATGATACGATCACAAAACATTAGTTCCTATATAAGTAGCATATAATGTTTTTTTAAACAAAATTTTAAAATAGCTTAAATCTTAACAATGATAAGTGTTTTGATCGCCTATAAAATATTATAATCATGTGTTAAACCTTTTTTTTAATCTTTTTTTCTTTCTTTCTTTTTTTTTCCTTTCTTATTAACTTAATATCAAAGAAAAATCATTTTGTAAAACCAAAAAATGCAAAGCCTAGTGATGTAAGATTTTCATAAGACTCCTTTCTTCAGAATCCTCTTCCATGTATGCTATACTCTATGCTCCTACAACTTCCCATCTACAATCATCCTATATTGCAAAACCTTATGCATTCTCCTCCATCAATGATTTTTGTGACTCTTTTATGTCTTTTGTCAGTAGTTTCAACAACTTTTATGGTTTCTAGTGATTAAGTTATGGATGTAACCTTCTATTGAGATATTTGTAGAGTGGGATTCTTTTGGTACAAGGATCTGAAACTCATTAAAAAATTATGGCTAATTAAGGGTGATTAAAGGTAATTAACGAACCCATCCAGATAAATTTTATCTAAAGAAAATTTAGATTTAAAAAAAAAAACAAATCTTAATTATTTTAAGTAAGATTGAATAGCAAATCGAATTTTTTCGTTCCAGCATATCAAGTAATTAATAATTAAATAAACATAATCATGTTTATATAAATTTAAAGGTTAAGGGATTGTGAGTGAGAGAGGAAGAAAAGATTGACAGAAGGAAGGAGGCACCGAGGCATTAGCGACTCCAGGATATCAAGTGCAAAGTGGTGGCGATTGGTGTTGAGTAGGGACCACAAAATCAAACAGAAAATGAGAGGGAAGAGGAGATTGATAGAAATATAGAGAGCGGGAGATTAAAAGAAAGGAAGAAGATTGAGAGGTCATTGGCTTTGTCTATGCAAGTTTTGATCCTTGGAGAGAAAGATCAACCTAGAGACGGAGAAGTGCTTGCAACATGGACAGCAAGTAAAGGGAGTCTCAACGTTGGGTGAGAAGGTGGGGGATGCGGATTTGATCAAGAACTTTGATAGGAAACACTCGTTTACACAAGTAAACCTAACCCAAATCAAGTACCTAAGCAAAGAAACTGCTGTCCGCAGCAAGAATACAGCCCAAACAGTGGAAAACGGAGAGAAAACTCAATGGAAATTCATAGAAAAACAAAGCAAACACTTTTATTTCAATAATAGATAAAAGCACTTGCAAGATACAATCTTCCTTCAATTCGAGAGGAAGGAAGCACTCTCCAAGATCTCCGATAAAGCCAAGAGCCCAAGAACAAACCTAGATCTCCCAAGAAATTCAAAATCAAGATGAAACCTAAAACCTAGGTTAATTCCCTCTTAATACAATCTAATTCAAAACAAAAGCAAAAGGACATCTCTACCCTTCCTTCTCCCTCCAAAACAACTTAAATTTTGTTTGAATTGCTAGTGGACCCCACCCCCCAAGCCTCCTGCCTCTTCCGCCGGCTCCCTGTTCCGCTTCCGCCTGGAGAAGACCCGGACCGACTGGGCCAGTCCAGGTTGGGCCGGTCCAGGTTGGACCAACCTAACAACTTCTGAAAGCTATTATTTTTCCTCCTCATTCAAACAAGGTAAATCCAAAAAGCATTGGAGAGAGAGAGAGAGAGAGAGAGAGAGATCGAACTAGAGATGGAGAAGCGTTTGCAACATGGACAAGCAAGTAGAGAGTCTCAACTAAGGGTGTAAATGAGCCAAACCGGCTCAAAGTCGACTCGGTAATTAACTCGTGAGTCGACCTAATCAAGTCACAAGCAAGAGCTTGAGCATAAAGTCGAGCTCGAATAGTAAACGAGCTTGAGTTTGAGTTTGACATAACTCAGCTTATTGGCTTGCGAGTCAGCTCATTTTTTAAAATACAATTTAATATAATATTTTTGGTATTTAAAAAAATTTTTTAAAAAAAAACATGCTAATGTCATTTCCTACATTAAATGCATTTGTTTAGTTAAAAATAAAAAATAAAAACTTACTACTACCATTTCCTCCATTAAAATAAGTAAAAGACTAACTTTTTTTGCATTAAAGGAGCTACATGCCTAAAAAGTTTCTTAAAAAGTATTTTTTTTCTTTGAAAGAGATGAGATGCAAGGTATTCGTGCTCCATCAACGACGTCCGCCTTAAGGCCCTTGACGACTACGCATGAGCTACCACTGCATTGCCAATCATGACTAGCGTCTACCTTTGACGAACTTCGATTAATGAGTGGAGCTCGGGCATGCATTTATTTTAATAAGTCAAGATCGCGCTCAATACAAAAGCTCAAATCGAGTTCAAGCTCGATCTCAAACCGAGCCCACTGTTCATTGGATGAGTCAAGCTTGGTTCGACTCATTTACAACCCTAATCTCAAACACCAGTGAAAAGGTAAGATGATGTGGATCTAATCAAGAGCTTGTGAAAGCTATTCTTTCTTCCTCCTCACTCAAATAAGGTAAATCCTAAAATCCTACTCTTTAACTTCCTTCTTAACCTGTATAAAAATTCATGAAAATAATTAAAAGATTTCTTGTCAATTAAAAGGGGATCAAGGGACAAATCCTTCAACTGATCAAACCCCGACAAAACCTTAACCCAATAGCAGTGCCTACAAGATCATGTGCAATGCTATATGCATAGAATAATTCACATATAGGTTCAATTGGAAATGGGACTTGAAAATATTTTCAAACCCTAAATAATTTGTATATAATCTATATAAAATTATATAGTAAAAAAAATTATATAGTAAAATTAGTGAGTTAATTAAATTATGTATAGTTTAATATGCACATGCAATTTATGCTATATGGTGATTCCAAAGTTATGCTAAGAAAATTAAAATGCATTACAAGTTGAACTTGATTATATACGGCAATTTTTGACTAGAAAACATGAAGTCCAAAAGTAATCTAGAGAAGAAACCATACATCATGCTATCCATGTGTATGAATTGGTTTAAAAGGTTTATGTAATCTTACCTTAAGAATCACAAAAAAAATTAATTAAAAAGGTTGGGGTGGCAAGAGATTAAATCATATGAATACATATACCTTGAAAACTGTGTAATGTAAATAATTTAAAAGAAGTTCACAAGCATTTAAGAAAGGGGTCATCCTTAAATTAATTAAAATTGTATACAAATATGTCTGTATCTATTTATACAGATGTAAACCAAAATCTTGAAAAACTTGGTTATAAGAAAACGTATTAGGCTTGTAAGCATTAAGGTGATCCAGTTATTGCCTGAGTTGTATAATTCATATTTTGTTTGGTTTACAGGGATTGATAACGGTCGAATTGATCAAATCTTGTTTAATAAGTGATGATCAATCTTCTAAGGCTTTGATGATTGTTGGCACAAAGGCTTTAGCTCAAAATACAAGTTACTATGTGCACAATCTCATTTCTAACTAAAAGTGATATTTCTTCCCATAGACTTATTGAGAAGCATAATACTAAATTAAGTGTGGCAGAGATGAGGATGCTTAGGTGGATGAGTGGCTTTACCCTTAGAGATATGATACGAAATGAGCATATACGTGAAAAGGTTGGAGTAGCTCCAGTAGAAGATAAGATTAGAGAGAGTCGCCTTAGATGGTTTGGTCACATAAAACGGCGGCCTTTCGATGACCCGGTTAGGAGAGTGGAGGTATTAGATTTGACTTATGTTAAGAAAGGTAGGGGTAGACCTAAAAAGACTTGGTTAGAAAATATTAGGAATGACCTTTTTTTATTAGATTTAAGCGATAATTTGACTTTTAATAGGACACAATGGAGAAAAAGGATTCATGTAGCCGACCCCACGTAGTGGGATAAAGGCTTGATGTTGTTGTTGTTGTTGTTGTTGTAGACTTATTGTGTTTGGATTGAACCTATTTATTTAAGGTTCTTTCCACATAATGCTCATTACGCAAATGTTAGGCAAATTGTCTTAATCTTTAATAAAATACTTCATATAGCTATGAATCATACATGTTATGCCATATTATTTTAGAATTTTCACGAAAGTCCTTATCTTTCTATAGTTTATGTCTATGATTCTAAATGTATGCTTATTTTGACATCAAAATCCAATTTATTTGACAATACATGCCATAATTCCGTATGTTATGCTACTGATATAACTATGATTCCATGAGATATGCTCTGCTTTGATCAATATTTTAGATGTTATGTTATTGCTATGATTATAATATCTAATTCCATGCCAATTTCTCTTAAAATTAAAGTCATTGGATGAAAATGTGTATGCGAGGAAAACCTTAAGTGTGAATGTTTGCATGCTGATGTCAATAGAAAGAACTCTCTTTATGGTACAAGCTAGGGATGTTACTATACTATGCATTTATGACTCTCTACTCCAATCACGGAGAATAGCATATATATGATTTGCACTTTACTTGTGTCGATGGGGGATGTATCAATCGGTGGTTTAAAACTAACTCATTATTGATAATCGCAAATGCATAAATTTTGTCCATCTTATATTAACGAACGATGTATCAAGTAGTGATGATTTAGGTTTACAAAAAAATGCATTAATAGATACCTTAGGATGCAAAAGATATGTTACACATGCTATGGTTTATGGTGATGAAATTCAAATGCTAAGATCGTGCTATAGTTTAAGTATAAAATATCAAAGTTATGTCTAATGTCATAATCATTCCATAGTCCATGATTATGATCCCAAAGTCATAACAACTACTATGATCATTCCACAATCTATGCTTATAATGTCTATGATTCATGTTATGATCATCTTGATACTCTGATTGTGATTCTAACATTATGGCTATGCTTACAGCACTAATTAAACTGTTGTATGCACAAGTATCAATACTAAATTCAACAAAAAACATCTTGCGTTTTTGGAGAAAATCCTTATATGTTTGAATTAAAAAATGTCGTGACAGGGATCAAAATTTTCAACCATTACAAAAGTGCAGAAGGTATGAGATAGAAATATTTCATCAGACAAATCAAAAAAACACTTTGCAACAATATCCGATGTCACAGCAATTAAATCTACAATAGAACAACTTGAAATAGATGATAAATCGTAACTAACCGCTTCTTGCTTGCTGTTCTGCTTACCCTCCAGATCTTTAAGTGTTCCATCAAGCCGCTTCCTGCAATATCACCAGCAACACCATAATGAAAATCATCAAGCTTAATCGATAAATACAAAGTCAAAGAAACCAAAAAAAAAACAAATTTCAATGAGTGTACAAGAAAGACGCACAGCTCGGCCGAAATGTATTCAATCCGCTTGCGGACATTGGCCCTGGCCTCGGCCAAGTCCTGCTTCAAAAGCACTGGTCCGATTAGCTTATACACGTTAGCTCCCTCGCTCAGAATATCTAACTCCTGCGTACCATTCCAACAACTCCCATGAAGATTGATTCAACCCCCCGTGGGAAAAAAGGTGGAAAGATAGAAAGAGGAGGAGGTTCACCTTGAGTACTAGTTCATTCTCACCAAGCTGGATCGTGTACTGCTTCCGCACTTGGTGGTTCTTCGCAATATCTGCACTTGGAATTAGAGATCGAAGATTAGGGTTAGGGTTTCATGAGCAAAAACTGAAGCGAGTAAAATAGGGAGCCGTCTCTAACCTTTCTGGACCTTGCTTAGAGCACTGGCTTGAGTTTCAATATCACGTTGGAGTTCGCGAAGGGCCGGCGCCGCAGCCATGGCTGATTTGCGCTTCCTCTTTCGCTGATTCTTTCAGCCAACTTTAGCTCCTCGATTGATGAAGTCCGCTAATATTTTATAAATCTGTCACATATCATAAATCTATGATCATTAGAGGCGGAACCAATATTATTTTTTAAGTCGACAAATTCATTATATAATAAAATTAGCAATAATTATAAGCGAAATTTATATACATACCACTATATTTCTAGCCTTTTACATATCTAACACCTCAAAGTTTAATATTACTGTTATACCACCGTATACTCATACTTTACATCACTTCTACCAGTCCATTAAAGTCGGACCTCACGGCGTATATCTTCCCGCCGAATTTTCTTATGCGCGCGGAGTAAACACAACCAGCGAATACCTCTGCTTGCGAATACAGTTGCTCGGGAATACTTGCGAGTGCAGACGATCAGGAATACCTCTGCTCGCCCTTTACCTTAGCTGGCTGCTCGCGAATACCTCCGCTACTCGTGAATACCTCCGCTCGCTGGTTCTGCTCGCAAAATCTTGCCGGGGCAGCAGGTAAAATTAATCTGAATACCTCTGATGCTCTTGAATACCTCTGTTGCTCGCTTATGCAAAAAATCTGTAAGTTTTTTGTTATGAAAAATTGCAAAACTTTGGTTTAGTAGCTCGAACCGCACTTCAGGCATTTCACCGATTTTCCTCCCTCCCTCCCCATTGCAAACCGTGAAAAAAAAATCTGGATATGCACTTTCTACAAATCTATCTTTGGAGTTATAGTTGATGAAAACTGCATTTTTTAAGAGAGATGAGTGTGAATGGATCGGGCATTAAACAAGAGACCATAAATAAAACTTGAGAGCTCTGGATATGCACTTTTGTTGGATTGGTCACCGTTTTGATCAGGAGTAGAAGGAAAATGTAAGGCTTTTCTTATGTGTTTTAGGCTGAGAGATTGAAAAGCCAAAAATTTCATACTTTTACCTTGAATTGCAAAGAGGTCGAGCTTTGATCGCATAAAATGGAATGTGATCCCCTCCTTCACTTCAACAGCCGGAGGTTAGCCCTAACTCGTGAAAAAACGGAATAAGACGTGGTAAGCCTGCCTGGAGACGGAGAGTGGTATAAATGAAGGGAAATAGAAATTTGGGTGGTATAAGAATAATATTAAATTTTGAGGTGTTAGACATGTAAAAGGTTAGAAATATAGTGATATGTATGTAAATTTCCCTAATTTTATTGATCGATTGAGCCCAACTAGTAATTAATTCGAACCTAATCAATTTGTTTGAGGCCTGGCCTAGAATAGGATTTTACACGAAGCCCACTTTCCGTCTGAAGGACGGCCCATCAAATACCCTAGTTCAAATGGTAGACAATAAGACGCGTGGGGCCCATCTTTAGTCCGCGATTTCCTCGTGCATCCATGCGACCGGCCACGCGTGATCGTTTTCGTTTCGTAGCCGTAAAGCAACCCCGCCGACCCCACCCGCTCAACGGTTAGCTGGCCAGTCTCGGGCGATTTTCAAACGGGCAGCCACTCTGTTTTCGCCACGCGTCCGAAGTAACGGCTACTTCACGCGGACAAGCCGCATTCCAGCGTTACAGAACTTTCCCTTCCCTTGTTCTTCGTTCCAACGGCTCCATTTGTCCTCCTCTTTTCTTCTTAGATTTCGCTTCTCCAACTATAAATATCTCAACACCCATATCGACTACCTCATCAAACACAGCTTCTTGTTCTTGGTCTTCTTCTTCTTCGTCGTCGTCTAACTTATTTGCCGTTCTCTTTCTGCTGAACAAGCAACAACTAATTCTTTTCATTTCTGAGATGGAAGCCATGATGAAGCTTACCTTGAAGGTTCCTCTGCTTCTGCTACTTGTGGTCATCTTGGCTGTTGCCAAGGCACAGGATGGAGAGATTGCTCCATCGCCGGCGTTGGAGAATGGAGCGGCTGGTTTCGTTCCAGTTCTCTGCACATTGCTGTTTACCTCACTTGTCTCGTTCTTTGCTCTGATTTCTCAGTGAGGAGTTAGATATATCTCGTTTGGGTTTCGGATATGTTTTTAGGCTGTTGTGTTCAGGATGTTACGCTTACTATTTTATATTTTTGAGGTACAGAGAGATGAGTTCATATAGTTGTTTGGGTAGTTCTTCGAGAGTTGATGGATCTGAGATTTTCTTTCAGTGGTATTTGTTATGGTGACCTTCATTTGTTCTGATGGTTTATTTGTATGGTGACATTCATTTGTTATGGATCAATAAATCATTATTTGTCTGTGATTTTAGCTTATAATTACTGTCTACTTTTCTTTTTCTTTGTGGATTTTTTGCGTTTTGAATGGAGGCATTTTTATCAAGCCTTCATTTAGATCTGCTGGAAATTAATTATTGTTGCCTTATTTTAAGAAGTCGGGGAAGGGGTTAATCACTGGCAATATTCAGGTCGGTAGAATCTATTTGAATTTATCCAGGAAACTGGATGGTTTGAAAAAGCATGGCCTTTTTCGTAGCTTGCATCTTCTTAGAGTTTCTCTAGAATTAACCTTATTACACCCTAATTTTCAACCAAACATAAACAAAAGATCACTCAAATGACATTTTTTAAGAATTTCTTCAAGTCCTCTCTATGGTGTTCTTGATGTATCTATTAGCACCACAAGAATCTGTTATAACTGTTTCCTTGTATTTACTTTTCTGTCCTAAAGTTAGTCTATTTAATACTTGTATCTGTACCAATTTACACAAGGAAATAATATTGCATTCTCTGTTTCTTCCTCACGGTTCTCCCGCTGCTCCTGTTTCCTTCTTTCACCTTTGCTCTCAGTATCACCCTTGTCTAGGTAATGTATGAGAGTTTGAAAGGGGTTTGACAAGTATGAACAGGCCTAGATTTTTAGAGTTATCAGAATTGAATCTCACCAAAGTCGCATGCGCATATCTGTTAATCTACCCAAAATTTGCTTAAGCCCAACGAACTCAAAAATCCTCAACAACTAATTTAAGGATGCTAGCGAATAAGTTGACTAAGTTTAGTCTTGCATGCTGCATAACTAGTTATAACGAGTTTAATTTATATTATTTATATGTAATGCAAATGTTGCCAAAAATTTTGAAACATCAAATTTTCATCCTTATCTATAAATGGAGTCACTCATCGTACGCAGAACTCTACCTCATTAAAGTCTCTAGCTTTCTCTAGCTTTTTAACTCACCATTATCTTATCAAAAGTGGTTCATTCGAGTCTTCAATGGAGTAATTTATGAAGAAAATCATTGAAACTTATATTCTGAACAGTTGTAAAACACTCTTGCTTACTCCAAGGCATGAATCAACTATCGTCCAACAAAACATTAACTTAACCTACAAATGCTTTCTCAATTTAGATTGCAAGTACTAATTGCCACCAAAGTTCAAAATATTAATATATAAGATTCATACAAAGGAAGTTACACTCAAATAACCATGTCACTCACTTCGAACCAACTATCTTCATCCTCAATATTATCCATAATTTATGTAGGCCACATGTCTTGATAATCATACAATACCCATCAATAGCCAACCGACCCTTTCGATCATCCTCACTGTCATTGAAATGATTAATTGTCCAATTATCTTTACCACCTATAATGAGGCACCGTTATGTTAGTTCTCATGAATTGTTATTAAAAGCTAACATCTTTGAATTAAAGAGAGAGTTTATCATGTAATTCACAAGCGCTTAAAATCTAAAAAACTCCCTTGCTCTATTGAATATGGTAAAAGAGCCTAACAAGTATTTTAGCTGCATTAACTCATTTTTAATGGAGATGCTAAATTTCTAAGATTTGGAGCTTGAGGTTGCACAAGAAACACTTATGTGTTTTTCAAAATAAAAAAATAAAAAAATTGTTCCACATTAGGGTTAGAACAACCATAAATATTGATCGATTGTTTAAATTTTAGAATAAGCACATCAATATGGAGGATAATAATCATGTAATCTCGACTTCAATTTTTAAGCTACAACATTCTGAATTCATAAAGGACTCCTTGTAACCTCCTATAACATCACATAAACAATGTGTAAAAACAAAATAAGTAGATCGAGAGGTTGCATTATAAACTTCAACAATATAGAAGATTTCTATCCCAAAAAGTATAAAAGGGGCAATTAATTAATAGGGAGGCTCCTCAACTTCAAGTTTCCATTTTAGATAGAAATAGAAGCACAAATCAATTTTATTTTCATTACACTCTCCATCAATAAAAAGAAACAAATGAACTTATAAGTATACTTTTTTTTCTTATTTTCTGTATATAAGAAAATTTTTTAAAAACACAATGACTGAGAAAGAAAAGAAGTTGCATTCCCAGTTTGAATTGGTCCCTATAAAAGCAAAGCTTGGTATAGAAAAATGAGTTGAGAACTCAACGATTTCTGGCGCCCTCACTATAAACTCATTCCCAAACACAACTCATTAAGAAGATAACCAACATTTAATAATTTTTTCTAGATTGTTTACTACTAGATACTAAATTAGAAGCTTTGAAAAAGAACATAGAGTGCAAAAAAAGGACAAATATATTATATGGAAATAAAGTTTGAAGAATGATCCATATTTATACGTAAATAAAGTGAAAACCTCAACCTCATACTTACATCACACTTTCATATTCTAAAAAGGTCCTCATCCTAGTTACTGATTTGTGGCCAAATCTCTAACTGAGATGTCATCATTTCATACCAACTTAGGGATAAATTATTCTGTGCGAAGGCCGGACATAGAATGCCGTCCGAAGACCAATCGGAATGCGTCATGCCGTACCGAGCAGTTCTTAGCCGCACTACCAAGCGAAGCGGTGACATACTGCATTCTAATTGATCTCCGAACAACATTCGGCGTCCGCACAGAATAATTAATCCAACTTAGGAGAGCCACTTAAGACATAATTAATGACCGACTTCATTTGTATATGACATATTTTTGCCAATAAAGTAACTTCTTCCTAGAGTCCAACACATCAAAGGACAACCTTAGATTATCTCTCTTAACTAGGTATACATCAAGTAAAAAAAAAAAAAAAATTCAAATGAAAAGCTAATGAAATTCCAGCAAATCTATTAACTACTATCAACTTAAAGAAATACAAGATCCTTGTTACAATGAAGAGAAAGAACAAAATAAGGAATTATTCCTCAATGACAGAAATCCTCGCCTTTCCATATATCTAACCAAATTACACAATTCCATCCCCACAGTTTTCTCTTTTTCTTCCCCTAGCTTATGCGGTTTTACCTGTAACCTGTATGTAGGATATATATGAAAAAAGAGCAAAGACTGGCTAAAGACTGCAGAAAAAGTAAGAGAAGCCGCCTAAATGGCAAATTTTTCAACAGCAACCATTTAACTCCTGCTACATCCAGGTCACACCCTGGGGACTTGCCCGGGCACGAGCTTCGGCCAATGAGACGGCCATGGCCAGCATCATTTGTTCCTCGAAGCTGTCGGGGAGGAGATGACTTGCTGCCATGTTAACATCTTCTCGAAGGGAGATGCCCCGCGCCGTATCTATGGTGACATCAGAGCCAGCGTAGCTTGTCCCGGCCTCGGCCACCTCTGAGCTATTGTCAATGGAACACTCGCCATCGTCCCCAGGCGGAATAGACCTGCTGCTGCCTTCAGATGCGTCGAGCCAACCAACTGAAGGATGATTATTAACTGCACTCTCTTCTCTTGAAAGTGTGCTAGCACAAGCATCTAAACTTGAAGCATCTCCACCATCAATGAGCTGGCGTTCAGCTAGTGCTGCAACTGTGCAAGCAAGTCCATAAGAAGTAGAAGCATCCTTAGTGGGTGTATGAAAGTCTTGCAGGCCAGTAGATGATGGATTCCTCTGAACCCCTTGTTCCTGTTCAAGAAACAATTCACCCAGATTTTTGTTACCTTCGTGATCCCAACCCTTGCCATAAGGTACATGAAAGAACTTGACAGGATTTTACCGTGCAAGACGAACAATGTAAAATAACATTGCTTATAATAAATGCCATATTACAATTGCCAATTATCAACAGAGTGTTGGAGGAGAAATTATTCTGTGCGGAGGCCGGACGCAGAACACTTCCGAAGACCAATCAGAATGCGACGTCAGCGGTATTGAGCGAAGGGGTGACGTGGCGCATTCTGACTGGTCTCTGGACGGCATTCGACGTCCGCACAAAATAATTAATCGCATTGGAGTAAGCCGTAAACGTTCACTCACACATCATGCTAGGTAAACAGAGAAAAATTCATGGTCAATGACGATGCTTTGTAATATCACCAAATCACGAACAAGTTCCTAAATGTGAATAACGAATCATATAGTTCTTTGGATTCATATAAAACTAGTTGGTTACCAAGCAAACTTGTTTCAGGAAGTTAAGATATTGGTGTTAAGGCAGCTCAGTACTGCCAATAACTCGATGCTTAGTGTTTTTCACCCTAATTAGTATGATTAAAATTTGCAACATAGCTCATGACTAAGAAGTATGATACAAATTATCTTTTAATGCAAAGCCCAAAAAATTCTTATCACCTGAATTGACAACCATATAGCTTCCATGACCATAAGATCCTCAAGATCCATATCAAAGTGATCTTCCCTGCATTAAGCCAAGCTTTTAATTAATATCTTGAAGTAAAAAAGGCTGCTTACCATTTGCTGTCCAAATGAATGGCTGGATTCATAAGAAAAAATATTTGAATGGAATATACGCAAATAAACAGGCAACAAGGCACTAAGCGCTTTGCCAGAGCATAAGCTTAATTAGTAAAGCAAAGACAACAACATTAAAAATATTTACCAAACAATTATTTAAAATAATCAAATCCAACTAACTAAGAGGAATATGCATGTGCAAGAGACTGGGCATGCATGTATAGGGAGTGTGTTCCCTGGGTTTCCACCTAAATGTTGGATTAACGCATCTAAGCCTGCTAAACACCTCTCAGTAAAATTCAATAAAAACTTCTTCAGTTTTATTCATGTATGAGATAGGAGGTAAGGATTTGGTTCAAGTGAAGTGTACTAAGGATGAAGATCAAAAAGTACTTTTCTTAGAAGATAATATTCAACAAAGGTGGATGAGATATTTTGCTAAACTTTTAATGAAGAATATGAAAATATGATTGACTATAGTGACTTTATCACCCTAAATGAAAATAAAGATTTTTTGTTATCGGCATATAAGTAAAACCGAAGTTAGAGAGGCTTTGAAGAAAATGAAGTAGGGAAAAGCTGTTGGACCTGATGATATTCCAAAAGAGATGTGGAAATGCTTAGGAGATGAAGGAATTTTTTGTCTTATTAAACATTTTTAATATTGTTTTGAAGACTAAAAAGATGCTAAATCAGTGAGAAATGAGTGTGTTAATTCCTATTTTTAAAAATAAAGATTGATATATCATCAAAAAATTATCTTGATCGGGCATGAATCTCGAGGCAAAATCAGGCTGGAAGCTTCAAAAATTAAATTTGGAATCATTTGAACTCCAATTTCAGCAAACTTACAGTCAAACTGAGTGTCTCGGAAATATGAACCCAATGACACAAAATCAACTCAATCCGAGCCCATATGTGTCTGAATCGAAGACCTGAAGCACTGTTGGAAGGTTCGAACCACAATTTGGATTATCAAACGGTTTCCAAACATGATATGCTTATAGTCGAATCAAGCGGCTCAATGAGAAGAATCCAACGAGTCCAAGATCGTCAAATTTCGATATCATTAAGACCTTCAAATGTCTGACGAATGGTCCACGATCAAGGGATTCAATATCAGCCGTCCATCCAAACCACTCCTCATTTGTCCTTGATCCTCCTATTTACGGGTCATGTCATCCTCAAAAAACTATAAATAACCCCTCATTTCTCTTAAGAGGGAACCCCAAGAAAGAGGGAAGAAGAGGAGTAGAGAAGAAAATGAGGGAAGAAACTCCTCCTCGACCACCGCCAGAGTTCCGCCCGACTTTCAAGTGACGCCGGAGTTCCGCCCAACTTTCAAGTGATGCTGAAACTCCACCCGATCTCCAAGTGACGCCGAAACTCTGCCCAATCTATAAGTGACGCCGGAATTCTGTCTGATCTCCAAGTAACTCTGGAGTTTTGCCTGAATGCCATCTAACGCCGGAGTTCTCCCAGGCTACCTTCTAACCGACGCCGGACATCCGCTCGTCGCCAGATTTCTACCTGACGTCAGACTTCTGCCCGTTGTCGGACTTTCGCCGGACATCTATCTGATGTCATCATTCCATTGTTCCATCATTTTGGGTATACCAGTGAATCCAATATGCCAACATTTGCAGGCTTCAAGACATAATATCCAAGGAACCTAATTAGCAACCATGAGTTGTTTCTTATCAATTTTCAAAAGCAAATTGTAGTGGAAATATATATATGCCGAAGACATGCTTTTAAGATTATCATCAACTCATTCCTAATGGAGGTTAGTCATACCAATTTTCACCAAATAGTTCAAAGACATAAAGCTTGACACTTGCAATTAAGAGGCATGACATGACTATCAATTATTCACGAGTTTTAAATTGACTCGAAGAAGCATGTCACAGAAAAACTTGAGATTTATAATTTTGGCAGTTTTAATTGACTGATTTGATTTTAATTGGTGGATTTGTTAATACGTGAGTCAACTCGAGTTTTATTTAAATTATAGTTTACATCCATTAAATAGCCCGTATGTGGGACTTACCAACAACCTCAAAGACAAGAAAAACCTAATAATAGGTCTTACGGCCTTATAAGAAAAGTGGTTTTATTAAATTAGATTCTTAACTTGTGACTAAAATTTGAAATTATCTCGATTGAAACTTTAGTGGCTTACTACTCAATTTGCGGGTACCCGCAATGGTCAAATAAATCTTTAGCTTTCAAGATGCCCAAATATGAGACCTGTAAATTAGAATATCACAATAGTAGTTCTCAAATCCATGCACTACCGGCCAGGCAGCTTGACTAATAGAATTTAAAAATAATATTATGAAGTGCATGCTTTCATGTGCATAATGTCATAATGAGTTGATTGGCCAAGATACTTAAATCGGCCAAGAGTCAATGACATCAGTCCTAGGTCCTTGACTTATTTAATTGATCAATTGGGTTCATAGTATAACATATTTAAATTGAGGCTCTAGGGCGTTGTGATGATTTGGTCATTGGAAAGACACTTTAATGGTCATTTTGAAATTATTGGCATGAATTTAAGCCTTTAGAAATTTCAGATGTTTTAGCATGTATTCCAAATTGAATTTAAGCACTTGGCAATAACAAATCATGCAACGACGTTAACACAAAGATTAAATTAAATAAAAAAAATGTTAGAAGCCAAACCTTAGACAACATAAGCTTGATGAAAATGACCAAATATGATCATTTTAACATGTGGTCCAAGACGAAGAATGCCATGCTTCTTTTGGTTTTTATTCCAATTACTCGTAGAATCAAGGAGACTTCCATGATAAGAAAAAAACATACTTACAAATAGCTCAAATCAGAATCCAATGATAAATTCTACTACTAACTTCTTGATGAGGACATCGACAGACGCTACCGACATGTTTATCGCCGGCGAAACCGCAGATCGACGGCCACGATTCAGCGCCTCTACTTTTGATTGAGATGACATGATGTATTTTATTATTGTCTATTTTGATTTACTGTTTCCCATTTTACCCCTGTGGGGAGTTATGTTTCTTTGTAGCCCAGAGGGCAATTTAGTCTTTTTTCACTTTTATGAGTCAAGACCTATATATAGTGGTCTCTTGTATCATTTTGAGGTTAATGAAGAATTGAATGAAATTTGTGTTTTATTTCTACTTCGTCTTGCATGAGTGCTTGAGAAGGAGGAGAGCTCACGTGGAGCAATTCGCAAGGCCCACCAATCGTTGGAAGAGTCCTCGATTCGTGGTTAGATTTTTTTGTTATCTTCTCACTCGTTTTCATATTCACCTTCCTTCCATCCTCCACAAAACAGCCCTCCCATTTCCCCTAGCCGCCGGCCATTAGACATCCACCACCGGCCACATCCCTAGCCCCGGCCGAACACCCCACCGGCCACCTCCACCATAACCGGCCACCCCATCCCACGGTTATTTGGAATTTTGAAATTTGAATTTCAAACTTCCAAAATCTTTCCTAATTTGGAACGCCAAATTTGGAAAGTTTTCATGACAAAATTCTAATTTCAATTTGATTTTAAATTGAGATCTTGAATGAGTCGCCACATCACCATCCTAAATTAGAAAATTCTCTCCCTCAAATTCCCTTCCTCTCCCAAGCATGCCGTCGGCCTCCACCTGGAGAATCCCCCATTAAATGCGACATTAATGCCTTGACCGTTTTGGACTCCTAATTTGGACTCAATAATTTTCCCTCCCAAATTATTTAAAACTGAAATTACAATCAGTTTTAATTTGGCTAACCCTAAATCCCCCTAAGCATGCCGCCGGCCACCTTTTAATGAGCCCCTTTAATGGCTCATTAAATCCCCTCTTAACTCCATCCTAATTTGAATTCTCTTTTCAAATTTTTCCCTCCAATCTTACTAAAATCTGAGAATTAACTTCAGATTTTAGTAAATTGCTTGCCACCTCACCCCACCTAACCTCTCTCACGCCTTGACCCACCTCCCCTCTCTTCCACCTTGGCCGAATCTCTCCCTCCTTGGAAATCCCGCCGGCCACTCCCCTTTTCCTTGAAGAATCCTCCACGCCAAGCATGTATGGCGGATCCGGAGTTTGAGTGGGGGCTAGTATTCAACGCCGACGGAAGTATCAACATCCTACGATCACCTTGTTTTGACGTAGGATTTGAAGACGAGACAACCGTAGAAGAGTACTTGGAGCGAGTCGTGCCAATCCTCGCAAGCATCTACGACCGAAAGTTTAAAAAGCACGCTTGGAGCCTCGACGGTCGTCTACGACTTCCATCCCAACCGGCAACTTTTCCTCCGACGAAGTTCTTCGGCGCCCTCTCCCTAGTGGTAACTTCGTTCATCTCTTGGATCTTCTATCTCCGCCAAAAGTCCACCACCTCTTGAGTGATACGCCCCAAGGTGAAATTCTCGTTGTTAAACGTTGGGTTTTGTGTTTGTACTTCGCATTTAATTCCCTTGGATTTTGAATGAACTATTTTGGCTAATCTCAAGTGCATCTCTTTGGCCTAAGCAAAGTTCACGTTTCTAATTCTTTAATCTATCTTGCATGATCCACATAAACTTATAAAAGCAAACTTTAACAATTCTCTATTTAATTTCGATCGTAACTCCTAGTAGTTTCACATCAGAAAGCCTATAAAAGCAATCCAATAATTCAAATAATTACGAAAAGCAAGGATAATAAAAAATATTTAAATGTAAGAACAAAGACAGGAAACCAACAACTTCTAATATAAGTTATTTATGCAAGCTACACAAAATAAACAAAATTATAGCACCCAGGCAACATCCCAAGGGACAAATGAGTGTACACTAGGTTTCTAGACTTCGTTGAAGAAATCTTCTTCAAGCCAACAAAAAAAAAAATATAATGCAATCCTTAAACATATACCATGATACCTTTTATATTGGTGGAGATGGACCACAGACTGTATTAAGCAAGTGAAAAGATAGTTACAATAATTACTTAATTTAAGAGGAATTCATCTGAGATCTTTGAGTTGAATTTAATTTATTGCACTTCTATCTTTCTTAGGCAATGCCTATTAGTCTTTTTTAGGAAA
>NW_021319121.1:1746120-1889455 GCF_001605985.2 Dendrobium catenatum
AATTAAGGGAAAGAGGCTGATTTGGGGGTTGATTTAGACAGAAATAATTAAGAGAGGTTTCTTAATTGAAGAGGTCATATTTGGAAGGGGTTAATTAGAAAATGTTTTGTGATTGAAGAAAGCTAATTTGAGGACTGATTTGGAGTGGATTAATCAAGAATTGTTTCCTAATTGAAGAAGACAGATTTGGGGCTGATTTGGGAGGGAAGCTAATTAAGGGAAAGAGGCTGATTTGGGGGTTGATTTAGACAGAAATAATTAAGAGAGGTTTCTTAATTGAAGAGGTCATATTTGGAAGGGGTTAATTAGAAAATGTTTTGTGATTGAAGAAAGCTAATTTGAGGACTGATTTGGAGTGGATTAATCAAGAATTGTTTCCTAATTGAAGAAGACAGATTTGGGGCTGATTTGGGAGGGAAATAATTAAGGAAATATGGTTAGCTTGGGGCTAATTTGGGAGGGAATTAGGAGAGGGCTGTTTTGATATTTTATTGTTTATTGTTTGCTTTAAATAGTTGATTTATCCAAAGATATGTGTTGCTTGTTGAATTTAGATTGTTCTTAGGGTATTTGGGCTCTAACCGGTGGCTAGAGATTTGGGAGAGCTGGATCTTCCTCTCCAATTGAAGATCTATTGCATCTTGTTTATTCTCTTTCATATTTTCTAAAATAAAAAAGATTTGTGGTGTGTTCCTCTTCCCAATTTCTCTTGTGGTTCACTGATTTGGTTGAAAGTTTTTCTACTTCGTATCACATTGGCAAGAGAATATAGCTTCCCCAAAAATTTGCAATCTTCAACTGCAACATAATATAAAGAATTATGTCCAACCAACACTTAAACAAAGATGAAAACAATACATAATCAAGTTAGAAAATTAATAGAATTGTCTTTTATATGCTCAGATATCCCTATTTATAATAAATCCCCTCGATTTACTAAGTCATAAGATAAGGCCATATGCAAGAAGTTCTCCGCTAAAGAACACAAAAAAGATGAAAATCATAGTAGCTAGCTAGATGTTGAAACCACACAATAGAATGTAATAGGTTGTAAGTGGCACTCAACTCATATAATGAAAAACAACATAAGAGAACACAACTTGTTCTCATTGGGATTTGAGCTGATTAATTTGTAAAATAACTTCTTCAAGACCTTTTGACATCATCAATAATAATATTCAAATGGTATTTTGTCTGAACTACAATGAAATAACTAACTATTGAAAAAGTTATGATGTTTTCCTAGTTATTCTGCTGGATAGATCAGGTTCAACAGCATTGGTGTTTTTTTGTAAGTTGAAGGCTTGATCATAAAAACCAATCATAATGAAAACTGCATACTTCAGTAGAGAGAAACATATAGAATGGCAAATATTCTATAGGCCTTTTACTTAGTTGCTCAAGAAAATCTCATCCCTAGAAAGTTTTCACAAAAGAAGGAAAGATACCCAAATGGCCTACCAGCTAGCTAAAGTTTTCCTGAAAAATATTTTCCTTTTACAGTCATGGTATTGTTTTTTTCCTGTCATGATATTGATTGTAGTCTTTGTACACACAAATTGAGCTAAATGATTATATTTGATCTCTATTTTAAAGCCTTTTTTGCACAATAGCAAGCGGTCACTTGTTTTGTTAAAATAAGATCCACTTACTGTGGAGGAAACCTCCATTTTTCCCCATAAGTAATCAATTCTATAAAGTAAATTTACGAACAGGACAACATATTACGGCAATAAAAAACTTTCCAGATTGAATCCAAATAATTCAGCGCCCAACAATCTCAGACTCGATCAAGTCAAGACAAGGATTGCCCGAAATTGTATGCAATTTAGTGTAAAAAAAACCTTTACTCCTAACACAACATTTTCTTCAAAAAGTGATGTTAATTATCACGCCAGCCGATTATCTATAAACAAGGCTCCTTTCTCTAGTCATGCAAGCAAAACTTAAAAATTTAAAATATATATATATATATATATATATATATATATATATAGAAACTTAATATGAGATTTTGGAGAGAGGGTTCCATTTCTTTCGTGGTTTTATGAAGAGAAATATTACCTCTTCCAAAATTAATATATATCTATAAATATACATCTTTATGATAAAGAATTTTAAATACTAGCACAGCATAGTTTAAGATAACATAACAATTTTACTCGTGTTTTGTCTACAGTGTGGGATGATTAAAGTTTCAACAATTATTGTAAGGATCTCTGCTTCCCGTTGATCTAGGATTCATGAGATACACAACCAAAATAACAGAAGCTTGAAAGATAATAAGGTAATAAGGATTTTTTTTTTAATATAATTATTTTATCAAACTAGTTGATTGATGTTTAGTTTGATAGTCAGTCATCAAACTCACATCAAAACTAATGAAATGAATCAAAATTTGAATTTTGCTGGTACTTCTGTGTTTCTCAGAAGTAATATAAATAGAAGAATTGTGAAGGAGATATTCGTAGGCAATGGAAAAAATACTAAGAGAACTACAACGAGATGGAATTTAGGAAATGAGGAGATTAGAGGAGATAACCTCCCTCCAACGGGGCACATGATATGACAAGTTAGGCATTTGTTCATGAGTAGTGATCAACACCATCATGAAACCGTTCTAAGAGTTTCTAAGATACATATTATATAGTGCCTAAGAGAGAGCATATTAAAAGAACTTATAGTATGAGAAATATTTAACAATTTGATTTAATGAAAAAAAACTAATCCTATGAGCATATTGCTTTGGCATTAACAAAAAAAAAAGATAGTATAAAGAAAACTCTTTTGAAATAGGATTGGGTAAAGATATAACTTAGAGCTACATATTTCATCCACTATTCTTCAAATGGTATAGAAGTGATCCAGAAGCTTCAAGACGTATCCATGAAGTGTCCTAGGAACATACAAGAATTTGTTCAAGTTTTTTCTAAAAGGTGAAAAATGGAATAGTCTGACATGTCAAACACAACTTCCTAGAGTGTGCAAATGTCAAAGCATCAAGTAGGTGTCCCACACAGACATTGTTGTTCTTAGACAAGCTGGTGTGCTTGTTTCATATCCGAGAAGTAAAAATAAAACAAACATTTTCCATCCAATTTTGGTTAACTATTTATTTGTACCCAACGAGGTGTCCAACATGAATATTGCAACATTTTTATCATACTCATGTGAAACTATAAATATTAGGAGGACGATGTAATCTATCTCCAAATTCACAAAACACATTGACTCTACTTCAGAATGAAATGAAAACTTAAAAAATCACTCAATATCCTAATTTCAAAAAAGAAAAAAACAATACACTAACCTGCGTTGTCTAATATGGGATCTAGTGTCAACTGGAATGGAGGATAAGCTTCGAGAAGAAACAAATCCAGACCCTTGCTCTTGGTATGCATGCGTTGACACTGAAAACAACAATAAGAGAATGTTTGGTAAATTTACTATTTTGAAATAGAGAGAAAAAAATACAATACATATTACATTAAATTGCATCGATAGCAAGCATGGCATATTTTGAACCTGAAAGTGAGGTGTTCGTTTCATCATGGCATTCAACTTCTTCAGAAGCTGCTACTCTGCTAGACGAACTTAAGTCTTGCCTTCTCTTTAATCTTTCATGTTCATCCTGAATCTCCCGATGCCGCACTCTTATTTGTGCTTCAATGACCTTTTGTTCTTCCTGCAATTAGGACTGCCCTTAGTATGGAACCATCAAAATATGAGGATTTACCTTTTGCCCCTTTACAGAGAAACATCACAATCAAAAATGTATGAACAAAGAAGTAAAAACATAGAAAAAAAATGTTTTTTTGACCGCCTAGGACCATCATTATGCCTTATAAAGTTGATAGCAATGACAACATGAAAACTTACAATTTGTTCGAGGCCCCGTTCCTCCCTTGTCCTCTCGCCACGATATTCCACAGCATAGTTGGATGTTTTACAGTAGGGACACCTTGTAGTGTTAAGTGAAAACATATGTATTGGTTTATATCAATCATTCTAATCTTCAATGGCCTAAAAGACACTCATAAAGGATACTGTGTTGGCCGAGACGAATGAGGTGGCTTCATTTGTAAAAAGCATTCTGGTAGGGGGGCATATAGCATTCATGTCAATTCATGGATGGTGTCAACAAAAACGAATATAAATACATATAGCTTTACCATAAGAGGCACTGTGTAGAAATTACATGTACCTGTACAGATCCCTTTCAAACAGCATCTAGATCGATTCAAACTCGGATAGAACTGACAATAAGAATGATTACACTAACAGTTAGTCAATAAGTTACATGTTTCTTGCCCATCAAGGAAAATTAATTAGTTCCGCTCTGATTAAGTTAGCATCAACAAGACGTCAAACCAAAACTGAAAATACACTACCTACATCAAAGCTAGCATTTCACCTCTTAGAAAACTATATTCAGGTCCAACCAGCCCCATCTCAATTGAGAAGAATAACACAATTTTCACCTCGAGCCTTGAAAAGATGTGTATATTAGAATAACAGGAGTGAATAGAAAGAAGAGAGTAAGGTCTACCATTCTTATACGATTTTTGTCCAATTCAAGCACCAAGAGAAATAAAATTTCAACAATATTAATAACAACAACCGATTCAGTGACATTCTTCCTAGGCAAGACAGCACACATGATCTTTTAATTCCTATCCAAAACAACAGCACTTTTGCAGAGCTCCTACTTTATTTGAGCAGTAAGAGTCACAGAAACTTGCAAAACTAACAAGAAACGAGAAGAACAGGACAAAGGGAATCGAAAACATGTATTCTAACCAGAAAGCATATAGGGCATTCCTCCTGATCCAAAATGCATTCATCGTTTCCTGGGTAACAAGGCGCTAACTTGCAGTCAAGAATGAGCTTCCTCAGCTTCTTGTGGTCGATATCCCGGTGAAGGTACAACCCTTGTGGTCTTGTATACTTCTCGTCAACCACCTGCCTCCTCTTCCCGATCCGATTCCCCATCAATCCAAGAACCCCAAAAGAAAGATTAAAACCCCTTGCTCTTCCGAATTATATCCTCAACTCTACCGCTCACAGGAAAACACCCCCTCCACACAACCTCCCTTCACTTCCATCAACCCAAAGCAGCGCGGAACCTGTCAAAGATAATTAGAGTGAAGAGAAAACCCTAGATTTCCCACTAAACCGAGCAGCTCGTGACATAAGACCAAGTCCAATAAATAAGCGGCGCTTTTCTGGTTTCCAATCCCAATCTCCCCCTTACGTCCAGATGAATGAGGAGAGAGAAAGACGAGTGTACCACGTCAATGGAGGAAGAGAGTTCTGTATGTCCGTGAAGCACGAGAAAGATCGAGGGATGATTGGGAAGAGAGAGACTGAAGAGAAACAGGCTTGCAGAACTTTCTCTGCAATCGAACGACTTACACCAAACCCTTGCCAAGAAGCATCCTCCTCTCTCTGTCTCCTCTCTCTTCCACCCTTTATGGAGGCCTGAGAACAATTGGCCAAACCCGAGACTTCTTGCTCTGCTATCGATTTTCTTTTCATTTAGGTAAAAACTTTTCAAGTTCGCAGATATAAATATTAAATACTTCAACTCTTTTTTTTTTTTTTTTTTGGGATATTTCTGTTTTAACTGTCCAATATTTAGTTCTTCGTTCAGAGTTTATAGTAATTTACTTATTTATATAGTTAATTAAAATAAAAAATATTTATATTTTAAGAATTAATGAAAATTTAAAAAAGTAAATGACTAATCCTATTTACTCTTTTATTATTGCTTACAAAACAAACATAAGGAGTGACGGCTCATATCCTTCATTCTTGGCCTTCGCTCCCGATCGGCTTCTTTTGGCATTTAGTGTTCGAGTTCCGTCTCCAAAGACGGCTCCAAGGTGCATTTAATTACATTGGTGGCATGTTGGCCTCCAGTGACCGGCCTACATTTTATTAAGAAATTTGTATACAAAAATATTTGAGATTTATGTTTTTTTAAGGTAGATTAGTATAAATAATAGCGCTCAAAATCATCTCATTAATATATTGAGCATTTAAATTTAATTTACAAATCATTTACTTTTTGTAGATAAAAATGTCAATTTTCTCTCCCTGATATTAACTTCCACCTCGATAACAATCACAGGCGGATCGATGTTGCCCACCCTCACACTGTATAAATGAACCACCTTCTATAATGATTCGTACAATCTTTGAGTTATGATAAAACTATCGTTCGACCATGATTGAATGACGTTTTGATTATAGTTCACAAATTGTTAGATCTCGATTAGATTGATGTCTGAGGATTATTCAAATCATGAATTGAAGATAATTTAACCATCATTCAAATATGATTTAAGTGCAATCTTTGACATGCTCGATCTCCTTCTACCGACACCAAACCGGCATTTCTCCTGACTCAAATATTTTACGTTAATTCACACATTTTCTAATTGTTGAGAGGATCGATAGCTAATTCTCATCTATAAGTAGTATAATTATCTCAACCAAGCAACACCTCATGAATTATTTCTTCTCAAATTTTCACATAAAAACACATGCATTACCATTCTTTTGATCATATGCAATATTTTTATTTAAAAACGTTTAGGCTTCGTTTGGGACAGCTTCCTTACTGTTTTTTAAAACAGCTTTTTAGTACAAAAAAATCAAATTCAAGAAATTTTTTAATTTGAATTTTTTGTACTAGAAATCCGATTTAAAAATCAATAAAAAAAGTCGTCCTAAATGAAGCCTTAATCACTTCTTCATAATGACCATCACCATTTATATTGTGGTACAAAAGAATAATTGTTAAATTGGCGTAAATAAATTATATAAATATGCACAAAGTAAAATAAAATATTTGAATCATTATTAATCAAAGTTTAATTAATATTATTTTGCACTAAAAAAAGGAGAACAATGATGATATTAGATTCTTATGCTACATCAAAATGAGAAAGAGAGATATAAAGAGTTTAATGGAGATATTATTACGTGTAGTATTTGGAGGTTAATTTGGACGTGCCACATCACCTAATGCACTATATATTGAGTGATGTGACGCGTCCAGATTTACATCCGGATGCATCTTTATATTAGACCTAACCGCTTAAGCTAACTCAATATATCAAAACATCAAAATCAAACATGCAGAGTATGCTTAGGCTTTTTTTGGGACAACTTTTTAATTATTTTATGAAGCAATTTTTTAGTATAATTTTTTTAATTAAAAATTTTTTTACTAAAAAATTAATTCATAAAACAGTAAGAGTAAGCTGTCTCAAATGAAATATTAGGATAAATAAGAAAATGTGGCAACAAATCCTTTTTCTTGAAGAATTGTCTATGTTTTAATTTGATAGCGACGTGAGAAGAGGTTAGGTCGTTAATGATGAAGGTACAAAATTAAATAGAGAACGGTTAGAATAAGTTATGAGCTTGCTTGAATATTAATTTAAAATATTATTATTATTAGTTTTAATGCATTAGACAGGCCGTTCAGTACCAGCATCGTCAGGATAAGGCGATAAGCTTAGAAATTAAATAAAAAATATTTAAATATTTACGATAGGACCACTTTCATTGGAGAATTTGGCGATGATAATGTTTGGAAATGATTAAATTATCAGATACTTATATTTTTAATTATTAATTAAAAAAATATAAGAAATCTATACAAAAATTAGTTCAATCAGCAATGGTATCGATGTATTTAGTTCAATCGGCTAAAATTGTATGCTACTGATATACTTTTATTTTTTTATTCTCGTTGCATGATGGAAATCTTTGCGATGGTGGGAGAAAATATCATTTTAATATTGTATAAAAGTATTATAAATAAATTGATAACAATACAAAAAATATGAAAATTTTAAATAAAAAATTAAAAAAGAAGGAAAATAAGAGATTGATGTCCATTGCTCATATTCTCGACCACCAACAATGTTGGATGCATATTTTATTGGTTACCATGTTTTATTTTCTACTAAGAGAACAGTCGCATCAGGCTTCTAACATCGTGCGACTTTTAGTCTTTTAGAAATTCCTATCAATTAACATCTAATGTTTATCAATGAACGATTTTGAAATTCATTATCCATCATATTTATCGAGTTAACAACTTATCATTGCGTAACTTATGATGTTCCTTACTGATCATCTTTTTATGCCTGCTAAGCATTGATAATCGTAGCAATAGTGTCGGTCTCCTCTTCTATTAGAAGAATGACCAAATTGGTTGCCCATCATCCCGTATATTCATCATCTAACACCTGACAATGATTGTCATTGAGAATTTGTAAACCACCAACACTTGAAGCCCATCTAAGAGATCACATGGTCTCCTCTTATATTAGGAGAACAATCAATTTGATCACTTGCCACCAACTAACTTCTGATGTTTCTTATTGTCCATCATCCATTAACCAATTATCAGTATTCAATATCCTTCCACCATCAATGCTTGATGCACATCTTTCAAGTTGTGTGATCCTAATCGCTCATCATATTTTGATTTTTGAAATTTCTCATTGACCATCACCTAATATCTCTCGTCAAACACTAACTTTGGATGCTCATTTTCTTAGTTAGGAGAACAATCAAGTTGAGTGCTTGCATTACCCTGACTTTCAACATTCACTTTCAACTACCATTAAACATTTACCATCAACCATAACTCTGTCATCTCAATATTCTTCTTACTATTATCACATTAGAGGTCTTCCACGATTTATGTCTATTATATTATATTAATCATTCTCTAATCTAAGTTGATCTAACTATTATTATTGATAAATAATAACATGTCCTTAAGCCTTCATTTCGGTTGCTCCGCTAGGGTTTTGCCTTAGCTTTCCCTTCGCAATTGTCGGGCTGCTCTCCGACGGGATGGCTTTCTTCTCGATACCAGGGAAGTTTTTCTCTTCTTTGCTAGTTCGATTTTGTTTTATTGGTGATTTTTCTTCCTCCGGCGCGTGCCGGGTGGCGTCGAAGCTTTGCGACCCTTGTTTTTAGGGGGTTCGCCTTCTTCGCGTTCATCTTTTTATTTTCTTTCGATTTCTTCTTCCAGAAATGATTTTCCTGAACTTAGGGCATCTTCATTTCGTGGTTTGCCTTCCCTTTGGATATCGGATCAAGAAATTCAGACTCTGGTTGTTCCTTTTCAGTTCTTTTTAGTTGGTTTTTCCCTACTAAACGCCTGTCTCTTGATACCATATGTAAATTTTTTTTTTCAATCTTAAGCTAAATGGGGAGGTTTCGGTCACCTTGCTAGATCCATCTCATGTTCTTATCAAGCTTGCTAATTACCATTTTTGTCGCATTTTCTACCATAGATCTTATCTAGTTTATAATTGCTACATGAAGCTTACCAAGTGGTCTCCCCTTGTTGATGTTGGTGTTGAGTTATCGTTCATCCCGATTTGGGTCTCTTTTTCACAACTACGGCCTCATCTCTTCTCCCCGCGTATTCTTCATGGTTTGACCTCTCTGTTTGGCAAACCATTAAAAATTGATGCTGCCACTTCTTTGGGTTCTATATCATCTTTAGCTCGTATTTTAGTGGAGCTGGATATCACTAAATCCTACCCTGATAAGGTCTGGTTAGGTTCGGGGAAGCTAGGTTATGTCCAGCAAGTGGTTATGGATGAATTCCCTCATTTTTGTGATTCTTGTCGGTGTATCGGGCATGTTGTGGGAAATTGTCGTCCCAAGGTTTCTGCGAATTTGCCCCTACCTATTAAACTTGCTGTTTAGGTTTATATGAACCCAGTTGTTTCTGTGAACCCTGTTGTCCCTTATGTATCGGTGCTTAAGGTGCAGGGATTGGGTTGTGATGTTGGTATTCTTGAGGAAGATGTTACTATTTTGCTTCCTATTAATGAGCTGAGGTATCTGGTGCCGACTTCTCCTAACCCTTTGCCTGTTATTTTGTTGAACAGTATGATTTATGTTGATGAGGTTGGTGTTGCTATAATCTTACCTTCTATTCAGGTCCCTCGGGCTTGTGCTAGTGCTGGTGGTCTTTTGGGTTGTGCTGTTAATTCTTGTCATATTTTTTCTGTGGTGGATGTTGTGTCTGCGTCGTGTTTTTTAAATAGTATTGAGGTGCCTTGTGTGGCTGTGGAGGATTTTGGTGACTATGGCATCCCTAATGAGTTGTCCCCTAGGTCTCAGCTGCTTTGCTCTTTAATTAATTTGAGTGGGGATAGATTGGTTACACCTTCGGGCGTGGTGAATGTGGGATTTGGTGTTATTCCAACTTTTATTTATCCAATTTCGTCATCTATAACTGGTCATTTTGTTGAGGTCCCTGTTAATTTTGTATCACCTAAGGCGTTGGTTGCTCATATGGGTGCCAATTTAGGGGAGGAAGTTAGGATGCAACTTGATTAGCTTCAGTGCTCATCTGATTCGTTTTCATAAGCTAGTGAGGATGATGAACTTGTGGCTGATTTTCCCTTAACGAATGATCGTCTTGTTGTTTCAATTTCCTCTTGTGGGAGGGGTAAACATCGGAGCAAATAATTTGTGGGTTGGTGCTGTTGTTCTCGGTTGTCTTTGCTGCCTCTCGATGGTGGTTAGTTTGTGCATTGGTTGGCTTTTGCTTGTTGCTGATTCACTGGAGCTTCGATTTAAGTTTACTGAAGGTCGGTTGATTTGCTGGGCAATGATGTGGCTGGGGCTCACTTCTCCGTAGCCATGGCTCGTGGCAACCTTTGGTGGTGGTTTCTTGCTCAGTTGGGTTGGCTGCTTTGTGTTTTTTTGTTCTCCACACCATATTGGATTGTCTGTACCTAGCTATAATGTAGTTGGAAGCCTCGGCCAATTACTGAGCCCGTTGGGTTGCAACTCCCATGTATCTTCTATTGCTTTTTTTGTTCTTTCGCTCCTATGCTTCTTGTACTCCTTTTATGTTTTAATAAAGTTTTTGTTTTTTTGTTTAAAAAAAATCATTCTCTAATCATGGGACAACATCATTTCTAATCCCTAATTTAAATTATTTTAACTATGTTAGACCATTGCTTTATCCAATTTTATGATTTTTCATGTAAAAATCTCAAGTATCATGTGTGATGCATTCAACTTATCTATGTGTGCAAGATTTTTCATCTAACACTATGATGATAAATTTTTCCTCTACTATCAAAAATATTCTAGCATGCTATAAAAAAATATAAGGCAAATACTGAATATGAATACTTTCTTTTATAAAAGTTATCAGTGTCAAATATAATTTTAAGAATTAAGTGTTTTCGTATAATAATTCAAATATTAGATCACTATTTTATAGTTGATGTTAATACCACTCAAACAAATAGTTGGTGGTAATTAATTAATTTGATTATTATTTTGTAATACAAAATAACTATATTATATTTTCATATAAATGTTTTATACTATTGAAAAAATTTCATCTATTTTAAATTTTATTATAATTTTCATGCTCCTTTCATATACTCATACTATTTCAATGAAGGATCAACCTTTCATATATTCTTACTATTACAAAAAAGGGTCATATATTGAAGAGGGCAAATTATTGCATGCGGTCACCAGACGCACATAATAGGTTCGGACATCCAATAAAAACATGCCACGTCACCTGCACTTTTGACTGCGCTTTAGGTGAGCTTTGACTTCGTTTTACTTGTGCTTTTGACTGCGCTTTCCTACGCTTTTGACGTGCTTAATTTAAAATAGTATTTTATTAATATCTGGACCTATCTCCGCGTCCGATGACCGGATGCAATAATTTGCCCATTGAAGAGACAACTCTACGATATCCCTTTCCCTTCTTTCTCTAGCCTACAGAGGCTTCTTTTGAGCCATCTTTCTTATTATTTTGTTTTTTAAACCGCAACCAAAATTTTTATTTGACCACTATTTTTTTTATTGTTTTTAATAAATTCTTAAACTATGAAGATGCTTTCTACAACAACTTTTAAAAAAATTATTTTCTTCACAATAACTTTTCAACTACCTTTATAAAAAGTTACAGCCATCCCAAACGCACAGTGAATCTTCCACATTGACTTTTTGAAATATAAAATAGAAGATGCATGAGATCACATATTTTGATAGAACATCGCTTCACTCCTTAAATATATTTATTAAAAAAAATATTTTTAATTTTCCCAAAAAATTTTTTTTTTCTTAGTCACACTTTATAAAAATGGGCAGAATATCATATTATTTATTTATTTTGCTAAGGAGATACGTGTGATTAGTTACAAGAGAGTTGTTTGAGGTTTGTTAGAGCTAACCAATTTTTCTTATAAAGCAAAGGGACACACAGTTGGGAGCTCGTCAACTGTATCTAAGAAAGACCAAACTCCAACCGCAAAAGCAAACAGATCAGCTTTCTCTCTTTGAGACTTTGGATATCTTATTTGACCGAATTTGATGCATACAAATGATTGTGTAAAAGCAAATCAAAATGCTTTTGTCTGAATTCCACAGTTAGAAAATGCTGAATTGCCAGTTCTATAATAATGACCAATGGGAGGATTTTTTTTTCCACCCATAACCGCCCTCGGAAGGAACAATTATTAGGTCGGACATCAGATATAGCTCTACATTTAAATGCCAATAACATGTCGTCACGTGCTCTTACTTTTTACCGCGCGGCCCGACGACCCGACCCGGACCGGAACCCGGTATTGCTATGTTTGGGTATAGCTAGGTATTGTTCGGTATTGCTAGATATTGCTTGACAATAACGAGAAATGCCGCTCAGTCAAGACCAATACCTAGTAATACCGAGCAATACCTAGCAAAACCGGTGTATTGCTCGGTATTGCTAGATATTGGTCTTGACATAATGATATTTATCGTCATTGCCGAGCAATATCAAACAATACCTATCAATACCCCGGTCTGCACAAATCAGTTAATGCATAGATATCCCGGGTCCGGTCGTCGGGCGGCGCAGTAAAGAGTAAGAGCACGTGACACCATTTTACTGGCGTCCGAACGTAGAGCTACGTCAGGACACCGGACCTAATAAAAATTCCATCGGAAGGGCGCTTGGTGGCGTGACTAATCATCGGCTGACCTAAAAGAGACATACACCTCAGAAATCTCCTGACCCGCATTTAATTGGGCCCCACTTAAGAGGCGATGCCGCTCGAGGGGAACCAAACCCGTGTTGGGGGTTCCCAACCGTACTCGTCCACCAACCAAGCTAAGTACCGGTGGGTGGATGTTTTTTTAAAGATTTAAATTTAATAGTTTGTTATATTAAAATATTATGAAATAAAATGTATTTATCATTCATAAAAATTTGGATTTGAATTTAATAATTTTAGAAGGATGAGCGTGGGATTTAAAATTGGAGGTGTTAGTCAAAATTTTCATAATTATGAAAATTGAGGAATGGTAATAACATAAAATTAGAAATATTTTATGTAAGAATGATTTTTAAAATTATTTAATTTTTTTTAATTATAAATATAATATATGAGTAATTAATTATATATTTTAGAATTATCTCAAAATAAACACTATGAATTAGAAAGGGTAGTTTTGCGAAGATATTTTTGCTTTTGTTATTTGTAAATTTATGTGACTTTTCATTAGTGTATCGAATATGCTATCCTGTTATATAAACGAAAGATATTGTTTTAGCAAAAACCCCTTCAATCTTGATCTTATAATAATTATTATTATTTTGTATGCTCATTAAATTAATACATGATAATTAAGTGTTTTCATACAAAAATTAAGCTTTTTTTCAATAATATTAAATATGGCTGAGTTTATTTTTGTAATGCAAAAGATTAAATAGCACCACTCATATATTTTAGAATGTTGACATATTAACATCCTAGATGAGATTATTTACAATTTATTATAAATTTCTTTTAAATAGGCTAAAATAACAGCTGGAGGGTTGAGGAAAAATTCATTTTAGATCAAATGTGGAAGCATGATCATGGTTCCAATAATCATGTTAATAGTTAGACAATCAAGTTCATCATAAGGAGAGATTATTACGTGCGAGTCTGAATGCATCCAGAGGCTAATCTGGACGCACCACATCAGCCAATACATTGTGTATTGGGTGTTATGACGCATCAGGATTGGCCTTCAGACTCGTTCTGATACTACGCTTAATAAATTTTACGTCATAAGGGGGGTTGATAAAGAAATAACTTTATATGTTGACTTCTTGCAAAATCGACCTTCATATGAGGTGACGGTTGACTATTTGTTGACTAGTAGATTAAAGGTTCAGCTTAAATGATATTTTACATTTAACATATAATATTTATATAAATACTTTTTCTTGATAAAATAATAATGAATAGATAAGTAGTGAAACATAAAGGCAAAATAATTTGACTTTTTGTCATACACTGATAAGTCTCTAGAACCACCAAATGGATAGAACATGGCATGCACATGCCTCTTATCACTCTACCATTATTATTTGGACTCAATTAAGAAAATATTCCCAATATATTATATGAATAATTCACATAATTGAAATATGAAATAAGATTTCTTTAAGCTTAGGTGTCACCCATATAAAGTTGCTTTAAACAACAGTAAAAAAGCCATCTCAAATAAATCTTAGGCTTCGTTAGAGATGACTTTCTTTCTGCTTCTTAAGGCAGTTTTTTAATACAAATAAAAATTTTTGTACTAAAAAGCTATCTTAAGAAGCAGAAAGAAAGCCGTCACAAACGAAACTTTTCGTTTGGGACAGCTTTCTTTCTGATTCTTAAAGTAACTTTTTAGCACGAAAATTTAGAAATATGCTTTAAGAAGAAAGCCGCCCCAACCGAAATCTTAGTCTTTCTTTTTCTTTTTTATTGCTAAAAATGAAGTCTTAGATGGAATTTTTATTAGGTCCAGACACCTGACATAGCTCTACAACCGGACGCCAATAAAATGTCGCCACGTGCTCTTACTCTTTACTGCACGGCCCGACGACCCGACCCGAACCGGAACCCAATATTGCTATGTATTAGCTGATTTGTACAGACCAGAGTATTGCTAGATTTTGCTCGGTATTGCTCGGTAACGAGAAATACCATTCTGTCAAGACCAATACCTAGCAATACCGAGCAATACCCCTGTTTTGCTAGGTATTGCTAGATATTGCTCGGTATTGGTCTTGACAGAGCGGTATTTCTTGTTATTGACAAGCAATACCTAGCAATACACGAACATAGCAATACCGGGTTTCCGTTCCGGGTCGGGTTGTCGGGCCACGCAGTAAAGAGTAAGAGCACGTGGCGACATTTTATTGACGTCCGGATGTAGAGCTACATCAGATGTCCGGACCTAATAAAAATTCCCTTATATGAGCCCTAAAAGCACTCTTTCAATGAAGGCAGAGATTATATTCCCTTCACTAAAAAAATCATATATAAATCAAACAGTCATAATAGCAATAAAAATTTATCAAAGAATAGAGCATACAGAGCTGACGGTTTTTCTGCATGATCTGAATGAAACTTCTCTACTACATAACTTGCGTAGGATGATACCTTAAGCGAGTAAAACAGGATGAAGATTGCTTACTGCTGCTTCAGTCTCTCTCTTGACGTCTGCGCCCAGTAACAAAAGCTTCTCCTCAAATCTTTCATAACCTCGATCAATTTGAGCAATATTTTCAACTTCAGTAATTCCAGAAGCTGCCATTCCTGCCAAGACCAGTGCAGCTCCACCTCTCAAATCAGCTGCTCGAACCCGACCACCTGTAAGTGCAATTCTGGGGAATGCGTAGAGAAAATGTGAATAATTTCCTCAGCTGCTTGCAGAGTGGTAATTGAGGACGAGGTAAGAAAAAACTAATTGCACCCATATGTACCTTCCAGGCTTCGTTCCACCAATAAAAGCAGTATTACTGACAACTTTTATATCTGCACCGAGTTTCTTCAGCTCTTCAACTGAGAATATCAGAAAAAATATTAGAAAGATAGGTTGCTGAAGCATATAACTAAAGAAAAAGCATAAAAATTTCTTAAAAAGAAGAGGCCAAAAGACAGTACAGAAATATAATCAGGATCAAGAACAATGTATTACAAAGTAAATGACTAAGATTTACTTTGCTCGGCTCAGGGGAGGAACTCCCTAGTGCCCGGGGGGGAGGGCAATTAAAAATTTGTTTTTACATGAATATTTAGGTAATTTGTCTCCCTCCATCTTTTTTTTACTCTTTATTATAGGAGTCTTTAGGCAATTGCCCCGCTTAAAAAATTAAAATATTATGAAATTTAGGTTATTGCCCCACTAGCAGAATTAAACACATTATGTAGATGTGTTATTTATAAGTTTGCCCCCCCTAAGAACTAAGTCTGATTTTGCCCTTGGCTCGGCTTCAACTAAGCATATGCTCATAAAAGATGAGAGAGGATTTGGTCCACTAAATAAAGAAGCACAAATAGTGATGTCCAAAAAGCGTGCAATCATCAAACCTTTCTCAATTCCCAAGTACACCTACACACAAAAAAGAAACTCTAAGAATCTTACACCAAGAGATAACTTCACACATGAGCCTTTTCCCTTCTCGCATGCACCATAAAGCCATTAATGCCTCCAAGAAATCATAATCCAAGAGGATGTGCGCAACTAGAAAAAACTTTAGATTGTCTGCCACCAAATCATAGAAGAAGATTCTTACATATAGATGCCAAATCCTCAAAAGATAGAGAAGTAACAGATTGAAACCCCATCACACAATTCAAGATGTTGCCCAGACACGCATCCCAATGAACATTACCATGAATCTCGAGATGGTAGGAAAAGAATAATCCTAACGCATGGTCATATGGCATCAATCCCAATACTAAATTGAGGGTGTGATCCATAGAAGAAAATCAGCATGCGTGGTTGCAAAAATGGGATCTCCATTATATCTCAACTCGATCACCTAAAGTTTCCCACAATCTCCTGCATGTATTTGCTCTAGATTTTTACTTTAGCCTCTAAGCTATCTCTCTTTTGCTTGTACAAAAATTTGATGCTCCAATGCAAGTAGATAAACTAAATCTTGTCATTTATTTTACCGTGCTTTACTTAACAGATTTTATTTCCCTCAACTTGTTCATTACTGCTCCTAGACATGAACATCTTCCCAACTAAGTACTAGAGACAAGTCCTAAAGATATTCTACATGAAAAGAAGTAGCAATTGAGACAAAGGAGGGAAGGTGCGTTGTGTGGAGTCAAAATTCCATCACTCATCTTTGATAAGATTTAGTTTTTTAAGTTTTTAAGGTTGATGGCTAACAACTCAAAATCCATGCACACTTAATTTTTTAAGATGATAGCTATCGAACACAAGATTACTTCATATTTTCTTATCCAATATCGGGGGGGCACGTGCCCCCCTAAAAAAATTGAAATTTTTTATTTTTTAATCTCAAGACAAAATCAAGTTGGAAACTTTAAGAATTAAATCGGAGACCATATGAACTCCGATTTCAGTAAACTTATAGTCGAACTGAATGTCTCAAAAATACGAACCTAACAACACCAAATTCAACTCAATCTGAACCCAAATAACTACAAATCAAAGACCCGAAGTATATTTGGAAGGAACAAATCATAATTTGTATTACCAAACGGTTTCCAAACATGACATTCTTATAGTCGAATCGAGCGGCTAGACAAGACAAATCCAATGAGCCCAAGATTGTCGAATTCTGATATCACTAAGATATTTAAATGCCCAATAAACAGTCCACGATTAAGATTGATCATCCATTCAAATCACTCTCAATTTATTTCCTATTCATTTACATTTTTTTCTTGATTGATATTATCTTAATCCTATATTGATTCGATCTTAAAGAGATTTTATAATTTTTTTTGTGCAATGAGATTTTTAATATCACATATTTAGTTAATATATTAAACATGTTCTAGCAGAAATCAAGTGATTTGATGATTGAAGTCATTTTGTGAAGGAAGAAAATAAACTAATTCATTACCAAAGTTTTATCATTTTTAATACTGATTATATTGGTCTTAAGCCTGGATGTAAAAAGTTGAAGGAAAATTAAAAAAAAAATATTTAGCCCCCCTAGATATATTTTCTGGCTCCGCCACTGTCCAAGATGTTGGTTGTTAAACTTAAGCTTCAATCACACTTAATCCTTCACACCTACCAACTCAAATATTTTGTACCCTTGCACTCGTCTTTGGATTAGTGGAATATTAATCACCCTATATGTCATGAGCTTAGGCAAATTTCATCGGTTCATGTAAATCTCTTGTCCTTTGTTTTCGAAGCACATCCATTATGCAAACATTATAGTGAGGTGATCATAGAGGTGGTCAACAACTATCAAGAGAACTAACAGGATTGTTATTGGACAATCTCTAAAGTATTTAGAGGTTTTAGAGCTAGGCATTCACATTAAGATGAGCTAAAATATCATAATTTGGATATGAAACTGGTGGTCATATAATAGTAGCCAAAAGACATCTAGATTTTGAATGCCATGACCATCTATCTCAAAATAATGCTCTAATACTAACTTGTTGAATGAGCATGCCAAAAAGTATCACAAAGATTGTTAACAATGTGTTACAAAATAAAAAACAAAAGAGAGAAAATAAGATAGTAGAAGGCATTAAGAATTATGCGGTATGATTTCAACTAATCTATATTCACGTAAGATTTCTTCCATTCATGAACGATGGTATGAGAATCGGCTTCAACTAAGCATCATGGTATGTGATAAAGACACTAAATAAATAGTTTTGTATAAAATAACAACACTCACAAGGCCTTTCCCAACCCCTAATAACATCCAAACACAAAGAAGAAGAAGAACCCCAAAAAATCTTGCTCTAAGAGATTATCACATCGATAAATCTTATTTTGACAAGCATTTTGAAGCCGTCAATTCCTAAAAAAAGTCATATAACCAAGTGGGCATGTGAGGAACTAGAAAGATATTCAGATTGCTTTCCATCAAAATATAGAAGAAGTCTACTATAAAGATACCAAATCATCCAAGGAAGGAAAGAAGAGGCACATAGCTTGAAACACCATCACAAAGTTCTTGATTTCGACCTCAAACGCATTAATGCATCGTGACCATGAATCCAAATAAGGAATGATACAAAATCTCAAATAAGGGATGTTTGGCATCAAGCTCGAGATTGAATTTGGCATGTGATCTGATGTAGGAACATCTTAGCTTTTATTATGCTTAGGGACTAGTTTACCTTCTTTAGTCTTAATAGTTCTATTTTTTTCTTTAAATAGTTGGTTATTGTAAAGGATGAAGCTCATTGAATGAAATATTAATCTTTGAAGCCTTAGAGCTTGTCTTCTTCTTCTTCCCTGGATTGGGAAACCGAAATCCTTCTTGCAGGTCGAGTCTTCCGACGATCCATTACTTCAGTTGGTATCAGAGCCAGGTGCTTGCGAAGATCGATGGATTGCAGAAGGTCGACTGTCGACGACGATCGAAGCCGAAGAACAAGGGCGGTCGACGAAGATCGACGCCGAATAAGATGGGCGGACGACGAAGATCGCCACCGAAGGAGATGGGCGATCGACGACGATCGACGCCGAAGAAGACGGGAGATCGATGACTATCCTCCTCTCGAGCTTCCACTCCAATGGCGTGATCCGCCGCCGGAATACCCTCCTCTCGAACTTCCGCTCAAATGGCGGAACCCATTTCCTGACCATTTAGTCCGCAATCAACCCGCGGCCTTCGTCCGCGACTCGCCTCCGCTCCGGCCTCATTTAGTCGCCCATGATCCTTCCGCCACTTCATCTCGCAACCACACTCGCAATCCCGACCCCCTCATTCAAGATTTCGACAATCCTCACGAAAATGGCCACCGAAGAAGAAGGGATGTAGATCGTGCTCAATGTTGGGAAGCCCTTCGGTTGGCTCAAGTGGAATCATCAATTGATCAAATAGATGCTTTATGTGTTAATATCATGCAATCGGTGGAGAGAATCATGAGCAGGCCGGCAACCATACCGTCCCCGTCGCTCCTCTGCTCCACCAACACACAGGCGCAACCGAACCTACTTCCGCCTGCAGATTCGCCTGCAAACAATCACTCCGTCGCCGATTTTGACTCCGTCGACATTCCCATACCCGGCATTCAACCTGATCCCGTTGCTACCACTCCGCCATTGCCGCCCGCACACACGGAGCTCCAGCTGCCGCTCCCACCAGCTCCTGCGAACCCAAATCCTATCACGCGTCCGTCCAGACCGCACTCCCGCTCCCACTCAGTGCAGCATCGACGCCTCCACTCATACAGGATCGGTTTCCCCGCTCTCTTGACTTCTCTGCAGCGAAGACCCAAACATTGGAGCACGCAGGCAGAAGACATTTTGACTCCGCCGTTTACCCGGCCCCTCCTCCATTGGCGCCCACTCCACTCCGACCCCAGCAGACAGAGAACCCGCTCTGCTCTCGCGATTTTGCTCCAGACAGATTCCCGGACTCCGACATGTTCGTTCTCTCCCTACATCATCTGGAGTCTCCGCTCATTGATCCACAACTGTCTCCAGATGAAACTTTAGTCGCTTATGTGAAGGATGACACGTTCGTTCCTGTGGATGGAACGTCTTCTGACGTTCATCGACGGCCCACTATTACGACAGGAAGCTCCGCCACAGCCAGCTCGGTTCATTCAGAGGACTCAAACGCCTTGGATCACCACCATCGCTGGCCGGCGGCCAGAAGCAGGCAGTCGAGTCTGCTGATCACGAGCCTGGGTTGCTCAGCTGAAGGGAATGAGCTTAAATCCACGCCGGAGATTGGGATTTCGGTGTCTTCTGTTGGCTCAATGAGTCCAACTATTCCGCGTGGGGATAATTCCATCAGGCATCTGGTACAGAAGATCTTAGACAGAGGATGGATGGAAGTTCATATGGTATTAGCGGATCAGTTTGCGAAAAGTAACAATCGACATTTGGTGGATCATGGAGATGGAGAAACTGAGTTAAATGACCACCACAACGTTGATACTGTGAACATTTTCATTGCAGGTGTGCAAATAACTTAGGTGCAGTACACCGACAAAGCTTATTCACTGCAACGCTCACAAGCTGTTCGACGAAATGTCAATAAGGGCTGGGATTTCAAATTTGAGCTGTCAGGCTCTGCTTAGGGGAGCAAGGAAAATAGGAAACTTACATATTATGGCCCCACTGCCACTATTGAGGAGCAAGGAATCAAGGAGCTCGACATGAGGCCTGGCGGTATTTCTTCTCTCTTTCTTATTACTGATCTCAATGGCAAGGACAAAGAGTTTGTTATGCAGTGGCTTGAATTAAAGCCAAATTTTAGTGTTCAGTATATTGGATTGAGCAGTTGGGACAAGCATGTAGAATATAAAAATATCACTATATTACCCTTGACTCAACATCACACTAGTCTTTGGAGCCAAGTTGGCTGCAAAGAGTATCAAGTGGAGAGTGGTAAGGAGTTTGCAATCCTTGACATTATTAATGATGGCCTTGGTAAATGGGAACTACCGAATTTTTTTGAGAGCTGGGACCTTTCTAATGTAATGTTTATTGTTGGTGCTGAAAGAAAGATTGTTCACGCTCATAAAGTTATTTTGAATGCTTATGGTGACTTCTCTAGTCAGACCAAGGTTGTGGAGTCACAATTTGATTCTCTGCGGGATCTGAGTGTGCAGTTTCAGGTTCTGTCATTGATTAAGCGATGCAATGAAATTTCTGACAGTTTTAAGACTGAGGGAAAATTGTTTGATTCAGAGGATACAGTCTGTCCCATTTTAGTTGCAATTGCATCACTTCCTTCTTGTAAAGTGGTTGAAGAAACATGCAAGAGGAAAATTTCAATGCATTTTGATTATTGCACCACTGCCGAGTACCGACTTTGTACAGTTAGATAAGCTTGTGATCAATGAGGGCAGTAATCTTTGTGAGATAATGAGCAGCAAATCCAACGAAGTTGATGACAGTAATGGTGCAGAGAGAATTGGAGATCTTTCTTCATTTGATGAAAATGAGCACAAGGTTCATCACTTGGATTGGGGGAAGCCTCTTCATGTGGTAATTTTAAAGTCAGCATTCAAAGTCTTCGATCCAGGAATTTGTTGTCATCCTACCTCCCTTCTAATTAAAGAGCCTCGAACGGAGTCGAGCTCTTTTTACGCAAGGGGAGAATGATGTAGGAACATCTTAGCTTCTATTATGCTTAGGGACTAGTTTACCTTCCTTAGTCTAGATAGTTCTATTTTCCTCTTTAAATAGTTGGCTATTGTAAATGATGAAGCTCATTGAATGAAATATTAATCTTTGAAGCTTTAGAGCTTGTCTTCTTCTTCTTCCCTGGATTGAGAAACCGAAATCCTTCTTGCAGGTCGAGTCTTCCGACGATCCACTACATCATGATCCGGAATGAAAAATCAGAACATACAATTCCAAAAAAGGGATCTCCCATAATTGGTCATAGAGTAAATTATAAGTATTGGCAATCACACCCATAAGACTACTAAATAAAATTAAAGTCATTAAAGCCAAACAATTAAGAAGGAAAATAGTAGACTAAAGGTAATATGGATGAGAATTGTGCAAAAAAGATTCCTACATAATATGGTTCAATACCTTATATAGCTTAAACTATGAATGAATAAAGAATAAGAATTCTATAAAACCAACCTCAAATAATTGAGATGATGCTAATGATGATCAAGATAAGTCATGAACTCATAATCTTTTCAAGTAGTGAGAAAAGAACAATAATTAAGCTAACTTACGTGACATCATTCAAATTTTTAAGTACTGGCTAAGGGATCTTGTAAAAGTAGCCACACCTTTTAGCTGTTACATGTACAATAATACAGTCAAGTACAAATAGTATGAAAATGAGTTATAAATAATATTAACTTATTGTCAAATATTCTCAACATATGGTCAAAGGAGCCCATATAAGAAGCCACAAGCTTAAAATTATTTCACTTACAAGAGAATTTCACAATAATTTAACGAAAACAATTGCAATAAAAAAAGTATGACTTATAGTACATCCCAACCAAAATCTTCCGTTCACTAAGTAACGAAAGTAATTACTCATCAATCGCATCGAAGAATAATAATAATAATAATAATAATAATAATAATAAGGAAAGGTATTTTATTGGGATTTATTACAAGCCATACTCTTTCTATCGCAATTGCTTTCACTAAATTATTGTGAAAATCTCTTCTAAGTGAAACAATTTTAAACTCGAGGCTTGTTATATAGGCTCATTTGACCATAGGTTGATTTTTTTGTGTCAAATATTTATCAACCAAAATTAGCATTAGTAATAACTCTTTTTCATACTATTTGTTATTATTATTGTTATGTGCACATATATTGAAAAAAGATGATTGAAAATAAACTTTGGCAGTTAGAAAATGTATAACTAAGGGTAAAAAATGTACCATTAGATAGGTAAATAAAACTAGTGTCAATGGATGAGAATGGATAAGGGTTGACCATAGGTGACATCAATTTGTTTAAAATGAATTGAGAAGAAAAAATATTTAACATCTCAAGCAATGCTCAACAAAGCTGAACAAGACATGAGGATTCATAAAGGCAAACTCAAATAGTTTGGAAAATATTAATAATAAAGATGATCATATTAATGATAGATCATAGAAGTCCTGATGGAAGAATTAAGTTACAGTAAGTGTGGATTTTGCTGGGGTTCCTTGAAGATTACTTAGTCATTATAAATGTTAGCAAATTTAAATACTATATTTGAAAATGACAACTCCCCGGCTTAAGATTAATAATGGAAAAGTCAATCACACATAACCATAATTAGAATTTACACATGTAAACAAAAATTATCAGTCTCTTCAATACATACCGTGATGCATTCTATTCTCAAATACAGATTCTTCAATGATGCTTGAACCAACACAAGTGGTGAGTAAGGCCATGCATTGAGCTTGGAGGTCAGTAGGGAATCCAGGATATGGTAATGTCTTAATATTGAATGCTTGAAGGTCTCCACCTGTTACTTCAGGTACTGCTGAAACCTGCCAATATAAGTAAGTATTTCATTCCATACAAGTATTTTAGCAACAAGGACATTTTTACATGTCCTTACTTCAAGAGCGCTAGGACCAATCTGCGTGATCTTGCACCCTGCTTCTGTAAGCTTCTCTGTCATCTGCGCTACATGTGGAGGGATCACAGGTGATAGAGAAATGCATGAGCGCGTGATGGCAGCAGCAGCCATAAATGTTCCGGCCTCTATACGATCTGGCAAAATGGTGAACTCAGCTCCATATAGCTTTTTCCTGCCTGTTATAACAAGTGTGCTAGTACCAGCCCCTTCAATGCATGCCCCGCAGGCAATCAGAAATTTAGTAAGGTCTACAACCTCTGGCTCCTATAGAACATCAATAAGAGTCGAGGCATTCATAAGCCCTCATGCAGAAAACCCAATCAAACTTTGATATCATAAGCATTTTTTGCTAGATACATATTAGCGCAAATTTAAAAACAACCTTGATGGAGCTCATTCAACAAATAGTTATAAACGATTCAATCCTTGTGCCACCTGGAACTAGTTTTCAACTTGGTTTAAAGCAAAATCATTCAAATTTAGGCAAACAATAAGCTTCTTATGGTATTGTTCATAAATATTCTTGAATCTACAAACAAGAAGAAGGCACTTTGAAGCCTCTATGCTATAGTTGGTATCCTCATCTTCTTGCGAAAGATACAAAAGGGTGTATGAGTGCATGAGGCTCCCATCAATATTGGGCCTAGGATGATGTACTCAGCCATATCCGATCATTTTAGAAATATTATTTATAGGATTCAAAATTATAACTTTTAAATCATAATGGAGATAGCCTAATAATTGCTCCAGCTGCCTTCTTTAGTGCAAAAGAAAATACACATTGCAAAATACGTTGTAAAATTGGTTGGATAAAACAGTAAAAAATCTTACCATAGCTGCATTTGTAAGCACAGAAACACCATCAGCCATGGATGCTGCCATCACAAAGGTTTCAGTTGCTCCCACACTTGGGTAAGCCAGATGAAATGATCCTCCAACAAGGCCTTTGCCATTTGCACCATACACACAAACCTTTTCCTCCCTGTTTATCAAAGCTATGTACTTGTTAGTAATTTAAATCAATATATAGCACCTCATGATACTAGAAGCAAGATGTAACTCCGGGCTTGAAGCAAGCATAATGCACACACACGCACACACCCAAAAAAAAAACACAACAACAAAGAAAAGTTTCCGTATGAACAAGCATTCATATTTTAAGTTACTTCTTTCGTAATTTTAAAAAGATCAATTGGCATCTAGCTATAATTAACAGTTGCATAAATCTGCGATATGCAAACCAGCAGAATGAACTTCAACTTTTAACCTTTGTAAAAGAGGAAGAGGTAGATATTACTTCCATCAAAATCAAAGCTTTTAAAAATCCACTTAACTCAACTCGGCAACCGCACCAAGAGCTTCAAGTCCCTTAATATACAAATCCACAGGTCTCAACCCAATCCTGCATCCTCCAGGCATCGCCACCTCCGCTTTCCCGAACCTCGCCACCAGCGGTCCTAAAACAAAAAACCCCGCTCTAATCCTCCCTATCTTTTCCGAACAAGGCTCGGTCACACCCACATCGCTCGTGTCCACCACCAACACATCCCGATCTTCCGCTTCGACTCGCGCTCCGATCGACCGCAGCACATCGGCCATCGTACGCGTGTCGAGGAGGTCGGGTACTCCGCGCAGCGCCACTGGGCCAGAGGAGCAGCAGAGGGTTCCGGCGAGAACGGCGAGGGCAGAGTTCTTAGAGCCACTGATTGGGACATGGCCAGAAATGGGTCGACCGCCGGAGATGACGAGCTTGTGATCAATGGAAGGAAGCGAGGCGCGCTGGGGTGTAGAGGTGGAGGCGGAAATTTTGGAGGGGAGGAAGGTGAGTGGGAGGAGGGGGAAGGCCGTGGCCATGGGATGGAAGGTTGAAGGAATGAGAGGGAGAAGTGATAGTAGTGGGAACAATAAGGGTTGGGGTTTCTGTGCATTTTCTCGTTTTTTTTGCAGGAAGTGAGCGCGGGAGGAGATCAGAAGGATATCTGTGGTACGGAAGCCTCGAGGCAGAGTGCGGGCGGGGAGTTTAAAGAACTGTCCAAGTGGTAAGCGTAAAATTAACTTTGTTTTATTTATTTATTTTTGACATTTAAATTATTTAAGGTAAAACAAATGTTCCAATTCAATATCTCTTAGTTGGAAGCCTAAACTCTTAATCAACAGACCAAGATGAGTTGAGCCTAGGCCAATTTATAAAAAAAATATGTTTTAAACCAAATTAAATGAAGGAGCAATATTATAAAATAATTTTAAAATGAGTAAATACGGAGAATCAAATCATGTATTAGAGAGAAAAAAAACTAAATTACTCAATCCGAATGCGAAAAATCTAATTCCGCATTCCATAGAAAGCGGAAAATGATTTTTCCGCATTCTATTGAATGCGAATGCGAAATTTGATTTTCCATATTCAATTTTTTTTTTCTGTTTATGAATAAACCGATGTATTATTCAATGATTTATAAATTGGTCTATACTATATATTGAATATTTAATTATGTAAATAATGAAGAATTATGTATTTCATTATGTAATAGTATCTATATAATTATATATAAATTTACTAAGCATAAATAAAAAATTAGAATACCGAATAAACATTATGGTTTGGTTTAACGTATTCTATTAAATGCCGAAAATGATTTACCACATTCTATTTATAATATCTATAATATAATATATTTTTTGTTATTTAATTGAATATATATTTTTTGCGATTAATGCGTTAAAAAATACCAATTTTTCAAATATCTCATTTAAAATGGTTTATTCATAAACCGAGAAAAATGAAAATATGAATGCGGAAAATCAAATTCCTCATTCAATAGAAAGGGGAAAACAATTTTCCGCATTTTGATTGCGTAATTTAGTTTTTTTGCTTTATCTCTAATAATTGATTTGGTTCTTTGTATTTGCTTTATTTTAAATTATTTCATAACCTTGCTTCTTACAAGTTAATTTAGTTTAAAACACAATCCTTTTTTATAAATTGGCCTTGGATATTCAACTTTAATCATTCGTAAGTCTCAAAATGATCCATAATACGAACAATAATCAATAAATCAATCGAACTAAAATCATTCACAAATTAGTAAAGGAATCAAAACATATAAGCGTTAATAGTTTTAGTCTTATCTATTATTAAGTATATGCATAATATGCAGTTAATACACGTATTTGTACCCATCAATATATATTTATAAATGTTATCTATGCACAATACAACTCAATCTATCAACGCCATCAATGCATGCATGCTTCGTTATATGATTCAGCAAGGTAGAAACATTCAACTTTAATGTAGTGTTTTCATCATCTTTTAGGGATTTTTTCCCCTTTCATGGGTTTCCATGTAAAAATATTGATGTCTCTTATGACTCTTGCCCCCTCTCTCTTATATGTCTATGTTGGATCTTCATGCAAAGTTAGAACACTTAACTCCATATATTGAATGAACTAAGCATGCATATTGATTTCTTAAGTCTTGCATTGGGAGCTTTAGTGAATTCGAGTTATCATTCATGAAGCTCAAATTGATCAATAATAAGAACAAGATATCATTTCAATGAATAAATAGTTGATACAATAATCCATAAATTCGTAAAGCAATCATACTAAAATCATTCACAAACTAGTAAAGGAATAATAACATATAAGCGCTAATATTATTAGTATTATTTATGTTATCCATTATTAATTATATGCATCATATGCAGTTAATACACGTATTTGTACATCATTATCTATTTTTCAAGGTTATATATGCACATTACAATTCTTTCTATCAACACCATCAATGCATACATGCTTTATTATATAATTAAGCAAGGTAGAACATTCAATTTTAATGTAGTGTTTTCATCATATTTTTGGAAATTTTCCCCTTTTTAGAGGTTGCCACGTAAAAATATTGGTGTATCTAATGACTCTTGCACATCGCTCTCTTATATGTATGTGTCGGATCTTCATGCAAAGTTATGAAACTAAACTCCATATCTCTTTATCGCCGCGAATATTCTAGTCTGTAACAATCATATTTTGATATACATCTCCAAACCATTCCAAAGTAAGTTCGTGCATTTTATTTCTTTAACAAATTATTATACTTCAATGTCATTTTTTCTTTATTTTACAGTAATACATATAGTAGATAACCAATTTTTGAGAAGTAAATTTGAATTAATTAAATGATGCTTAAAATTTGTAATATTATTTAATTTTTAAATTTTATTTACGTGTATTTAATGTACGTATAATTATACTAGTTTAGTATAGTTTCACTAATTTTGTACTTAGGGTAATAAAATTTAAGTAGAAATAAATAATGTTACTCTTCATAAGTGCACAAGGTCATTGATTGCATTCACACATGACATTTGTAATTTCATGTAACTAAATTACATTTGTTAGGAATGTAAATATATAGATAATATTAACTTATGATGGAGCTCTTTGGAGCAACACGAAGGAAGTATGGATGTAGCTTATAGGAAAATGCTTTAAATATTTAAAAAATTATTAGATTAAATAAATTATAGAATTTAGATGTTAAATATATTAATTTAAAAATTTTGAGTTTTAATAATTCTTCATTAATAATAATAATAACAGCCTCTATGAAACGGATGGACGGAGATGGTGAAGTCGGAACTCGGAAGACATCATCTTTCCTGCGGCCACAGTTATCATACACATGGCCGTCCTCACCACCTTAACTTCCATTCTCGCCGTTAGATCGGCGGCCAATCCGGCAACCGGTGGCGACGCCGACTCCTCCCTTACTCAGCTGCCATCGCCGCGGCTGACCCGTGTGATCCTTCCAAAGAAGAAGCCGCTGAAGTGGTCCACTGGAACGGCTCCAGGTGAGTACGGCGGACCTCCGACGACGACAAAGCTCCGAAAATACTGGGGTGGCGGTGATGGGGATCCCCTCACATCTACCGACGATTTCATCTGGAACAAGGATTTCGTCGGCCACATGAAGCGCTTCGTCCGCGACGAGCCGAACGCCTCCAGCACATTTCCCTCTAGGGTTGTAAATTTATCATCCTATCCTAGTTTATTCTTTCAATGGTGTCCATTTTTTATTTGATTCTTTTAAATTTATAACACGCAGGTGGAGCAAAGCTCGGGATTTCTAAGCCTGAAGCGAGCAATGAGCCTTGACAGGTTTGTTTATTTTATAGAAATCTACTCTTTTAGCTAAGTAATGATTTTTTTTTAATTTTAATATATTTTATTGAATCAATAGTGTCGGAATTGATTTGAGCGAAGAACTGCGTCCACCGCCCAAGCCAGTTCTGGAGCAGCAGGTGGAGGCAGCCAGGAGCGGTCGCTCTGCTACTGATGTAATTGTCATCTACTCATTGCTATGAGTGGGTGCTGGTTAGTTTAGTTAGTAAAAAATTAGGTTAGTCTATTTAGCAAAAATAAAATAAAATTATGAAGTTAATTCATGTGATTTTCTAAAATGCTTTTGTTTCTTAGTAAGGACTCATTTGGTTGTTCGAAGTTAGAAATTTTTTCTTGAAAAATGATGAATTTATTCGATTTCATTCTTCAGGTGGATTTACCCCGAAATGAATATTGATTTTTAACTTTACAAACACCTTTTCATTCGGTTAAATATGATTATTTTATTTTCATATGTAAAATGAGTGAAAATGTAATCTTCATTTTGTAAAATTTGTTTTCCAATTGCAAAAACCAAATGAGGCATAAATAGAAATTGAAGTAATAGTTGGAGATTTTAAAGTTTCTTGATTGTTTGTTAGAAGGAACTCTCTTTACCAAGTGCTTTTAATTGGTTCAACTATATTTATTATTACTTCATTTTTTGTATAGAACCTTGATGATGCTGCATCACCAAGATGGCGATTGGTTCCCACACGACGAGAGCAGGCAAAGTGGGATAGAGCAAACAAAGCTGCTACTGGAGGGAGTGTAAGTTGTTAATTTTCCTCCTATGCTAATACCTGAGTTAGATTATTGTGTGTATTTGCAAATATTTTACATTAGACAGGGGGTGGGAAGAGAGAGAGAGAGGATATGAGCATGGAAGTAAAAATTATGGTGAACTATGATACCTTGATTTATTGAGGAGAGAAAATCGAAGGTGGAGGAAAAATGCGAGGATGAAAAAGATTAAGAAGAAATATTAATGAATATCTAAAGGCCAGAGAGGCAGGGGCTAAAAGGGTAGGAAGGAAGAAAGAACATCATCTATTGTAGGAGGAATAATTGATGCCTATAGAGGATGCCATAGGTATCCTTACGTTGATTCTAATCATCATCAATAATAATCAAATGCTTTCAATTTATAATAAAATAATAGTTTATGAAACAATCTAGCTCTAAAAATAATGGCAAACATGTCCACAATAATGAAAGACAAATTTTCTTTTTAAAGATATGAAAAAGATAAATAAGGTTGATGGTGTGAACATGACAAATTAAATAATAGTGACTAATTTGACTTCAACAAAGAGCATGATAGCTTGAAGTAAATGTCTCGAACTTTGTCAGCCCCCATGGGCTTAAAGAAAACTCCATAAAATTAAAATACTATTGGGAGGAATTGGAAGTCCTCAACTTTGATACCGTGTTAAACAATCTAGCCTATTGGAATTAAGAACTTGAAATCCACCCTATGAGAAAAGAGAAAAAAGATGAAAAATAGCACCATCAACAATAATATCTCATGATTGGGCATTAGCAACATAATTATTATCTAGAAAAAGATATCTCTAAAAACATGATGTTTTTTTTTTGCCTGGATTTTATTGCAACTAACTTAACAGAGTGCTTGGAGGAGATGATACCCATTGGAGGTTAAGAAATAAGGCTTTGGATGCAACAATTATAGAAATAATAAAAAACAATAAATAAGCTATTACAGTAAAATAAGTTGAAACCCTAAAGAAATTAGATTTTACAATTTAGGTTGGATTTGTGAAGGAGAAGGCCGTGGGGAAGTGATCCTGCCATCAGTGCTTTGAGAATGAAAGGACCTTCCTCATCTTGATATATCGAAGCTCTCTTTGAAGGTGTGAATTGGGGAAAGGATAGTGTGAGTGTGGTGGAGCTTGAAGGCTAGTTTCCTTTGTGGATCCCTAGTGTAGATGCAACTAACATAATGGAATGCTAGAAGGAGATGGCAGCCATTGGAGGCGAAATTAGGGCTTTGGATGTAACAAGGATAGAAAATTCAAAGTAGCAAGTAGAGAGAGTGCAAAAAATTATAAATAAGCAAATAATAATAAATAATATATTTATTGAGAGGTTTGATGGAGAAGTATAGATAAAGTACTGAGGATATATATATATGATATTTATTGATTTAGAGAAATCATATGATGAAGTTCTAAGATAAGCGCTTTGAAGAGTTCTAGAAAAAAAAGAGAGTTAATAATGCTTATATTCAAATCATTAAGGATATGTATATTGGAGTTGTTACTTGTATTCAAACACAAGGTGGTTTGACCAAGTATTTTTCTATTTCGGTTGGATTACATCAAGGATTAGCTTTAAGTGCATATCTTTTTTCTTTAGTCATGGATGTTCTTATTAGACATTTGCAAGAGGATGTACCCTTGTTGATAAGACCAGAGAGGGAGTTGAAGGAAAGGTTGAATTATGGAGGTTAACTTTAGAGTCTAAAGGTTTTCTTTTGACTAGATCTAAAACCAAATACATTAACTATAATTTTAATAATAATAGATTTAGTGGGGGGAGTGTTACTTTGGGCGATCAAGTCATTAAAAAGAGTATATGTTTTAGATATCTTGGTTATATTGTTCAAAGTGATGTTAAAATAGATGGGGTATTATTAGTAGAATTTAAGTTGGATGGTTGAAGTGGAGGAATGCATCAGGCCTGTTGTGTGATAGATAAATATCCCTCAAACTTAAAGAAAATTCTAAAAGATGGTGAGACTTGCAATGCTTTATGACGCAAAATATTGGACATTAAAAAAAGCATAAAATTAAGTTAATTATTGCAGAGAGGAGGATGCTCAAGTGGATGAGTGACTTTATACCTAGAGACATAATGCGAAACAAGTATAGATGTGAAAGGTTGAAGTAGCTCTAGTGGCAGATAAGTTTAGAGATAGTCTCCTTAGACGGGTTGGTTACATAAAATGTTAGTCTTCTGTTGATTAGGTTAAGAGAGTAGTTGTATTAAATTTGGCAAATGTTATGAAAGATAGAGGTAGACCTAAAAAGTCCTTGTAAGAAAATATTAGAAATGTCCTTTTTTATTATATTTAAATGAGAATTTGGCTCTTAATAGGATACAATGGAGAAAAATGATTCATTCAGCTTGATGTTGTTGTGAGCTATAACTATAAAATGAGTTGAAACTCTAATGAAGTTAGATTTTACAGTTTAGATGGGAGGAGGTCATGGGGATTTGATGCTGCCTACAACGATTTGATAATGAAAGGATCTTCATCATCTTGATATAACCAGTCTCTCTTTTAAGTGATGAATTTCTTGATGTAGGTTGGATGGAGCTTATGAGTAGAAAGATAATGAGGATAGCTAGGAGGGAGGGAGAGAGAAGGCTGAGAAAAGGGAGAGTAGAGGAGTCTTGTTGTGAGGAGAGAGGGGATTAGATGTGGCTACCAAGCTAGATAGGGAGAGAGGGATGTGTGAGAGTGATAGTAGTGGATTCTTTGCTTCATTTAACCAATTAATGTTACAATCTTGGAGTCGCATTCTTTTGAATATTGTTCAATCATGTTAGAAGGGGCATATGCCCCATAAGAACCATGTAAGTTATTAGATGGACCAAAACAATGTTTAAAATTGCGTATTCGGGTATTGAGGCATTTTCCATTCGTGAGGCGAGGAGTAAACATCAAGGTGTTTTGAGGCGTAAGCCTCAAAATCAAAAGATCGCGTAAACATAAAATGATAAATTTTTTATATACTAATGTGAATAATATAAAACATAGAAAATCATGCCAGCAAGGCGAGGCGGGCCTTAAGCCGGGCCTCAACCAAGTTGAGGTGTAAGCCTCATAATAAAAACTCGAGGCGTAAGCATCGAGGCGTTTTTTACTGGAATTGTGCAAAGGCGGGCCTCAAGGCAAGCCTCATATTGCGCAATTTTAAACCATGGACCAAAACATTAGTCTTGATACAACTCGTTAGCGATTATGGATTAAAGGAAGACTAAAGTTGGCATGATACACCATTAGGCTTTGTTTGGAAGAGCTTTTCGACTATTTTCGTAGTAAGAAATCAATTAGTGAAAAATAATGTTTGTTTGGAAGACAACTTGGTCTAAGTATTTTTTCAATCTTTTGTCTTTAAAAAGCTATTTTTAAATAATATTTTTGAAATTTTGGGAGAGAGTAGATTTTGAAAGGAAAAAAAAAAAAAAAAACTTAAACGGCTCCAAACAAAGCCTTAGTCAAACTCGTTTTCAATCCCAAAGTCTAAGCTTATAGAAGGGGGCCAACCACTTGGTATTTTTACATCAACATATTTTTCAACTACTTGATTTGGGGCTAAACCTAGTAACTCATGTGTCTTAAGTACATCCTGCATCAAAAGGTTTTCAAGAATTATTGTAGAGGGCATATGGAGTGAGAGGCCAAAGGGATTAAGGACAAGAAAGAGGCGATGTCATTATTTTTTGTCATCTTAAATGTGAAAACAATTTAATTTATTCATGAAGAATTCTTTGAATTCTTGAACTTTTACTCTAAAATCAATTTACACTGGGCGGGGCAATGAAAGTGAAAATTTTATAGATTTTGATATCTTGTTTTATTGATAAGAGAATAATTTGAAAGAAGAGATTGAGAAAAAGAGATTAATGGATGTCTCAAGGGAATTGAGACTAGGTGTAAAAAGGGAGAAAGCAAAATCTTTCTGAGGTAGAGAAAAGGGAAGACTCACAATTGTCTAGTACTATATTCCATATATCAAATCTCATTTCTAGAACATTAAACAATTTCCCTTGACAATTATGAACAAGAAGATAGCAGTAGATCTCAAACAATGGAACAAGTTATATTTGGAGAAAACCACCTTGAGAACATGTGCCCTTTAGCTTTCAACAACCTTGTGAATTTCACTGGTTATTTACAGAGACGCTAGAGCCACAAATCATGAATTCGTATGAACCTTCTTCCCTTTTTTCAAAATTAGGTGAGAATGATGACTAACATTGGAACTTTAGGGGAATGTGGCTAAGAACCTGGATATGTTGATTTAGAATAAGCCAATGCATATGGGAATGAAAGGTGAATGGCGGGGTTCCTGTTTGATCACCATAGACGATGCTGAAGGAAAGTTGTATATTTATTTCATAAGCCATCATTTTTAATTAAAACTTAACGCTCATTATATTTGTAATCAAAATCATACATAACAAAATGACAAGAATGCCTACATTACACCTCCGAAATAACAAAGTCATAAATAAGTAAAATGATATAACAACTGCCTAAACTGATACAAAGGCTTAAGGCTGATAACTGGAGGCAAACGTGTCATATTGTGTCATTAGAGGGGGGAGATAGATCTCCCTAGTTTCAGGGTGCGGAAGTGAGGGATTTCCCTTCCAGTTATTTCTTTGGCAGGCAGGGTTTGTGGAGTGGGGTAAGAGAGAGAGAGTAAACTATTTAATCACAAAAAAAATGTTTTTTTAGATAAAGGCACTATTAATGAAAATGAACCAAACACGAAACTTATAGATAACTTGTGAGGAACCTAACAATGAACATTTAAACTGTAGAATTTGTACTGTTTGCCCAAACTATTAAGGTGCCATGTACATATCTTTTTTTCTTAATTTACGCACGAGTTTATTTTGATGTACTCAATTAAGCCTTTTTTCCTGCCTCAGTTGTTAGATGCCCCATAATGCCCATAAAATAACTGTTCGGTACATGCATTTCGTACTCTTAATGAATTTACCTACTATATCATTTATGTGAATTTGGTAGGATGTCATAATACGAGAATCATCTAGGAGTCGAGGGGATCCTAGGGTTTTGGCAGCTCAATCTTCAGAGGACTATGTTAAGGTACTTTGTTTTCCCCTGATCTTAGGCATACTTGTTTTTCAGAACTACGAAGTTTTCTTGCTTATATGTGCTTAAAGATTTGTTGCCAAGGTGTTTCTGAAACATGAATTACAGCTATCTGTTGCATATTTAATTATGAATTGAAGAGCGAATAATCTGGTCAAGGAAACTTATATTTTAATTTATGTAAAAAGTTGGAAATTGGAATCTTAGTAATTATTCTATCAAATGCTGTTTTGCAGTTGAAGAAAAATCTTCAGGTGCTCACTCTAGGGATTGGTGGCATTGGCGTAATCTCAGCATATGTTTCCTACAGTCCTGAAATTGCTGCTAGGTAGGCCTGGGAAGTGACACATACATACTGTAAAATATTTTTATGCCGATTATGATTCAAAAATTATAGTTTAATTTGGAAATTTGATGTTAACTGTCTTTATTTTTATTGCTCATTTTTGTTGAATATGTGATAGGAAATACTTGAGTTCTCAAGTAACCCTAATGAGAAATACTTGAGTTTGCAAGCAAGCCTAACAATAAATAGTAAAAACAGCGAGAAAAACTCAAGAACTTTAGTGAAAACAATCCAAAACAGTAAATTGTATTATAGAAATCAAATCAAAGCAAGCACAAAGCAAAGATACAATTGATCCTCAATTCGAGAGGAGGATCGTTCTCTCCCAATCTCTAGACGTTTAGTATAGAGCCTAAGATATCATAGAGAACTCCAAGAGAAACAATAATCTAGCATGCCCTAACCCTAACCTCTCATTGATGCGGTGCACACCATTACATCTCTGGATGCAGTCATTAGCATTCAGATAATTATCCTTTTATTATGAATTTTACTGCTTTATGTGTCTGCTTAGGCGTTAGTGGGCATGTGCTCCACTTTGTTCGTTTCTTTAGTTAGTTATTTAACTTTTTCAGTACTTTCCACGTGTAGGGCTGATAATAGCAAAGCCAAGAAGGTAGAAGTAGTCTGGTTACCGGGAAGATGGATCATTAAGAAGAATATCATAGAAAGTTTACTGTTCCATTGCCTCTTGCATTGCATCTTTTCCTCTGTTTTCAATCTCTTGCAGGTATCTGGTGATCGACGGAGCAGCTTCGGCATCATAGTGGTATCAGAGCAAGGATGGCAGAAGGGAGTAATCGGGTGGCTACCGATGACGAAAACAGCCTGAAAGACCTGTGGACCGAACACCGCCAATTGGCGAGACGAACGGAAGAAATGGCAGGGGATATGCACCGTTTCTTCGGGGAGATGCGCCGCGAGTTAAGGTTGATTAATGCTCGTCTTGACAGGAATTAAGCCGCTCGAACAGCAGGTCCGGTTAGGGGACAAGCAGCGAGACGTGGGTTCGTGGGAGATGGGGAACGTCAACGGAACGATCTGGCGCCGGAGATGACCGATTCAGATGAGGAATTTGAACGCGGTCGGTTGGTGGAACAATCTGATTCAGAAGACGAACTGATCCCGAATCGTAGGAGGTATGCCGGAAGAGACAGAACACAGGGAGAATTTAGAATCAAATTGGACATACCATTTTTCGACGGAAGGTTGCATATCGAGGATTACCTCGATTGGGAGAGATCTGTTGAATCTTTTTTTGAGTATATGGATATTAGCCCGGAACGGCAAGTAAAATACGTTGCCTGCAGATTGAAGGGGGGTGCCAGCGCTTGGTGGCAGCAAGTGCTTCAATCCCGACGGCGAGATGGCAAGGGAGCAGTTCGGAGTTGGTTTCGAATGAAACAGTTACTCCGGGGACACTTTTTACCAACCGATTACGAGCAGATGCTGTACGTACAGTATCAACATTGCTCGCAGGGGAACAAGACGGTGAATGAGTATACCGAAGAATTTTATCGGTTAAGTGCCCGGAACAATCTCAACGAATCTGAAAACCAGTTGGTGGCAAGGTATGTTAGTGGGTTGAAGGAACCAATTCAAGACAAATTAGAGCTCAACTCAGTTTGGTCATTGTCCCAAGCTGTAAATTTTGCTCTTAAAGTGGAGTTACAGTCAAAGAGACACTATCTCAACAGGCAGAGCAGGAGAAATTGGGAACCAGCCGCAGAAGGAAATAAGAATTCTGCTACTTCACAATCAGCTAGTTTTACAAAGCCAACTGCAGTATCCACGGCTGCTGGGCCACCTCCGACACCGGGGCTAAAGGCATTGGAACCAAGAGGTATTCTGAAAGGCAAGAATCCAGTGAAGGAAAATCCGTACGCTAAGCCAGCTACATTCAAATGTTTCCGTTGTTTTCAGCCGGGTCACAAGTCCAATGAGTGCCCCACACGGGCACAACTTCAATTACTAGAAGGGGAAGACGAAGAAGGAGAAGAAGATGATTTTGAAACTGTAGAAGAACGGCCCGAAGATGTGGTTGGTGATGAGGGAGAACCTGTTCTGTGTGTGCTGCAGCGCTTACTTCTGGCACCTCGGCGACCCGCCAAGACTCAAAGGAATGCTTTATTCAAAACAAAATGCACTATTATGGGTAAAGTTTGTGAAGTACTAATTGATACGGGGTGCACGGAAAATGTCATTTCTCGTGCAGTTGTACAATCGTTGCAGTTGAAGACATCTAAAAGTCCTAACCCATATAAAATTAGTTGGGTTAAAAAAGGAATTGATATGGCAGTAACAGACATGTGCAAGGTAAATTTCTCCATCGGCAAACACTATGCAAGCGAAGTTCTTTGCGACGTGGTGGATATGGATGTATGTCACTTAATTTTGGGAAGGCCGTGGCAATACGATGTGGGCACAATTTTCGATGGTAGAGCTAATACGTATTCCTTTGATTGGAAAGGTAGACGTTTAAGACTTCTTCCCCGAAGTCCTGAACTGGATGTCAAAAATGACAATTCTAAGGCGTCTCTGGTAGCTGTCTCAGGAAAAGCCTTGATTAATGCATGGAAGGAGGCATCACAGTTGTTGGCTTTGGTTGTCAAAGAACAGAATAGTGACACAACTGACACAGAGGAGAATTCAATTCCTGAAGGAGTCCGATCTTTACTTGAGCAATTTTCTGAAATTGCTCCACCGGAGCTACCCAGTGGATTGCCACCTATGCGAAACATTCAGCATCAGATAGACCTAATCCCTGGAGCAAATCTGCCAAACTTGCCTCACTACAAAATGAGTCCGAATGAACATAGGATACTGCAGCAGATAGTGGATGAAATGCTAGATAAGCAACTGATTCAGCCAAGTCTTAGCCCATGTGCAGTGCCTGCATTGTTGGTGCCTAAGAAGGATGGTAGTTGGAGGATGTGTATGGATAGTCGATCTATAAACAAAATTACAACTAAATTCAGGTTCCCAATGCCGAGATTGGAAGATATGATCGACAAGTTGTCGGGAGCTCAAATATTTTCTAAGCTTGATCTGCGGAGCGGATACCACCAGATTCGAATTCGTCCGGGTGACGAGTGGAAAACCGCATTTAAGACGCGACAAGGATTGTACGAGTGGAAGGTAATGCCGTTTGGTTTGTGCAACGCGCCTGCCACATTCATGCGTCTAATGAACGACGTCTTGAGGCCAGTTTTAAATCGCTGCTGTGTGGTGTACTTCGACGACATACTAGTATTCAGTTCATCGGTGGAGGAACATATCAAACACTTAACTGCTGTCTTTGAAATTCTGAAGCAGAACAAGTTATATTTAAATCTTATCAAATGTGAGTTTGCTTTGACACAAGTATCCTTTTTAGGATTTCTCATTTCAGCTGAAGGAATTATGGTGGATCCCCGCAAGGTGACTGCTATCGTGGAATGGCCAACACCGCGTACTCTACATGACATTCGCAGTTTTCATGGATTGGAACGTGTACTCTTATTAATGACTTGATCGCCCAAAGTCACAATCCCCTCACTAGGACTATTACTGCTAAAATTACACTCCATATATTCCGTTTTAGATCTACTCAAGCGAAAACCTTTAGACTCTAAGGTTGACCTCCATAATTCAAGTTTACCTTCAACTCCCTCTCTAGTCTTATCAACAAGAAGAATATCATCAGCAAAAAGCATACACCAAGGTACATCATCTTGCAAATGTCTAGTGAGAACATCCATGACTAAAGCAAATAGATATGGGCTTAAGGCTGATCCTTGATGTAACCCAACCGAAATAGGGAAATACTTGGTCAATCCACCTTGTGTTTGAACACAAGTAATAGCTCCTGCATACATATCTTTAATGATTTGAATATAAGCATTATTGACTCCTTTCTTATCAAGAACTCTCCATAGCACTTCTCTTGGAACTTTATCATATGCTTTTTCTAAATCAATAAATATCATATGTAGATCCTCCTTATTTCCTCTATATTTTTCCATCAAACCTCTGAATAAATGTATGGCTTCCATAGTCGACCTACCCGGCATGAATCCAAATTGATTTTGAGAAACATTAGTATCACGCCGCAACCTATGCTCTATAACTCGCTCCCATAATTTTAAAGTATGACACATTAACTTAATACCTCTATAATTCGTGCAATCCTGTGCATCGCCTTTATTCTTAAAAATAGGAATTAATACACTCATTCTCCACTCATCTGGCATCTTTTTAGTCTTCAAAATAGTATTAAAAAGTTTAGTAAGCCAAGAAATCCCTTCATCTCCTAAGCATTTCCACACCTCTATTGGAATATCATCAGGTCCAACAGCTTTTCCACCCTTCATTTTCTTTAAAGCCTCTCTAACTTCAGTTTTACTAATACGCCGATAAAAACAGAAATCTTTACTTTCATTTAGGGTGCTAAGGTCACTATAGTCAATCTTATTTTCACACTCTTCATTAAAAAGTTTAGCAAAATATCTCATCCATCTTTGTTGAATATCATCTTCTAAGAAAAGTATTTTTTGATCTTCATCCTTAATACACTTCACTTGAACTAAATCCTTACTACTCCTATCTCTTTGTTTGGCTAACTTATACATATATCTTTCTCCCTCCTTAGTATTTAATCTATTATATAAATCGCTAAAAGCTAATGTCTTTGCATCACATATTGCTTTCTTAGAATCCTTACGAGCCACTTTATATAATTCCCAATTATCAGAATTTTTAAGATTAAACCAATTTTTATAACAAATCTTCTTATTTTTAATCTTTTCTTGCACAATTGGATTCCACCACCAACTATTTTTACTATTAGGAGCTTTTCCCTTAGATACTCCAAGCACATCTTTTGCAATATTCTTAATATCACTAGCCACTTTTTCCCACATAACATTAGCATCCTCATGCACAGACAAAATCTTAAGATCTAAAATCTTACTCACAAAAATATTTTGGTTAATATTCTTTAAATGCCCCCATCTAATCCTCGAAAAACGTTTTACTTTATTTTTTATTTTATGCCCCTTTATCTTAAAGTCCAAAACTAATAATCGATGTTGGGTACATAAACTTTCACTCGGAATAACTTTACAATCTTTGCATTCTAAACGGTTTAATTTTCTAATAAGAAAATAGTCAATCTGGGTTGTACAACATCCATTTTTATAAGTGATGAGATGCTCATTCCTTTTCTTAAATAAGGTATTAGCAATTGAAAAATCATAAGCTAAACAAAAATCTAATATGGTCTTGCCACCTTCATTCGTCGTTCCAAAACCATGGCCACCATGGTCTTGCCACCTTCGTTCGTCGTTCCAAATCCATGGCCACCATGAATGCTTTTAAAATCATCTACCTCTCTACCAACATGTCCATTTAAATCTCCTCCAATAAAAACTCTTTCTTCAAGAGGTATCTTTTGTATTAATTCTTCTAAGTCATTCCAAAAATTTAATTTAGAACTTATATCCAAACCTACCTGAGGAGCATAAGCACTTATAATATTAACAATCTTATCCTCAATAACAATCTTTAAAGCTATAATTCTATCACCAATCCTATTAATTTTTATAACATTATCCTTTAAACTATTATCTATAATGACACCTACACCATTTCTAGTACGACTCCTACCCGAATACCAAAGTTTAAAACCTAAACTATCGATTTCCTTAGCCTTCTCTCCAACCCACTTAGTTTCCTGAATGCACAAAATATTTAATTTCCTATGAATCATAATATCTATTAACTCCATTAATTTACCAGTAAGGGAACCTATATTCCAAGTTCCTATCCTAATTTTAGTATTATGGACTAGCTTCTTTGCCCACATCCGTCCTTCATGTGGGAACCCTTGCCTATTTAACACTGCACCCGGGCGTCGGGTGCAGTGTTAAAATACATATCTTCCTAAAATACCCTAGGGGCTTGGGCGGCAATTTCTAAGGAGGCGGCTTAGTCCGCCTCCTATATAAGTGAACCGGCCCCACCTGGGCTGGTTTGGTCGGTTAAGGGAGAACCGTAGCAATATGCTTTATTGGAAATAACTTAAAAGGATTGTGATAAGACATGGATGGAAACTAGCTGAGCAATATGAACTCAGCCCTTGGAGGGTGAACTTGAGCTCTAGCTCGATTGATCACCCAGCTGAAGTTTGTTTTGTTTAAATGAAATAAGGATGATGGAAGGTCCATGAGAGGAAGGAACTGGACGAGAGATATCTTTAATGGATAGTACACCATTATTTCTTCCTTTCAGCGGTTGAGCAAAGATTGAGAAGAGAGAATCAGGAGGCAACAAGATGACATCGTGAGAATGGGGTTGTAGGAGGATTTGCGAAGAAAGAGGTTGCATGGCATGGGAGCAAGACGGCTGCAACCATGAATATGGAGAGCCTCTCATCATCTTGTTTGCGAGGATGTTGGAAGAGCTGATTGTGGTGTTGGCGGAGTAGGATTTTCAGGAACTGTTAATCATACGTGGGAATGTTAAATTAGGGCTTTGGTTGCATTTTATCTCTTTCTTGCAAAATCATACATTTGACTTTAGTTATATTCACCAATATGCCATTGGGACTTGCTTCTCCAATGAAGTTTACGATGGAAAACATGAGGTGAAATGTATTCCGACTAAAAATGTATAAATGCATTTATAAATGTATGTAATAAATATATAACTTTGTGTGTATTTATAATTACATTGTAACTATTTGCAATTTATATTCGTATATTATAGAAAATAATATATTTGTATTATAATGATGTTTTTTTGGTTGGTTTTACACATTTATGTTGGTACTGTGACAAAGTCAATCTTCACAAGAAATATGTTGGGATAGATTCAAAATTTGCAGGATAACAACTTGACATCGAATCTTGAAACTTGAATTGAGGCAGGGTACTTGTTTGAAATCACTCTTTGAAAGTCCTATTCAGTTTAATGCTACCCCTTATTTCTTGGATTTTCCAGTTTACATATGACTTTCATGTCTAATTTATAAATCTGTCATTGGATCACTCACTTTTAGTGAAGTATTTTTTCTCATTCTTAAACTCTTTTCATGGTCTCTAAGGTTTCTTACTTGATAAATAATTTGCAGGATCACGATGGGATCTAACATTTTTCTTTAATTTCCTTCATGGTTGGAGACAAATGACTATCAATATATTTGTCAAATGTAGCTTTGTTTTTTGAGTATTTCCATTTTAATTTTTACTTAATCTCTGTGCAGTTTATGCATTTTGGATTGCTTACATGTATAATTAATCAATATGGGATTGGATCTCTCTCTTTTGCTGAAATGTTCTCTTCTTAAACCGAACCTCTTTGCAGACGAAATAAAGTTTCTTGAAAAATAATTTGCACGTTCATGATGGATTCAAACTTTTTACTTTAATTTCCTAAATGGTTGGAAAAATGCAAATAATTCTTGTTGTAATGACTTACAATATATAAGATTAAATCCAGCTTTGATATTGAGGATTTCCATTTTAATTTAGTTTTTAACGTATACTTTATATGCAGTTGGTTACTGGATTTATTAACGTCCACTATCTTCAGCTTTGGTGCAGGATTGATTGGTTCCCTTATCTACATCAGAATGCTAGGCAATACTATAGATTCCATGGCATCTGGGGCTAAAGGCCTTGTAAAGTAAGATAAATTTTTAGTACCTGGGTGCTACTGTAGATAAGGTCATTCCTGTACTTATTTGTTTATGGTTGCAGCTTGAAAGGAAGTATTTGTAGATCTCGAGTATTTCCTATCAATCTTCGAAAAATAACGAGTTTTCTCCACACAAATCCGCACAAAACCACAAAAACAGTAGATAATTTGTATTATTTGATGAAAGGGAAACAGAAAATAGCAATATAAAATTGATCCTCTATTCGAGAGGAGGATCGTTGATGCAGGACTAAATATGAAATGCAGTTAATTTATATGAAATGTGCACTACTCTTGATTAGAACAACCAAAGAACAAGACTAAAAGCTGTTCAAAACAACGAATCAAAACAAATGAGGGGTCACACCCGCTTAGGCTAAATTACATATCCAGAGAGTGAGAAAAGCTTTCAATACAATTAGTAAATCACTTAATGCCGTAGTAGTAGTTTCAAAACAATCCCTAATTTAACAATGAAAATTAGCAAGCATAAAGGCACGCTCCAAAAATCCTACGTTTACTAAGCATAGCAGTAGCAGGGAGAGTCGTCCTTTGTGACTACAATCAAGCACAAGATAGAGTTAGGCTAGAGAAATATAATGAAAAGGGAAAAAGATAACCTCTCGTCAAGGAGTGGTGGAGATCCTCCACTCGACACCTTCGAAGTCCTTGTCGATTGCTTCCACTAAGGTGTCCATAATACGCTCCAAATAGTCCTCGACGGTATGATCAACCCTTGGATTCACGTCGAAGAAGGTTGATCGTAGAATATCGGTGAAGCCGTCATCGTCCCACGTTAAGCCGTATTCAGTTGCAGGATCCGCCATTAATGGGCGCCGGATACAAATCTCTCTCAACTTGACGATGCTCTTGAAGATATTCGAAAGAGAAAGAAGTTTCTCTTAATTTGAGAGGAGGGGAGCCAAAGAGCAAAAATCTGAAATTGATTTCAGATTTTCTTCAACTATGGAGGTTTGAAGTTGCAACAAACTCAAAAGGGGAAGGGTGAGGCTAGGGGGCCGGCGACATTGAGAGGTGAAGGGATTTATTTCCAAAATCCACTGTGAGGTTTTGGAAAGAATTAATGAGGCACGAGGGAATTAAAAATTTCGGCCAAGTAGGAAATTGAGATTAGGAAATATTTCCAAAGTGTGGGATGGGTTTTAGGAAACAATCAAAAGAGCATTAATGGGGATGGGCATGAGGGGCCGGCGGCATCCAAGGGGAAGGAGGGAATTGGGGAGCAATTAATTGGGCTTCCAATTTTGGGTTTTGAAATTAGGAAAGTTTTGCCTTTCATCCAATTTGAATTTTAAATTCAAATAAGATGGATTTAGAAACTTTCCTAAAATAGATCAACTAACTTAGGAAAGATTTTAAAATTCTAATTGCTTGATTTGAATTTCAAAATCAGCCCCCAATGATATCTATCCCAATTTGACAAAGTGGTGGCAATGGAGGGAGTAGATGGAAGGGGGCCGGCCGGCGGTTAGGGGATTGGGGCCGGCGGTGGAGGTAAGGGGAAGGGAGGGAAAGGGGAGGAGAACCAAGAGCCATCGGTGGTGACTGTTGGGTACGACGGGTGGCCTATCCTAGGCTCCACCAAGCTCTCTAACTCTCTCTCAAGCTCTCACAAAAGCTTCAAGAACACAAGTGCAGGAAAAATTTTCTTAATCATTCATTAACCTCAAAACATAAGACAAGAGGCTATAAATAGCCAAGTACAAGGACTCAAGAAGATAAAAGACAATCTTGCCCTCCGAGCTTGCATACGACATTCCCCACTAAAAGGGTACAACTGGAAAAATAATAAAAACAAATACATGACACAAGAAAATAGAAAAATACATGAATAGGAAAATAACATAAATAACTCAGAAATAGAAGGACTCGACCGTGGCCGTAGATCGGCGGACACGCCTCTGATAAACTTTCCACGAGCTGATGTCCCCATCATATTGATCTCTCCCAAATCTCTAGACCCAGCTAGAGCCCAAAGGAAAACCTAACTCTAGGAGATCTCAAATTTCAGCCAAATTGAAGATGCCCTAACCCTATGAAAAAAAACTATTTAATGCATACAATTCAAAAGGGAATCTCTAAACAGTCCCTACATTCAAATTTCCCTCTCAAATCCCTAAAAAATCCTTCCTAAATTGCTCCGCTTGGGCGTTCGGATTGCTCGATCTTCGCAGGAGGCGGAGATCCCGCCTCTGTTGCGCTGGGTCAGTCCTGTGCAGACCGGCTGGACTGGTCCAATGGACGGGTCTAACATAGTCATGGGCCAACATATCACATTCAAATAGCTAATGCATTCAAATAGCTAATGGCTAGAGTTACATTTTTTGGAGTGGTGCAAGTGAACTAGAAAGTGTGAAATCCATTAACTTTAGATTACAGTTTCGGGGAATTGCAGTTTCTCCAGTAATATCATCCTTTGTTTGAATTTTAGAAGTAACTGACCTTCTATCATTTCGTCATTATGTTATTTACTATGAGCAGGCTATAATAGCTTGATGCTTAAATTGTGAGTTAATTTGGAAAATCATTCACAATTGAATAAAAATACAAATAACATAATGCACGATAGAAAGTTTATGTACATGTTAGATTTGCTTGGGCAAATTCGGCTACTGTTTGGATACAATGGACGTAAACGCAAAAAATAATTTGTTCCCCAACATTTCTGAAGTGAAAACTGCTACATTTTTTCTGCAGGGGAGCTGTTGGACAACCGAGATTACTTGTTCCAGTGGCTATTGTTATGATATACAGTCGGTGGAATGAGTAAGCTCATTTTCATCTTGAAACTTTTCATTTTAGAGTGCTGAAAACTATATTCCATTAGCAATGTGATCAAGTCAGTTGCTTTCTACAAATTGCTGTCGTTTTACCATAATCTATTTATCATTTTTTTTAATTTTCGTTTTGTTTATCCATGTAGGGTAGTTGTAATGTGTTAGACTCGAACCGGTCCAATCTGGACTGGTTATGATTTACACCCGCCGGCCTGGGGGGGGAGCGTTGGTGGGAAGGAAAAATTTAAATTAGGGGATGTTTAGGGATTGTTTAATGTTCCTTTTGCTTTAATTAGTCTCTTTTGTTAGGGTTTGGAGATTATCTTGAATTTGAATCAGAAATTTGAGATATCTTGTATGCTTGTTCTCTAGTCTCTTGGCTAGAGATTTGGAGAGTCGTTTCTTCCTCTAGAATTAAAGAAACATGTATCTTTTGCTGTTTTTCTGCATCCGTTAGTGTTCTCCTTCATTTTTCACTCAGATTTTCATAGTTTTCTCAAGGTTGCTGCAATCAAGTTTTTGTTTTCTTCCGAAAACAACAGTTTTTTCTGCTTTTGGGTACTTGTTTTCTATCATAATGCCACATGCATAAATATATATTGAATTCTCTGCTGATGTCTGTCCATCCACTCAGATTTCTGTATTCATACTTGCTCTTGCTCGCACTTTCATACCGATTTGCATTGAAGGATAAGTAACTAGGAAGTTTATGTACATTAATAGGGGTGTTTATGCATATAATAGATGTTTGAACTAGTTTTATTCAATCTTTAAAGGTTTTATTCTTCATAAAGATAATAATTTCGCACGTGCTTCTATTTTCAATGCAGAATACTAGTTCCAGATCATGGCTTCATGCACTTGGAATTGATACCCATGCTTGTTGGGTTCTTCACCTATAAAGTGGCAACTTTAGTTCAAGCTATTCTAGATTCCATCGCCATAGTTGAGGAAAGAAGCTAATTCTATGTTTTGGTATCTTCATTTGTGTTAAAGATGAGAATCTTTCTCAGATTAAATGGCTATTAATTTGTTGTTATTCGATGAAGCCTGTTTCCAGCCTTTATTCTGATTCTGTGTAGCTTCAGCCTAAAACTCTTCTGGTTTTGTTCTCCAAGGACAAATCGCCTGTCTGCTCTTTGCATGCTTATGGACGATTTAGATGCTTCGCGTAGTATCCTTGCTGTATATCCTGTATCAGCTAGAGTATTAGGGCTCGTTTGGGGTGGCTTTTTTATTGCTTCTTAAAACGGCTTTTTAAAAAGTTGTTTTAAGAGTCAATAAGAGAGCCGTCATAAACGAAGTCTTAGCCTGTAAGAGAGAAGGGCCTGCACCAGCTTTTTGTATTAGAAAGCTACTTTTAAAAGTATTAAGAAAGCAGTCTCAAATGAAGTCTAGGATGACTTTCTTATTGCTTCTTAAAATAGTTTTTTGTTTTAAGAAGCAGTAAGAAAGCTGTCTAAAATGAAGTCTTAGACTTTGCCTGAGATGAATTTTTTACTGCTTTTTAAAGTAATTTTTTATTAAAAAAATTTTTGAATTAATTCTTTTTTTAGCCAGCCCAAGTTCTATTTGGTCTTTTTTTTTTCATTACTTTTAATTTTTTTTTTACTAAAAATTTATTTTCTAGAACAATTTTACAATAGATATTATGAAAGCCGCCTCAAATGAAGCCTTAATTGGATCCCGATGAGCTGTTTTAAAGTCAATAATTCAATATATTGGTGCAGCTTTTAGCAAATAGCCCTTCAACACGCTTTTAGTCCATCAAAGCCATGAGAGGACAAAGAACAAAGAAACAAGATTACATTCAAAGAATTTGCAAAAGTTTTTCCACTGACAGTGACCTGTTTTGAATAAACAATAAATATGAAAATGTTGTAAACTTTAATGCCCTATGCCTCATCCTGTGTTCGATTCCTCTAGATCGGCAGCGGCTTTTAAGTGGGAACTTTTATTACGTCCTCTGACCGGATGTAGATCTACGTTCGGTCAGAGGATTGTTACTCGTTTTTGCTCGGTATTTGGTCGGTATTGTTAGGTATTGTTTGGTAATAATGAGAATACCGCTCTATGAGACCAATACCGAGTTATACCGAGCAATACCGAGCAATACCAAAAAATAACGAGTTTTTTCTAGAAAAAACTCGGTATTTTTTGATATTACTCGGTATTGCTCGGTATAACTTGGTATTTTGTCTTCACATAATGATATTTTCTCGTTATTGTTGGTATTGCTTGGTATTTGCTCAGTATTTCTCGTTTTGCGCGTGCGATCTTAGTGTCGGCCGAACGTAGCTCTACGTACGTTCACCGGATGTAATAAAAGTTCAGTGGGGTTCAATCAAATGCGAGCTAAGAGATTTTTGAGGTGAGTGTCACTTCTAGGTCAATCGAGGATTAGTCACGACGCCTAGCACCCTTTCAGGAGTTGCAACTTGTGGTTTCCAAAAAAAAAGACTATTTAGGCCAATTATATTGCATAAAATAATAATTTTATTTTAATGAATTTTAGAATATAATGTTTATGAATTCTTGAAATTACAAAATTTATAATTGTATTTTTAGTTTTAAAAATTAATATAAATTATTTTAGCTCATCTCATGTCATTGCATGGAAGCATATAATATAAGAAATAATACAATAAAGTTTTAAAAAATCTATAGAAATAAAAAACATATTTGAAATATATTTTCTAACACATTTTATTGTTTTTTTAATATAATGTTTATGCTGTGATTGTCCGCATAAATATTTGATTGATAAGTCACAGAACTTTTCAAAATGAAAAAAAAACAGGTTATAAAATTTATTAATTGAAACTTTATTTAACAAAAATCATCAAACCTTGACTTCCGTTGTCCCCATGGATCATGTGCTTCACATTCTTTCATAAATTTTAAATATTATTGATACATCATACAAAAATTATCTTGATATGGCACTAATCTCAAAGCAAAAAATTATCTTGATATAGCACTAATCTCAAAGCAAAATCAAGTTGAAAAGTTCTGAAATCAAAATCAGGAGCATCTGAACTCTGTTTTCAGTAAACTTACAGTCGAACTGAGCGTCTCGGAAATACAAACCCAACGACACCAAATTCGACCCAATCTGAGCCCAAATGGGTCCAAATCAAGGACCGAAGCGCTGTTGGAAGGTTCAAACCACAATTTGGATTACCAAACGAATTCCAAACATAACAAGCTTATAGTCAAATCGAGCGGCTCGACGAGACGAATCCAACGAGCCCAAGATCACTGAATTCCAACATCACTACGCCATGCAAAAGTTAATCGAACAGTTCAGGATCAAGGGATTCAAGATCGGCCGTCCATCCAACCACTCCCAAGTAACCCTTGATCCTCCACCTATTTACAGGCCATGCCATTCCCAAAATCTATAAATAGAGCCATCTCTCCTATTGAAAAGGGAACCCCTGAGCCTAAGGAAAAAAGAGAGAGATCGGAGATCGCTCTTGCTTCCTAGCCTCCTCGACCACCGCCGGAGTTTCGCCGGACCACCACCGGACCACCGCCGGAGTTCTGCCGGACCACCATCTGACGCCCTGTGCTCCACCAGACCACCGCCTAATGCCGTCACTTTACCGGGCCACCACCTGACGCCCTGTGCTCCACCGGACCACCGCAACTTCGCCGGATCACCACCTGACGCCCTGTGCTCCACCGGACCACAGTCTAACGTCGTCACTCCGCCAAACCACCATCTGACGCCCTGTGCTCCACCAGACCACCGTCTAACACCGTCATTCCGCCGGACCACTATCTGACGCCCTGTGTTCCACCGGATTATCGCCTAACGCTGTCGCTCCGTCGGATCATCACCTGACGTTTTACGCTCCGCCAATCCTTTACTTGAAGCTCTCATCTTTGTCAGGCCTCCGTTGAAGACATTCACCTTTGTCAGACATTCATCCAAGGCACGAAATTCTGCCAAACATTCATCTAAGACCCGAAATCCTGTCAAACCATTACTTGACGTTTGAATTTCTATTGTACAATTGTTACTTGTAATCTGATCACTCTCAGAAGTGAGTCAGCCCATTGTAACCAACTCAAGTCCTAGTGAAATCTTTCAACTGGGCTAGGCCCCGTGGTTTTTCCCCTTTTAAGGGTTTTCCATGTAAAAAATCTTGTGTTCTCTGTGTGTGAACTAGATATCCGTGCAACGCTAAGACGTAGTATTCTAACTCTATCGCCGCGTATATTTTAGTCTGCAACAGTTTGGCGCCGTCTGTAGGAAAAGTCAATCCCACTATACTAAGTACGCCTTCAATGGCCAACAGGCGTAGCCATCGCATCATAGGAGCCTCCCGCTCCAATTCCTTCCAGTGGAAATTTTCTATCCGCGAAACTTCTGCCCTTTGAATGCCCACAAAGCTTCTTTCTGCGATTTCTTGCCCACAAAAATTTCAGTTTGCAATTTCCTGCCCGTGATTTCCATTTGAGAGCCGCTCGTCGCTCGGCAAACTCGCTAGTCAAGCAGTGTGTTGTTCGAACTCACACTCGATAAGTCGTAAAGCTCGAAATCCTATTCGAGCTCGACTCGTCAAGGCCGAGTCGGCTTGACTCAACATTTTTTTTTTTGGAAAATTAAGGGCTTAGCCCGAGACCCCATATATTTGACTAATTCATAATAATTTCTTCTGATATTTATTTATTAAATTAGAACTTGGTCAGATCAGTACGTGGGATGTTGGCTGTTGAAGTGATGTGATCTCATTTTAATAAAAATGGTTTCTCATCTTATAGCATAGTGTCATACATTTGCCGGTCCACATTAATTACAACAAGTAGGAGAAGCAGCACATGCAACTCAGTTACGGTCATTTTTTTAAAACAAGGCGATGAAGCAGTAGCTGGAGTCTTGAAGCTGGGCGGTACACCCATGAAATTTAAAATTTCCAAATGCAATTACCAAATATCTAAGGTTTAAATTATAAAAATTGCATTAATTAAGAGGCATTGACCAAAAAATTACTCCAACTTCTACAGTAATTCTACTTTTTGAAATAAATAACAGTGAGATTGGTTCCAACAAAATTTAGAAGTACTTATTTTATATTTATTAAACAATTTAAGATAAAAAAAAATAAGAATAATATACATTCTTAGAAATATTATCTTGAAAATTTTAAGATAAAAAAATAAGAATAATCATCATAGGTCATAAGATCAAACCATATATTTTTATTTTTATTTTTATGATGCTATGTTATTGTTTTAATTTCATATAGGAGACAACCAAAATGCGCCAAGTCAATCTTATGCTCGGTGCTTCTCTTTACTGTTGAATCTGACGCATTCTGGTTGATCTCCACACAGAATAATCTCTCCAAACAATGATGATAATTGAGTAGAAAACTTCAATGTTGTGTATAAGTGAGTTGATAATAAAGTTGGTTGGCAAGATAGTGTTGATGTTGCAAGAAGAGTGAACAATTACTCAATATTTTTGATATCCTTAAGAGGTGAATCATCATTTCAACAAGATGATTGATACTTTTGTGATGGAGAAATGTCATCAAAATACTTTTTTGTTTCAAATAGAAATTGTGTAAATAGATATTTGTCGCTAATTATCATCCCAAAATAGCCGTTAACAAATGGAATTTATGATGAGGAATATTTGTCATAAATTTGTATTAGCTAAGACTTCGTTTGAAATTATTTTTTATCACTATTTTGAAAAAATCTTTATACTAAAAAAAACTGTTTTAAAAAACTATAACAAAATTATTTCAAACAAAACCTAAATAATCTTTTTTCTAGCAATTTATATTATTACATAAAATATTGCTTTTTGCATAAAATATGTCTGCAACTCTGTAGATAAATTTATATTTTTATTAGTGCCACTTAAGTTGGCAAACAAAAGTATTTTGTGGAAAGATGACAGGAAGAATGAACAAGAGGAAAGAAGACGAATGAAAGAGTAGAAACTGCAGATTATTTTTCCCGATGTTTTACAGATGAGTACAGGCCTATATATAGGCTTTAGACGTTATAACCTTTAATAATAACCAACCAGATAAATACACCTCAGCTTTGTACAAAATATAAACTATATTATTTATTTAACTCTAATACGCCCCGGCAAACTGATGGGTCCTTAGTGACTGTCAGTTTAGTTCGTAAAGTATGAAAACGAGGTGTGGAGAGGGACTTGGTAAGAATGTCCGCAACTTGATCGATTGTACTTATGGGCAAAATTGAGACATTTTGTTGCTGTATATGATCCCTCACGAATCTTTGGTCTATTTCAATATGCTTTGTGCGGGCGTGGAAGACCGGATTGTTGGCGAGAGCTATTGCCGAGGTGTTGTCGCAATAGATTTTTGTTGGAGTGTGTTGCTGGATGCCGAAGTCATGAAGTAGACGTCTAAGCCATATGATGTCTGCAGTTAACGCCGCCAGTGATCTGTATTCGGATTCTGTCGAAGATCGAGCGACCGTGGTTTGTTTCTTAACCGTCCATGAGATGATCGTGTCACCCAAGAATGAACAAAAGCCTGATGTGGATTTGCGTGATAACGGATCGCCTGCCCAGTCGGCGTCTGAAAAAGCAGTGAGGAGGAGATTAGATTTTGTAATTGGAATGCCAAAATTGATCGTACCTTTGATATATCTGAGAAGGCGTTTAAGCATGTATATGTTTTGGGGTTGTGGATTGGGCATATATTGAGATAGTTGATTGACACTAAATGCAATGTCCGGACGGGTTATCGTTAAATATTGCAACGATCCTGTTAGCCGTCTGTAGAGATGACCGTCCTGCAGCAGGTTATCAGCTGGAACGAATTCTGGAGGTTTGGTACACGTAGGATTAGCCAACGGTTTGCAATGTAACAGATCCGCTTCATGGAGAATTTTGTTTGCATATTGTTCCTGTGAAAGAAAAAATTGATGTGAGATTTTTGATATTTTAACACCAAGAAATTCACTAACCTCTCCAAGATGCTTCATAGAGAATCGGATTCATAGTTTGGAAAGAATGGAACTGATAACTTCTTGGTTATTGTCGGATATAAGAATGTCGTCGACGTACACTAGGAGGAAGATCTTTGTGTTATCGTGTTTGTATAGTAGAAGAGAAGGGTCCGATTGGCTATGAACAAACCCGAGTGTGTCAAGAAATTCAGTAAACATGTTGTACCATTGGCGCGGAGATTGTTTTAATCCGTAAATGAATTTATGGAGCCGACATACGTAATTTCGGTGAATAGTATCCTCAAATCCTTTCGGCTGAGCCATGTAGACGATCTCAGTCAGGTTTCCGTGAAGAAAAGCATTTGCCACGTCCAGTTGCTGAACCGGCCAATCGTTGTGAAGCGCGATAGTTAACAGTACCCAGATTGTAGCAGCTTTGCGACTGGACTGAATGTCTCCGTGTAATCAATTCCGTATTCTTGGTGGTTTCCGAGAGCAACCAATCTGGCTTTGTGTTTGGCAATATACCCATATGCATGAAACTTTAGTCTGTATGTCCATTTGCATCCTAAGACCGACACATTTGCCGGAGGAGGAGTTAGGGACCACGTGCCTTGCTATTGCAAAGCTAGGAATTCCGTGGCCATTGCTTCACGCCATTCTGCTTTTTGAACAGCTTCTGAATAAGCAGTAGGAGCAATGGAATGTATGGATGAGGTTTGTTTATGCAGCAGATTTAATCGTATGGAAGGTCGTAATGATCCGATTTTGCTGCGGGTGGTCATAGGGTGAGTCGGAGGAACAGAGTTGCTGGAGGTCTGAGATCAGCAGTTACCCGAGTTGAGAGTATCAGGACACAGATTCTGCTGGGATGAACCGACGATGTTGTCAGCAGTTGGCTTGGGAAGACTAGCATGTGTAGACTGGATCTGTTTAGACTTTATATTTGTGGAGGCAGGGGTAAGCAACAGTGGGGGAATATCAGCTGAAGGTGTGGGATGGTTGGCGAGTTCGGCAGAGAATGGGAATTTGTTTTCGTGAAACAAGACATGCCGAGAGAAAGTAATCTTATTGGTTGTAGTGTCAAGACACTTGTATCCTTTGTACATATCGGAATATCCTAGGAAGATATGCGGTGTAGCTTTGGGTTGAAGTTTATTCCGATTCTGCGAGGGAATGAGGGGATAGCACTCACAACCAAATGTTTTTAAGAAGTTGTAGTTAGGTTTGGTGTTGTGAAGTATTTCGAACGGAGAGAGATTGTTGAGATTTGGAGTTGGCAACCGGTTGATTAAATAGGTTGCAGTAAGTGCAGCATCTGGCCAAAATCTGTAAGGGGCGGAGGATGTGTGCAGAAGGGTGCGGATTGTCTCAGTGATGTGCCGATGCTTATGCTCGACAATTCCGTTTTGTTCCAGAGTATAGGGGCATGAGGCCTGATGAATAATACCGTTAGAACGAAGAAAATTTGAGAAAGCTTGATTCATATATTAAGTTCCGCCATCTATACGAAAAATTTTGATTTTCTGGTTTGTATATGTCTCAACCTGTTTCTTAAAATTAATAAATGTTTCAAAAACTTCTGATTTCATTCTTAATGGAAACAACCAGGTAAATCTAGAAAAATCGTCCACAAAAATTACATAATATTTGAAGCCTTGATTAGAAATAACGGGGGCTGGCCCCCAAACGTCGGAATGAATTAAGGCTAACAAAGTAGTAGATGTGTGTGTAGATGGTTCGAAAATCAATTTGTGTCATTTAGACATAGCACAAGATGCACACGAAATAGACGATTTGCCTAACTTTAGGCTTGGGTTACGACTATAAAGTAAGTCGAAGGTGTGCTTATTCGGATGGCCTAACTTCATGTGCCATGAATCTGCCTTTGTAGAAGCTGTAATAAGCGCCGTATTCTCTGCCGTGGATGGGTTCCTTGGCAAAGTGTAAAGACCGTTGTTACATGGTCCTTGAAACAGAACTCGTTGAGTCTTCATATCCTTCAAAACGAACCCAGACAGATTAAAGGTAATGGTAATATCATTATCCTTTGTAAGTTGAGAAATATAAATAAGATTGTAACGGATTGCAGGAGAGTAAAGTATTTTAGATAAATGCAGCTTACGTGACGGGGTCGAGAGAAGTCCCGCCCCGGTGTTGGCGATGTTTACGGAACTGCAGTCGCCGATAGTTATGGTGTCGGAGCCTTGGTAGGGTCGGGAAAGAGAGAGATTGTCCATGGAGTTCGTGAGATGAGCGGAGGCACCGGAGTTCAAGTACCAGCTTGAATCGGCGTTGGAGTTGGTAGCAAGAAGTGCTGTTGAAGTTTGATTTGTCGGCGGTGTGTACTGCAGGTTCGCTCTATGCCAGCAAGAAGCAGCAGAGTGGCCCTTCTTGAGGCATATTTGACAAGTTAAAGATGATGATGCTGAATTCCTTGGTTCCTTTGTGGTGTTGGAAAGGTTTCGACCGCGGGATCGCCGCCCTCTACCGCGATAGACAAACAGAGCCGTGTTCGGATCTGAGTTGTTCGAGACTTTGGCTGCGTCGCTAGCAAGATTCACTTCTTCGCTGAGAAGAAGAGGGTACAACTGATCAAGATGGATTGGTGTGAGCATTGTCCTGATGGCGGTCTTGAAAGATTGGTATGAATGAGGGAGGCCGTTTAGGATGTAGAGGATTATATCCTCTGTATCCACAACGGAGCCGACCGTAGCGATCTTGTCAACTAGAGTCTTGATTTCTGTTAAGTATTGAGTCATGGTGGAGTTCTTGAGAGCGATATTGTGAAGCTCGATCTTTAACTGAATCGCTTTGGAGCGATTCGTAGACTGAAATTGTGTCTCCAGTGCAGTCCAGATGGCCGCGGTCGAATCCAATGCAAGAACATATAGAAGGACCGTGGGGGAAATCGTAGAGCAGAGTGAGGCAGATAGATTCTGATATGTATGAGACCATTGCAGGAAGAGAGGGTTGGGAGATGAAGATCCTTCTTGATTTGTATGGAATTCAGACGGTGGGGAAATGGCTGGATCAAGAAATTTGTGGAAGCCATTTGCCTTAAAGATTTTAAGGACCTGGGATTTCCACAGAGGAAAGTTGTCCGGAGATAGCTGGATAGAAATGACATTTTTGATGTTAGAAACAAGAAATTTCAGGTTTGAAGAGATGACCGGATCGGTGGAATCGTTCGCCGAACTGGATCGATTTTCAGCGATGGTAGAGGTCGCGGAGTGGGCCATTGAACAGGAGGATCGACGACTTGCTCTGATACCATGTGGAAAGATAACATGAAGAATGAACAAGAGGAAAGAAGACGAAAGAAAGAGTAGAAACTGCAGATTATTTTTCCCGATGTTTTACAGATGAGTACAGGCCTATATATAGGCTTTAGACGTTACAACCTTTAATAATAACCAACCAGATAAATACACCTCAGCTTTGTACAAAATATAAACTATATTATTTATTTAACTCTAATAAGACAAAATACTAAAGATGTTCTTTTTTTATTATATAGAATTATTCGATAAATTAAATAAATTAAATTTGACCGATTTTGACTAAAAAAAAGAAGCATCAATTCCCAATAACACATATTTTTTCATATTTCTTTTTTTTTTAATTTTCATATCCAAAGATAAAAATCTAATAAATTCACAATAAAACATTCAAATTCAGAGGATTTACATAATTATCACTAAATTTTTATATTATATATATCTAATATTTGAATTTTTATAATTATTCATATATCATAAGAAAATATAGATTTTTAACATGATTTAAAAATTCGGAATGTTATATAAATAAATATATAAATGTACTGATTAAATATATAAATACATAAAAATTTGTGGTACATATGTAAATCCTCTTTTTTTACCCATTTAACCTTCCAACCACTGTGGTCAACACGACTCACTAGCCGCGTTTGACAACTTCCCACCCGCCGCCGGCATCTGCTCTCGCCGGAGCAGCCAGCGCTCGACTTCAGCCGTGAAATCCACCCTACCGCCTTCCGCCGCCGTTTCACCACCGGTGCGAGCGTAAAAACGGCTTCTGCGGCGGCCGGCGCCTACTGGAACGTTCCGGAGTGCGCCACCAGCGGTCCAATAGCGGTGGCAAGCCTTGCAAAAGTGTCGGGGCTGATTCACGTTGTAGTTGTTGAAGTAGCAGAACTTGGTCTCCTGGCTCCGACACCGCGGGCAAGGCAGCTCCGCCGCCGCCGCCTCCGAAGAAGAAAGTGGTGGTGGCGGCTGCGAGTTTTTCTTGAGGCGGTTTTCATCTGCAACGATCACTGTGCCGAAGAGTTTGAAGGCTGGAGCTTCTTCGCCGATGTCGGCCATGGTTGCGGGTGAGTAAGAGAGAGAGAGGGAGGGAGAGAGAGAGAGAGAGGTGTAGAGTGGAGAAATGGGCGTGAGGGGACTATATAAGAGACCTAAGGTGGGCCCCACGGGGAAGGTGGAGAGAGAAAAAGGCTGCAACCCAAAGCAATAGTAAGCTATATATGTTTATATTTCTATCAATATATTTAATTATAATAATTTGAATCAAAATATCAAATTCATCAAATTAGAGTGTGTTTTTTAATTAATTAATTTATTTTAAGGAATTTATCTAATCAGTGCATCAAAAGTCCTCTAGTATAAAATTAGCACTTAAATATTGTTGGAATATAATCAAATTAGAATGCTAATTATAATTATATAATTTTAAATTCATTAGAGTATGATGAATATGAGCCACTAAATTTTAAAAGACAATTTTTTTTCTTTGAGGTTGTCATTGTACAAAGAAAGCTCCTTTGAAACTATGTGGATGGAAATCATAAATACATATTAAATAAAGTGGAAGAGAACTATGAAATATGAATGTCCTTTTTAGTGCAACAAATAGTTTTTTATGAGATTAAAAAAATAGGTTTTTTATGAGATGAATGATCTTTATTGAAAGTATTTATAGGATATATTTAAGGCTATTGATGATGATGATGTTGGTTTAAATAGGAGAGATTGTAGAATCCCCTAAGTACGGGCGGAGCAAGGATTTTAATCATGTGGGGGCACAAAATTTTAAATTAATTTAAAAACCCTCAACCTTTTTCATCCGGATTTGGGACCGACATTGGTGGTTTTAAAATTTTTTTAATTGTTAGATCCATTATAAAAAGTTAGAATAAATAATAAAACAAAAAACTTATATATCATCTATAATTTCTCCCGCCGAGCCTTCATTTTTTGAAATCGTTATACAATTAATTCATTGTTGATACTATTGAATATATCTTTTTCAATATAAGTAAGTAAACAATCATTCATCCAGGAGTCTCCCATACGATTGCGTAAACGATTATTTATAATATTCATTGCAGAAAATGCTCGTTCGACTGTTGCTGTAGCAATTGACAATATCAAAGCAAGTTTTATAAGCAAAAACATCAAATGATAAATATCATTTTTCCGAGTCTCCACTATTTTCTGAGCAAGTTCTCCAAGTCCTTTTAAATTCATAAATGTGTCGCTTGATCTCATATCAACAATAAAATTTTTTATTTGATGATCTAGTATGATGAGATTCATTTCTGAAAAATCTAACGGATAAAATTTTGCTAGGCGTAGCCATCATTCTTTATCAAAAGATGAAAATGACTGAGATGGATTCAAACATGAGACACACATTAGTAATTATGTATTAATTTCATTAAATCTATTATTGAGCTCTTGAAGTTGCATATTTATAACAGTATAAAATAATTTGATTTGATAATGATATCTATTTGTCATACTTTTAGTACAACGGTTTGATATTCCTCGTATCACAAATGAATTAGTCATGTTTGGAATGTTTATGTTATTATTCTCACAAAATAATTCAACTTCTTTAAACAAAGTGTCTCACCCATCATTTCTCATATTTTGAAGCATTTGCTTAGAAATTCTTATCAAAGTCATGACATTTATAATGTCCTGATCCTTTCTTTGCAGCACTTGTGATAACTCATTTGTAACTCCCAATATATTCTTCATCATGTGTAAATTTAAAACTTTGCACAGATTTAAGTAAGAAATATGCTTCACCTTTTTTATCACTACTAAATACCCCGTGTGTAACTATATCAAGAACATCTACAATAGACCCAAATAGAAGAATTAAACTGATGAGTGAATTATAGTAGGTACCCCAATGAGTGTCTCATGGCCTTTAAAGTGCAATTTATTGATTTAAACCTCAACTTGTTGCTCTCCACTTTCCAACTGTTCAACAATTTTGTCATAATAATTTTCTCTTAATATATCTCTTCTTTTGCATGAAGTACCAATTATTTTTAATAAATTGGTCACAATGTTAAAGAAGGAAGCAACTTGAATATGATTTTTTGCGACTACAACTAATGCTAGTTGGAGTTGGTGTGCAAAACAATGAACATAATAAGCTGATAGTTCTCTTTCATGATTAAAGTCTTTAATCCATTAAACTCACCCCACATATTGCTTGCTCCATCATACCCTTATCCTCGTAGTTGTGACACACTTTACCATACTTTGCAAATAAAGCTTCAATGGCCAATTTTAGTGTTAGAGCTGTTGTATCTCCTATATGAACAATCCCAATAAAATGCTCAATGATACATCCTCGCAAATCAACATAACGTAAAGCAACGAAAACTTGTTCTTTGACTGATATATCCCGAGCTTCATCTAGTAAAATTGAGAATACATAAATTTTTAATTCATTGATTATGATATTTGAGACATCAATTGTAGAAGCTTCTGTGATTTCTTTTTAGATTTCAGGAGCAATTAGTTTATTATTTCCAGGGGCATTATCCAAAACAACTTTACTTATATCTTCATTGTGATTAGCAAGAAAGCACAGAAGTTCAAGAAAATTTTCTTAATTCTCAGAAGCCCTTGATTCATCATGCCCACGGAATGTTAACCCCTGATGTAAAAGGAAACATATACAATCAACACATGCATTTAATCGTGTATGATAATATATCTTTGCGATTCTGTTATGTAGGTCTTTCAAAAGCAAATCTTATATCACTGTTTTCATTCATTAAATCTTCACATTTTCGCCTAGCAATATTATGTGAACTGTTCTTATTACCAACATGAATATGCAATCTTTCCTTTTTTTTTTTTTTCTAATTTTTAAAACCCTTTGAATCGAAACTATCACCATTAGGCTGTTCTCCAATTTCGGGTCCATACATATAACAAAACAAACAGAACGCTGCATCGTTGGTTATACTGTACTCTAACCATGCTTTGTGATCATCAAACCATGCAGGATTAAATCGACGAATTTTATCACCGAATTGTGTACGTGGAAAATCATGATCATGCGGTTAGAACGATCCTTTCAACAAGTAATGTCACCTAACACAATTCCTCTCATTAGGATGATAATCAAATATTTTTTTTCTCAATCCAGGATCGGCGGGGATATTTGCAAAATTTATTTCTACACGACATTATTTGATTTGTTTATTGGTTTCTTCACATAAAATTTTCTGATCATCTCCTTCTACTTTTTTTTTTGAAATATCTCTCCATGCTAAATTAAACAAAAGTAATATTAAAGAGATGTAGACATGTAGTATTAAGAATATTCTACTATTTAATTTGAAAATTTTAAAAACATTTAATTGAGCACTACTTACATCAAAAACATAATTACATGATTACATCAAAAACAGATTACATATTTTTTTTTAAAATATGTAATCTAAAAGAAATAATTTTCTGTTTTAAATTTTTTAAAACAATAAACAATAAATCATAAAATATGAGTCTTCAACTTATAATCTAAAAGAAATACTTTTATGCTTTAAACAAATTTTATGGTTTGTGCTTTCATCCCAAACAGATTTTGTGATTTGTGCTTTCATCCCAAATGAGATTCGAAGCTTTTGATTCCTAGTTAAATCGGGAAAATTTCTCACAAAAATCAATTTTTTTCATTCCAATTTTCAATTGAAACTCAAAAGTAAAGAAAAATAACTTGAAGACTAGGATAATAGTTAGGTAAAATGATTCAGTATTCTTATGGCGGAATGTGCGTGACCGCGGGCCGGTGACTGGTAACTGGGCGGCAGGGGTGGAGGCGCGGAGCCACGTTCCACCGGTGATTGGCAACTGGGCACAGGGGAAGTCGGGCAGAGCCACGTTCGGGACTAATTTGCGTGACTGCATGAGAGATGAAGACAGGGCCAAAGCAGGGAGAGGGAGTAATTTGCGGGACGGGATAGCTGCCTACAGGAAAGTTTTGGGGAAAAGTGGAATATTAAATGCATTAGGGATGAAAAAAGTAAATTATTTATTTAGTTTATTCTGTAATTAATGAATAAATAAATTATATTAATAATATAATATATTACCAAATTACCTCATGCGGCTGCTGACTTAAAAGGGTTGTGGGGGCACGTGCCCCAGTGCCCCCACACTACATCCGCCCGTGCTCCCAAGCAAAGTGAAGTGAAATTTTGAAATTGTGGATTGGTATTTGGATGATTAAGAGTTTGTGTTATAATTGAGATTATATATAGGTCATGCTCTAAAGACTTCCATCTAGGGTTATTAATGAGCTGATTCAGGTTAATGGATTGCTTAGAGGTTCAAAATTGAATATTGGCTTGCTTTAGTAAAAAAATCGACTATGGTATTCCCACCACCATTGTCTGACTATGCCCCTCTGACCATTGTCAACCACAATTTCTTAACTAAGCTCTTTCAACCATCGTCACTCAATTATACTTCTTCGATCCGACAAAGGTTATCTAACTATTATCACATGACTACGATCCTTTAACCACTGTCCCTTAATTAAATTCTTTTGAGACTATTCCTCGACTACAGTTCTTCGATTATCATCACTTAAGTAAAGCCCTATGAGTATTGCCATTCGGATGCACCCACGCTCACCGACTTCGCCACTTGTTGTCGCCAATAATTTTAGCACACGCCATCATCCATAAGACCAATGTGTGCCATAGATATCAACTCTGACTTATGACATCAACAGTAGGGTTTATTCTTGACTTCCTCGCCTTTGGACCTCAAAGGAATACAATAAAACTAACAACAAATGATCTTTAGAAGATAACTCCCATACTACAAGGCTCCAATCTTTGCAACAAAATCTGCACTATATAATATGCCTATAAACACATTGTTCAATCACTAGAAATAACACCATTTATAACATACAACAAACACTAGTAGAGCCAAATCCCTTACTTTTTTGCCCTTTTTAAAATTTTCGCATAAAAAATTTATTTTCTCATATAACTTCATTTATCTATGAGGTGGATGGATCTTCGTCCGAAATGAAAGTGTTAATATCTCTCTTCATCTCAAGAAATATTCTAGTATATAATAAATGTAAATTTATGTGACATAATATAAAAATGATTTTCCAATATTATAGTCATTGTGATATGTATAATTTTGAAAAAAAAAAAAAAATATTGCGAATTGTGTATTCTTTAAATTTGATTTTATCAAAATTTCCCCTAATTCTGTGGACTTAAATTTTGCTATGCTTGAATTGGAGAAAATAGAAAGAAATTAAATGAAATGAAAATACTAATGATTTCTCCATCATATAAGAGTGACTAGATGAAGCACTAATTAATTTTAGCACATGCAATAAGTATGAAATGACACGATTAAAGAAAAGAAAAGAAAAAAAAATTGTAGTAGAAGAATCTTTATTAAAAAAAAAAAAAAAATCCCTTAGCACCACTCACAAACCAACACTTTTCCACAAAGAAAAGAAAAAATTCAAAGTGGCATAACCCTTTTCACTTTACAGGAAAGTGCACGACTGTTTGATTTGCTTAAAAAAAAAATTACAGGGGAATATAAGTATATTTAAAATCTTTGAAATTATTTGAATGAGTATAGAGAAATATATAATAGATTCTTTTTGTTAGTTTTAAATAAAATGAGTGTAATGTAAAGTTAAATGTTTAGCTTTATATAAAACACGTGACGATTCTATCGGCAACGGTAATAGGCTGAAAGCTACCACAACACTGGGTGGTTTCAGTGGGTCGTGACAACGTAGCTAGCTCACACTGGAAAAAAAATTCAAATAACATTGGATGAGTTTACAATACATTAAAAATTAATAGGGAGTGGAAATTCACTAAGGCTGTTTTGTTTATTTGGAACTTATTCGATTTGGGCGATTTGAAAGTACACCATAAATTCATCATCATTGTCGTCAAACGACATTGTCTCCTTTGCCACTACAGCCACTAGCCATCGTCGCCGCCGCCACCACATGCTACAATTGCCAATGATCTGCCAACTGCCACTGTTAGATGCTGTAATCGGTCACCACCCACCCTGTCGTCAACCAGCACTACTATGGTCTGCTGCTAATTACCACTATTTTTGAACTTTATACTATTCATTTGATTAAGCAATATAAAAAGTATTCACTTGCATTTATTTCATATGCATCCAAATAACTCTAAAATATTTCAAATATAATGCATTCATATTACACTACATTCATTTTAAATTGAATTCTTTTTAAACCAACAAACAATCCCTAAAAATTTTCACTATATGCCATTTTCATCAAACGAACACAAATTTTAAAATTATTTGCATTCTTTTTTCAACAAACCAAACAACTTTGGAAGGGCAGATAAATTTCCTATATTGCAATTTACAAAGGGATTTTACCATTATAATTTTATTTATTGTTCATTATTAGTTTTTATATTTTAAGTGAAATTTGGATGAATATATATTCATTTTCATTCAGAATACATATTATTTAATAAATAAACTGAAGAAAATAAATAAAAATCTCAATAATTTATTTATTGGTTCTGAATTTGCAATTATTAATTTGAGTTTCTTTTGTTATTATAATCATTATATTTTGTTTTGGCACTCAAGTTGTCAACATTGAAATATAACTTTGATGTTTCCATTAAAGAGAAAATCCAAATCCTTAAAGATTATTCTTTACATATGATTGATTATATTTTAATGTTTCTACCAAAGAGAAAATTCCTTATAATAATAACTGACAAATGCCTAAGTGGGAGCTGAATGTGCCCAAGCACATAAAGGGCATATTATCAATGGACAAAATCTTTCATAATTTATGGAAGATATGCATGAGTTACATTCACTTAGAAAGCAAGCTATTAAGGCTTTGTTTTTTTAAGCGTTTTTTTGCCTTCCCGTTTGGAAACGGAGGATTTTTTTTTGTTTGGTTAGTCAAAATCACGTTCCCAATAACCCCGTTTTTTTCATTTTTCTGTAGTTTTGAGAAAACTTTTTATATATGCTTCTCCGTTAGAAAACTCAATTTTCTGAACTAATGTTTTTTAAAACTGTCTTTTACAAAAGCACAAAAAAAAAAAACAAAAAAAACAAACAAAGCCTAAATCAAAACGATCAAAGTGCAAAATAACATTCAAAACATTAAGGCTTCATTTAGAACGGCTTTCTTACTGCTTGTTAAAACAACTGTTTAAATCAAAATTTTTGTACTACAAAACTGTTTTAGAAAACAATAATGAAGCTGTCCCAAACAAAGCCTAAGGCTTGCTTAGTTAGGCTGAGGATTAGTTGCAAAAAAGTTGCACCACTTGCATGTGAATTATTTTTCTCTACTTGATTCAAAGAAGATTAATTAATTAAACATTTGATCACTTCATAACTTAATTTCTTGTTGTTAAGTTTTCTGAAATATATTGCAATATACTTACAATCCAATATATCTGATAGCATTTATAGTGAACAAATCAGTTCTTAAGCTTCGTTCGGAATAATTTTTTGCTATTATTTTTTTAGAACTTTCATAGAAGTTTTGTGCTAAAAAATTACTGTAGAAAATAATTAAAGGATCAAACCAAACGAATCCTAAACAATTTTCTTATTACTTTCTTAAGAATCTTTTTGATATAAAATTTTTTAAATTAAAAAAATTTGACCTAGAAACTATTTCAAAAAGTAGCAAGAAAGTTGGCCCAAATGAAACCTTAGGTTTTATTTGAGATTGCTTTCTTTCTTCTTTCTGAAGCAAAGCAACTTTTTATTACAAAAATTTATTGAATTAAAAATTTTTGTACTAAAAATTATTTTAGATAGCAGTAAGAAAGTTATCCCAAATGAAATCTTAGACTTTGTTTGGGACAGCTTTCTTACCGCTTTATAAATCAACTTTTTAATACAGAAATTTCTTAAATAAGAAACTTTTGTACTAAAAAATTATTTTAGAAAGCGGTAACAATACAGTTCCAAACGTAACCTTAGACCTCGTTTGGGATAACTTTCTTACTGCTTTCTAAAACAGCTTTCTAAACCAAATAATTTAAACAGACAATATGCTATACTAAACTCAGCCTAATATTCACAAAATAAGATGGCTTCAAATGGGAATTCATGGCATACCACCTTGTATGCAGTGTCTCCCAAGCTTTATTTTACTATTAAAGATACATACACACAACGGTACAAGAGACGGTGAATCTCTTCATCTCAGCAAATACAGGAAGCTGGAAAAGCATCTCCATGGTTTTTGACTCAAATTGATACCACTCATAGGTACTACATACAAAGATAACATAATAGAGTTGGCAAACATATAAGTAACCCATATGTATTATAATATACATATTTCTGAAATTAAACTTAAGACTTGATGATGAAGATTTTGCTTGGGACGGCTCTTTTGCTGTTTCTTAAAGCAGCTTTTTAGTACAAATATTTTAATTTTTATAATAGAAAGCTGCTTTAAAAACAATAAAAAACCGTCCCAAACGAAGCCGAAGTTTAGCCGGTGTTCTGCAAACCAGCAGCAATGCCCTTCATAGTCAAAATCAGGGTGTCTTCCAGCCCAGGAGCATATTCACTTGTGGGATTAAGCTTTACCAGTTCAGCAGCAGGTTTGATAGAATTCGTTCTCTCGTTCGATAGATTAGGTTTTGCAGTTAGATGATAACTTGGATCTCTAATCCGCTTCAGTGTGTAAGCTTGCCAAACATTCAGAGTTGTTATGTAAGGATAACGGAGTCTGAGTCTTTGTTTCAGGTAGGGATCACCTTCCAAAAGATCTTTGTGACCAGCCACCTATGGAAGATTTCTTAGTTTATTGTTATTTTGATATAATCAAAATGATTTGTATATGTAAGAAAGCAAGCAAAGCGTATATAATTCTCTGGCAAATATATTCAGAAGTTATTTCCACTTTGATAGAATCAACTATATATTTGAGATTGGTTTTATGAATCATTCTACATTTCTTAGGGCATCTCCAACCGAAAAATCCATTTTCCAGTCTGTAATGCAGTCATTCTTTTCCAATCGGACGCCATTTCTTCTTCTTTCGAGCGCTTCCAGCGAACGTAACCATCTTTGAAGTGTTTTTTCTTTCTTTCGCATGCTTCTATAGCAAATCCTGCAGAGAATTTTTTTAGCATATGTGAACAGCCTGATGTCAATATTGGTGTCGCATTGTTCGCCAACCGGAATTTGACGTGCGATTTGGAGTTCAAATGGAACAAATGACAGATGACATACGGTGGTATGGAGTTCGGTTGAAGATGATCTTCTTGAATGCTTCTTGAGGCGTCAAATTTTATTTTGATAATTTTTTTGCACGAGTTCTATCCATGCTATTTTGATTCTAAATGGTTGTTCTAATCTTTCACAGTAATTTAATTTTTCTATCTTATTTACATCTTCTATCCTTCGTCCTACAAGTTCAATTTATGGACAGCTAGCAGCACCACAGATATTATCTTCAAAGCAACATAACCAACTCTAGGCATAGTACTGCTAGCAATATAATCATTAAAATGATAAAGATAGTAAATAAAAGATCTTAGTAGCCTTAACAAAGGCATCCCAATATATAAAGGCAGCAGAAGTTTATTGCAAGCACCAGCAAACAGATCTTAATTAGTTCAAATAAAACAGAATAGGGAAGCTCACCTGCAGAAGAAGGCGCTTTGTTTCTTCATAGTTGGCTCTCAGCTGCTCTCCAAATGGCAGTAGATCAGTGGAAACCAACAATTTATCATACAAAGCAGCGATGCCTGAGCTGCCTTTAGTGAAAACCATCTCAATCAAATCGATTGTAACCCTGAAAAATGGCCACTCATTGTACATCTCTCGTAGAATATTAAGATTCTTTTTGTCCTTTTCGATGACGTGTTTAAATGCCGCACCAAATCCAAGCCATACAGGAAGATGAAATCTTGTTTGAGTCCATGCAAAGATCCATGGGATTGCACGCAGTGACTCTATTCCTCCACTGGGTTTCCTCTTTGATGGCCGGCTGCCAATATTCATTCTACCATACTCGAGTTCTGGTGTTGCCTGCCAAACAAACAGTAGAGAAATTTCCATAATGACCTGATCATTAAGATACAGGTGTTGTTGATTTGATGGGAAACGAACGAAATGAAATACAAACAGTCGTGGGTTGATTCATTGATTTGAAAATTGAAATCTTTTTTTCATTTCCTTTCACCACAATTCTGAGCATCCAAGCAAGGAGAAATTATTAGGTTCGGACATTTGACAGAGAGGTACATCCGGATTTCTCTCTGTCTATAGTAAAAGCACAGTCAAAGCACTGTAACAGCCACACTTTGACTACGCTTTTACTGTAAACAGAGAGAAATCTGGATGATTCTCTCTGTCCGGTGTCCGCACCTAATAATTTGCCTAAGCAAGACCATCAAAAAATAGAATTACTTACCAGGCGGAAATATTCAACAAAACGCGGTTCTTGGAAGACGATAGATCTATATTCATTTGTGGCCACAACAGCCATTTCATCCATCAATGCACGCCATTCTGGCTTGGGAGATATTGGGAGCTGCATTCCATGTTCAAGAGTAGCAGCAGTATAACGTTGCAGTGTTCTGAAGCACAAATGCTCTTCTCCGAACGATTGCTCAATAACCTCACCTTGCACTGTAACACGAAGTGATCCATGAATGGTATCTGGTGGCTGAGACAATATAGCAAGGTGAGTAGGACCGCCTCCTCTCCCAACAGTTCCACCTCGGCCATGGAACATTGTTAACTTCACGCCAAATTCCTTGGCTACTTTTACGAGCTCCTCTTGAGTTTTATATAGTTGCCAAGCTGCGGAGAGACGCCCAGCATCCTTGCCAGAATCTGAATATCCAATCATAACTTCCTGCTTTCCATTGATGCGATTCCTATACCAATCTATAGAAAAAAGCCGAGCTAGAGCTGCAGGAGCTGCCTCAAGATCTGCAAGTCTCTCAAATAGTGGCACTACTCTGAGGGGTGTCGTCACATGGCAGGCTCTTTGCAAAAGCTCCACAGCCAGAACATCAGATGCAGCAGTTGCCATTGATATGATATAAGCTCCAAAGCTATCTGAAGGAAGTTCAGCAAGCACCTGGAATGTATCTAAAACATCAGCAATTTCTTCAGTTTTGGGCAGATCAGAACCAAATAAAGGGCGTTTTCCGCTAAGCTCAGATAATAGCCACTCCTGACGCTTTTCCTCAGGCCATTCACGATAAGATCCAATTTCAAGATGCCTAGTAATGGCATCAATAACATCAGTGTGCCTATCAGATTCTTGTCGGATGTCAAGTCTCACAAGAGACAAGCCAAAGGTAGATACTTGGCGGAGAAAGTCTAGAAGGCTTCCATCAGCAATCGGCCTATCGCCACAGGCACAAAGTGATCTGTAACATAGCTCCAATGGCTCCAAAAACTGTGACAAAAGACCAGATTATTATATAATAACACTACATTTTGGTGGATGTATAATTCTAGGTTCAAAAAAATTCAAAAATGACGAAAATCAAAAAGACAAAATTCAATCTACATGGCATTTAAGTGGTTCTCTACAAGAAACAACATGCAGATACCTTAAATCAGAATCATTTTTGCACCAAATAACATCCATAAATAATGTCATTAATGAAAAATGAGGATGAACCTGCTCAACATTGGTAAAAGTTGCTTCCTCGGGAATATCAGAAATTCCATTTGACAGTACTTGGCGTGTTCTCTCTCGCGTATTGTATAGCTTATCTCTCACATCACCAAGTATAACACGATATGGCTCATTTGGAGGAACCCTCTTCCAGAACTCTAAATAAAAGTGAAGGAGTACATATCAGTGGATATATATCATACTTAAATAATTCAAACATTAAAACTAGTGAACGTGATACTAAAATATACCCTAAACCATCTTTATTGGCACATCAAAAGTTTTTAATAAAGATTTGATTTATATTAAATTTCAATTGTACTTCAATGCAACATTTCTAGATTTATAATCAGCAGATATTTCCAATTTCAGTTACATCCTCCTTGTGCGGAAACATTATAATGGGATAAAAATAAGCAAGCATCACTTTTGCAAAAGTAAACATGAAAAAGATAGAGATAAGACACCTGATTATTAGGTAGACCCGTTAAAAGCCATTAAAAACTTAGGCAAGGAGAGTAGGGAGATACGAATATGCGGGAGTAAATGACTAAATTAGCACTTGAACCATTAGGTGCGTCCACTTTAATTCCATACTTTTTTTAAGTATTTAAATTAATCCCTCGGCTCACCAAATATGAACCAATTTGATTCTCCCATCGCGGGAAACTTTTCATCAGAAAAATTTCACTTTTTATGATAAAACTATGCTAAATTCCATAAAATCATATACAAATAGTGTCTGTATAATAAATCAAAATAAAATTAGACGGTCTACTATGGAAAAAAATCATGTAATTAATAGGTAATCACTATTAGAAAAAAATCATTATTATCACTAAAAATTACTAGTATTTTGTAATGTTTTAAGAATAAGACCCGACTAACTGGTTCAATCAAGAACTGGTATGTTTCGGTTTGAAAACTGAAATTTTCTAGTATTTTGTAATGTTTTAAGAATTGGACTGGACTAACTGATTCAATCGAGAACTGGTGTGGTTCGATTTGAAAATCGAAATTGCATTGAATCAAATTCAACCAGTTTGAATAGCCGGCTCAACCATTAAATTGTCGAATTGGATCCAATTTTATAAAACCGGCCAATTCAAACTACAGGCATTTAAAAACCATTGATTTAAGATCCAATAGTTGAATTTTTGACCTAAAAATTTTAAAATATAAAATTAATTAATTTATAATATAATACATTAAAAAAGATCAAAACATTAAAGAAGAAACCCCTTCTTCTCTTTCCAAATCACTAAATTCAAATGCACAGCATTAGAAATTGATGAAGGGATGAGAAAGATTTATGATATAGAAAACTATTTTGCAACTAAAACAAACCTAGACTTACAACCTTCCTTAAAAAGTGTATTGACATCTAAAAATGCTATATATCGTGCAGATTTAGCTCTTCAAAGATGGTTTTTCAATTATGGCATAACTTTCAATGCATTGAATTCGTCATTTGCACAAAAAGTTGTCAATGCAATTGTTGCTATTGGTCCAAGTTACAAAATCCCTTCATATTACAAAATGAGAGTGAACTCATTAAGAAATTGCAATGAATAATAAAGAGTACTTATTGATTCATACAAACATACTTAGAAAAAAATTGGGTGTACCTCAATGGCTGATGAATGAAGAGTTAGTAGAAATATAACCTTAATCAATTTTCTTATTTATTCTCTGAGTGGAGTTTGGATGCTTTTGATCTCACGAAGGATGCAACTATTTTGCGTTCTTTATTGTTTAAGTTATTGAATGGGTGGGCTCAAATTATATTGTACAATTAGTAACTGATAATACTAAGAATTATAAAAAGGCAAGACAGTTATTACGTGAGAAATAAGACAATATTTACTGATCACCTTGGCTACACAGCTTGAATCTTATTTACAAAAAAAAAAAAAAAAAAGTAATATGCCACATATCGTGGAGTTTGCAAGAAAAACTTTAAAAGTAATAATTTAATTTCAAGGTTTAAAATTACACAATTGGGTATTGACTATTGAGAAGTTTTACATTTGTGAGGTGAAGTATAAGCCCCAAGTAGTTTCGAAGAAGAAAAAAAAATTGCGTAAAATAAAAATTTAGATTCCAACCAGTGTGTCAATTACATTGATTGTGATTCAAAACAATTAAAAATCATAAAGAAAAAGACCTATTATTTAGATTCCAAGTTTTGAAATGATTGCTTAATGATATCAAAATTTCATGGCCTTCGATAAGGTTGCTTCGAGTGGTTGACTCTAATGAGAAGTCATCATTTGTATATCTTTATGATAAACATTTATCCTAAATTATTGGTTAGAAAGGGTGATTGTGTTTGGTCAAATTTGATAAAATCTAGATTCCAACCAGTGTGTCAATTCAAATCATTTGTGTGGCTTTCTTCAATAGGAGCTTTTAATCATCACCTTCAACTTCAAGTATAGGAAGAATGAATTTTCATTTGAATTAATCACCATTGAGTTTTCAATTTTCATCCAAAGTAGTGAATAATTGTTTGTGATTAATACTTTATGGCATACAAAGCTTGCATGTATGTTTTAAGATTTTTTTTTAATCATATTAGATTTGTATTAAAAATCCTAGATCCTAAGACGTCCGACATAATGAAAAAAAAAAAAAAAATCCAATAGAAAACTGAGGATTTGTACTACATGGAAGAGTTTGCAGAAAATGAGACCATAATACCAGCAAAAAGAAAAATAAATACTCTTAATGTCACGGCTTAAAGTATCACATATACCTATATAGTGTTTTGCATCTTTCTTTGAGGAGCGGTGCAGCTCATCAGCATGTAGTTGAAGTTCATCACTACATCGCCACATAGACAACTGCAATCAAAGTAAAATACAGGAATGAAGCAAAGCCAGATGAAAAATATCTTTAAATAACCATGGCAGTAGAAATCTAAAAAAAAAGATCAATTAGCAAAAATAAGCATTTGAAAGTTTTGATACCTCGAACATTAGATCCTCAATTTGGGAGAAGTATAAGTTTGCAGCCATCAATCTAGATAACAAGCACACATCCCTTGTCACCTCTGGCGTCACTCTAGGATTGCCTGTATCAATTGCAAAACAGAACAAATGCTGCCTAAAAATTAATTCAATAGATGTGAGAAACCATCAAATCAATTGTCATCCTACCATCACGATCACCACCCATCCAAGAAGAAAACTGAATGAGTGGTGCATTGTAAGGAACACGCTCATCTATCCCAATGTTTTTCAAAGCTGTATCAACCCGCCGCAGGAACTTAGGAACACCTTTCCATATCGTCTCGTGGAAATAACTCATCCCTGCCCGCATCTCATCTTGTGGTGTGGGAGGAGTTCTTCGGATTTCATCTGTTCTAAATGCAGCTTGAATCTAAAAAAAATTTAAAGAAGTCAAAAAATAATAGAACTGAAACAATGAAATAGGTAAGAAGTCTCTGATAATCAAGCATATATAGGAAAAAGACCATCTGCTCTTATAAGGGGATCAGAATAAAAATGAGAGAGCATCCGAATCAGGCGGATAGAAAAACAGAAATCGTCATAAAAATAGTGGCAATTTCCACATAATATGCGGAAGCAGAGTACAAGATCAGACCAAGTTATCAGAAGCGTTAATTTTAGTTTTAAATTCAATGTGCAAAATGAAATGGATTCTTCCTAAGGTAGAAAAATCTCCAGACATTCGTAAGCATAAAGTCCTTTCCAGCTATCATGAGAATCAAGGCTTGCTCTATTTATTTGGGTTTGGTGGTAGAGCTTGTAGTACATCCTACTTGTATAGTTGATATGGGATGCATTAATGTCTAAGGGTTAAGATGCTAATGATATTTAAAAAAATAAAAAATAAATAAGAAAAGTGATGTTATGCAAAAGATATACTTTTTAATGATGCTGTAGCACATTCATGGTTTGGAATGCAAAAATTATCAAGAAGAAAAACAATTAACCCAAACAATTATTTTGTATTACTGATGCATAGTAATAAATAGAACATCAAGGTTGTGTAAAGTAGGTGATGGATTCCTCACAATAGAGATTTCACATCAAGGATGTCAAAAAAGCATAACAGGCATTCATGCAATGAGTGAAATATAAGTTCACAAGGATTTGAATAAAACCAATCACATAATTGCAAGTGATAATTAAGAAATTTAGGCAAAAGTAAATAGATCAGAATATAGATTGAAAAAAGAAGAAAGAAGAAAAAAACTTACGGCAACTGAATTCATGAGATATGTGTTAGACCGGCTCATGAGCCTGTTGAAGCGGTCCAACTTGGACTGTTTCAAGTTTATTCCAAGCGGGAGCAAAGGGGCGGACGGCCCAATGGGGCCCAACAAGGTTAAGAGTGGATTTGGGATTTAATTAATGAAAGTTTTGGGAGGAAATATTCAAAATCAAGGGTTATTTAGGGAATTTATTGATTTTTTTTACTTGAAGTAGTTCTTTTCTCTCTAGGGTTAGGTAATGTGATTTTTTATGCAGAATTTGTGTTTCTCCTAGGTTTGCTTATCTTGTCCTCTTTCTTTATTATTTCAACAATTTCAAATCTTTTTTTGTGGTTTCCATCAAGGTTTTCTCCAACAAATCTGATTTGTGCTTGCTGGAATTTAAATTTATGCACCTGTGTCAATAACAAATTGGCATCAAAGCACGTCGATCTAAGGGTATCAATGGCCGGAAGGAAATTGGATTAGAGGGAGGATTATATCAACTAAAATCTAATTTTGAGGAAACAATTTTAGGTTTTCAAAACCAATTTTCATCCGTCCATAAAAAGATTGATGGAAAGTTCATCGTAGTCGAAGAGATGCTGAAGAAGCTACTTGAAGCTAAATCCAATACGGCGACATCTGATGTGAAGGAAGCCATCAATGGCCAAGGGAGACGTGAAAACACTAATCCTTTTAGGGGAGGGGAGAATCAAGAGGTGGCGATTTTCGAGGGGGGAGACGGGATGCCTCTGCTAGAGCCAATTTCTAGGGAGGAGATGAGTATTGTGTACGAGCGAAGAGGTGTTGATTTTGCAAGAAGAGAGGAGGATTATGAAAGCCGAGGTGTTGATTTTGAAAGGAGGGGGGATTTTGAAGAAAATTTAGATTTGAGCGCAGAAGGGAAGATCGTGACACTTGAGGAGCACCTACTTTTTGGTGAATGGGAGACTACGGAGGATTCAGGGGAAACAGAGGCGATCCAAGGGTAAGTAAGCTAAAAATTCCCATCTTAGAGGGTGAGGACGCACATGCGTGGATCTACAAGGTAGAGAGGTAATTCGCTGTCAATGGGTTGACGAAGGAGGAAAATTTGACGGCGGTTTGTCTGTGTTTGGAAGAGAAAGTATTGGCATAGTATCAGTGGAGTGACATTAGCCGACCCATTCAGAGTTGGAGGGAATCAATGACTGTTTACTAGAATGTTTTTAAACCAGTAGAAGAGGGAATTTCTATGAGTAGTTCTTCGCCCTAATGCAGGAGGCGACTGTGGTAGAGTACAGTGACATATTTGAGTACCTAGCTAGCAGGTTGAATCAGCTTTCTAAGACTGTGTTGGAGGGGAACTTCTTGAAGGGGCTCAAGCCAGATATCCGAGCGGCTGTTAAAGTGATGAAGCCGCATGACTTGGGGGAAGCCATGGAGCTAGTGCAGTTGATTGAGGACCAAAATCATCTGGAGAGGGGGGCTAGAGGCAACAGTTCATGGGGGTCATATATGATGACCACCATCTTCCTAGCTCGCAAGAGACCCGCACCATGAAGCCTACATGAGGCCCCAAAGGAGAAGACTGGAGAGGGATTTGGGGGAAACTTCAAGAAACTCACTGAGTTGCAAGAGAAGTGGCCAAAAGGGTTGTGTTTCAGATGTGATGAAAAGTATACGCCGGGGCACATTTGTAAGGACTGAACTTGTCAGGTTCTCACCTACCGTGATGATGAGGAAATTAAGGGAGGTGAGAGTGGGGAAATGGTAGAGGAAGAGGAGAGGCTACATCTGGACATGACGGAAGTCTCATTGAACTCAGTGGTAAGGTTCACCCCAAATTACACCATGAAAGTTAAAGAAGATATAGCAGATATGGAGGTGGTAGTGTTGATCGACAGTGGGCTACCCACAACTTTATCTCCAATCAGGTTGTAGACCAGTTGGGGGTGAAATTGGTAGACACTAGGGGATATGGGGGTGTTGATGAACATTGGAAAACGGAGATGGGTAGAGGAGTTTGTAGGGTAGTCATGCTGACTCACCAGGGGGTCCAAGTAAGGGAGGATTTTCTTCTATTAGATTTTGGAAGCATTGATGTCATCTTGCAGATGAAGTAGCCACAGACCTTGGGAGATACCAAGGTCAACTAGGGAGCACTGATAATGGAGCTGATGGTGGAGGGAAAAAGGATGGTGGTACAAGGAGATGCATGATTCTTCAGGGCCATGGTATCTCTCAAGACTATGGTCAGGACCATAAAGGAGGCGGGGGAATGAATTTTGGTGGAACTGAAGAGTTTAAAAGGTATTTCACTGGAGGAAGGGGGAGACATCCCTTTTTCAGTACAACCACTCATTCAGCAGTTCAAGGGGCGGAGTTTTCAACCACCCCAATGCCTACCACCACTGAGGGAGCTGGAGCACGCCATCACCTTGAGGGAGAGGGTATCTCCGATCAGGGTTTACTTGTACCGCTACCCCTAAATTTAGAAGGACAAGATAGAGAAACTGATCAGTGAAATGTTGGAGGCGGGAATTATCAGGTTAAGTGTGAGTCCTTTATCTAGCCCGGTCTTACTGGTCAAGAAAAAGTATGGGAGCTGGAGGTTTTGTGTGTACTAACGTGCCTTGAATAAAGAAACTATGTCAGACAAGTTCCCCATTCTAGTGATCGATGAGCTACTGGATGAGCTGCATGGAGCAGTAGTGTTTATTAAGATGGATATGCAGTCGATCAGTTATCACCAGATCAGGATGAGAGAGGAGGATGTCCAGAAGACTACATTCAGGACATACAAGAGGCTCTACGAATTCTTAGTGATGTTGTTTGGTCTCACTAATTTCTAGTCCTTTATGAATAGAGTATTCTGACCATACCTTCGAAAGTTTGTATTAGTTTTCTTTGACAACATACTAGTGTATAGTAGGTCCAAGGAGGAGCATTTGAGGGTGATTTTAGGAGTTCTACAAGAGCATCAGCTGAGGGCCAACCTAAAGAGTGCAGCTTTGGACAGGCTAGTATGGAGTACTTGAGGCACGTGGTATCCCAGGAGGGAGTGGCTGCTGATCAAACCAAAATTGAGATGATACAAAAGTGGCCTCTACCTAGGAATTTGAGAGAATTGAGGAATTTCCTAGGGTTGACTAGTTATTATAGGAGATTCGTGAGGGGATACATCACCATAGCCTGGCCCTTGGCATAGCAACTGAAGAAGGATAACTTCTTGTGGGGAGAGATGGCTACCCAAACCTTTGAGCGCCTGAAAAAACCATGCATGGCCACAATACTAGTTTTGGCTCTACCAGATTTCAATCAGATCTTTGTGGTGGAGACATATGTATCAAGATATGGGTTGGGGGTCATGCTCATCCAGAATCATAGATCCATTGTCTACTTCAGCCAATTGTTGACAACCAAAGCTAGGTTGAAGTCAATATATGAGAGGGAATTGATGGCCATTATGTTAGCTATTCAAAAGTGACGTTCATACTTGTTGGGTCGGCATTTCATTGTCAGGACAAACCATAGGAGCTTGAAATACTTGCTAGAGAAAATGATGGTGACTGAGGAGCATTAAAGGTGATTGTCCAAACTGTTAGGCTATGATTTTGAGATCCAGTATAGACCAAGATTAGAGAATAAGGTGGTTGATGCTTTATCAAGATGTGTGGGGGAGCTCCAAGAGAAGGTAATTTTAGTACCACTGATGATAGGTTGGGGGCTATCAAAGAAGAAAATATATAGGATGAGGAGCTGAGGAAGAGTATGAAGGATTTACTAAAAAATTAGAGCAGTCACCCAGACTACTCCCTCGACGGAGAAAGACTTTTGTACTAAGGGAGGTTTGTGATGCTACAAACCTTGGTTCATATTCCCTATTTGCTGGAATTTCATGGGAGCGCAGTTGGAGGTCATTCGGGGGTGCAGAAGACCTACAGAAGGTTGACAGTAGAATTGTATTGGAAATGATGCATAAGGATGTGGAGGAGCTGGTAGTTAGGTGTGAGGTATGTCAGAGAAATAAGTACATGGCTATGCTTTTAGAGGGATTACTTCAACCCTTAGCTCTTCCAGACAGAGTATGGGAAGAGGTAACTATGGATTTTATAAATGGGCAACCACGATCTGAGGGGTTCACAGTGATTATAATGGTGGTTGACAGGTTCAATAAATATGCTCATTTTATTCCCTTATAACATCCCTATATATCCGTTATAGTAGCAGCCACATTCACCAGGGAGGTGGTTAGATTGCATGGAATCCTATAGTCGATAGTATCTGATTGAGATAAGGTGTTTCTCAGTCAATTTTGGAGAGAGCTGTTCAGGCCGTAGGGTATCATTCTCAAAAGGAGGACCACCTACCACCTACCACCCTCAGACAGATGGATAAACGGAGATAGTCAACAGAAGTTTGGAGACTTGTAGTGTTTTGCTTCAGAAACACCTCGAATGGCAAGCGTGGGAAAAGTATTGGTACAACACGTCTTACCACTCAGTTTCTCAGCTGACCCATTCAAATTCTTGTATGATAGAGATCCCTTACACATGGTGCATTTTTGGTAGGGGAGCACACCAGTCTCTTCAATAAAACAATACTTAGAGGAAAGAGATATGATGCTAGAGGAGTTAAAGAGGCACTTGATGAGAGCATAACATATTATGAATAAGCAAACATATGGACACAAGAAGGACATCCAGTTCCAAATTGGGAATAAGGTATTTTTAAAATTACATCCTCACAAATAAAGGACGATGGGCCGATAGCCAACAGGAGAAACGAGAAACTGGCCCCGGGGTAGTTTGGCCCGTATGAGATATTGGAAAAGATTGGAGCAGTGGCTTATCGCCTGAGGTTGCCCCCGAATACTAGCATACATCCAGTATTCCATTTTCACAATTGATGAGGGCCCTAGGGGAGCATGCAGCTAGTGCAGCGTTATTGGCGACACTGACTAAGAATTTGGAAGTGGTGTTGGAGCCTTTGGAGCTTTAAGGGGTAAATATAAGAGCCTACCAGACTATGACATCACTTGGGAGCCTATGAGAGGGTGAAGACCCAATTCCCATCATTTCACCTTGAGGATAATGTGAGTCTTTGGGAGGGGGGTATTGTTAGACCGACTCATGAGTCAGTTGAACAGGTCCAACCTAGACCGGTTCAGATTTATTCTAGGCGGAATAAATCTGTCGCCTAGCAAAGGGGCGGATGACCCAATGGGGCCCAACATGGTTAAGAGGGGATTTGGGATTTAATTAATAAAAGCTTTAGGAGGAAAAATTCAAAATTAAGGGTTGTTTAGGGAATTGTATGGGTATTTTTTTCTTTATGTAGTTCTTTTCTCTCTAGGATTAGGTTATGTGATTTTTTATGCAGAATTTGTGATTCTCCTAAGTTTGTTTGGGCTCTAGTCTTCGATTAGAGAGTTGGAGGGAAGAATCTTCCTCTCGAATTGAAGATCCACTATATCTTGTCCTCTTTCTTGATTATTTCAGCAATTTCAAAACTTTTCTTGTGGTTTCCATCAAGGTTTTCTCCTACAAATTTGATTTGTGGTTGCTGCAATTTAAATTTCTGCACCTGTGTCATAACAATATGATTCCACGGATTCCCCATCAAGCTTCATATTTGTAATAAGGCAAACAACTTAACATCCAATGAATAGAATTTATTCATTAATACTTAGGTAATAGTCCAATAAAAAAAAATCCTACTTATAATAGGATAAACTTTGCATACAATATCTAAAGATCAACAAATCCCAAACTAAAGACCCTCAAAGCTATTTTTCAAAATCAGTGATTTCCAAGGGTACCTATATTTCTGGGTAACACCAATGACATCTAACATAATTTATGACAAATAATCTTCCTTTAAATTCCACGATAGGGATGGGAATTCCCATAGACCAATTGATATTTTTACTATAAAGTGCGATGAACCCATTATAGGCTACGGCGACACGGATACAACATGGAACGGACACAGGACATATCAATTATTGAAAATATAGGACACGAACACGGGTTCGACATGGTATTATAGTTTTTATATTTTAAAAATAGTGTATAAAAATTGAATAAATATAATTTTAAAAATGATTTAGAATAATAAGAAGTTTAACTAGAATTTGTGCTTGAAATGATTTAATATCAGTATGTCGAGAGTCGAGCGTCGATGTCGTTTATCAGTCATCGAGAGAGGAAATGACAATGCTGTCGAGAGTCGGACATTGATTTTATGCAGTAAATATTGGGCGTCAATGTTAAGAGAGCATTTATCGTCGATGTTGAGAGGGTGTTGGTCGTCGATGTTAAGAGAGTGTTGGTCGTCGATGTTGAGAAGGCGTTGGACAGAGAAGAGATGTCAAGTTGTAGGTGTAGAAATTGCTAGCATCGAGCATCAATGTTAAGACAGCGTCAGGCTTTGATATGAAGATCGTTTTGAAATGTTAATGTTGTAATGACGTCAGACGTCAATATTGAGATGACATCGAACATTGTAGTGAAATCAAAGTTGTAACCCGCCAAAGAGAAATGAAAATGAAAATATTTGATGAATGAGATATTAAGTGCGGGCGATTGATTTGATGTTGTGGATATGATAAGAAATTAAGTTTTTATATTTTAAATGAGTAAAAATTTTAAATACAAAAATTTATATTTAAAAAAATTCATAAAAAATTTAAGATACGTGTCGGACATGCATGTCCAATTTATATTTAATATTTTTTTAATCGGACACGTTTTCGGCGTGTCCGGCACGTGTTGGAGGAGTGTCAGATGTGTGTCATGTCGAATACGTTTCAGACACTGCACGCATCTTTGAGGAGAAGTGTCGGTGCATCATAGTAAGGTACATAGGCAAGGACTTGCCTTGTGCTTAGACCTAAGGTTGTACCAAATAATGTTTTAGATTGTAAAATAAAATATTTAATTTCTTGCAGTACAATAGAATGCATCATGCATTCCAATTATAGTGCAAGTCCGACTATGATAGTGGAACACCCCATACTCTTATGGAAGCTACAGTGGCATGGACCACTAAAAAAATTCTAAACATAGAACCAGCAAAAATAGAAAACAAAAACTTCATAAGACCTCAAAAGATAAGTAAGAAATAATGCAATTAGCTTGGATTTCTGACGACTGTAAACTTCTAGCCCTGAATCAAAACTTCAGCCAAACTATGCATGGATTGCAATGAGCATTCAGATCAGACGATCCTGCAACATCTCTTTCAATATATACAATATTATACATTCAACCTTCTCTGGCAACTACTTCCTGAGTAGTGCCTCCCGAGGAGTCTATTATTTTTTTTCATATTTACTCAAATTTCTCTGGAACATAAATCAGGCATGCATTCATAACTACTACTTGAACCAGTTCAATTTGTGTTAATTCTCTATGTTTTCGTGAAAGGAATTCATCAAAGTAATTATGGGAATTATAAGAACATGATGCACTTGATTTTTCAGAAAACTAGAATGTTCGGGTATCAATGAAAGATATGTCTATATCTTGGAACCACCATAATGTGAAGATACACCAAATTTGAATAATCTTTCTGAATCAAAACTTATTAAAAAAAATCTTTATTAAAAGAGGCTAAGGCGCTAAGCAAACATATATCCACACTGAATGTACTAAAAAACTCAGAAAAGGTGATGTCAATGAGAATCCAGCATGCATTTAGAAAAAAAGAAATTAACATTTACATATAAAAGCATTACCTCTCTATGGAGGGCCTCGTCAAGCTCCTGCTTATCATCAGGGGAAATATCTTTGGCATACAACTGAATTAAACAGTTCCTTATCCTGAGGGAAAATTTGGCTCAGAATTTAAAAACTTAAAGAACATAATATTAAAAGGTTGACTCAACGCTATTATAGTCAATCTACCCGATTTTAAGAACTTCCTAAAACATGCCATTCAAATCACAAGTATTTGACCTTTAATAATACATGCATAAACTAGTGTCTAAACGGAGCAATTTTCTAGATCTGAAAGTAAAAGTAATGCCATCAGAAATTGATATAGAGTACCCATACAATGAGCATTTGTACTTAAAGTAATAAAACTAAAATAAAACATCAAATTAATCATCATGTAAATTTGCTTGTTGATCCATTTGAATGACAAGAGGAAGGCCTATGGCAGTGATTAACTTCCACCCATTATGCTATAGACCTATGAATTGGAGTCATAAAATTGGCTCTCTACATAGATGGGACAAGTTTATAAAAGCAACCTCTGCCAACCTAGCATTAGCAAAGGGCATTATGAATGAGATTACACCTTTTTTAAACATTTAATGACAGGCTGCTAAATGAATGGTGCAAACAAGGGTGACTTTGAGCCGAGTTAGAGCAAAAGGATCTGGCTTAAACTAAAAATTTTTGATTCACTTCGGCTCAAAATTGACTTGGACTCAAATTAAGGCTCGATTTCAGCTTGCTAGACTAAAATAGGATGTGTGATCCCGAACAACACTTTGTGCAACCCCTTTCATAGATCTAAAGATTCAATGGATTGATTTCCATCCCATCCAAAATCAATTTTAGTTAACTCAAACTTATTAAGACAAATAAAACCAAGGGTTTGACAACTTGAAATGACTTACAAATTAAATAGCACAAAACAAACGTAATCATATTTTATTTTCCACAAAATATTATTTTTTAACAAAAATTAATACAAAAAAATCTAACAAAAAGAAAGAATTGTATTTATGTAGACTATACATACACACACACAGATATATATATATATATATATATATATATATATATATATATTATTTTCAAGCAAGAATATGCCTCATGACTCAACTTGAAATTTGTGCAGTTTTCAAAGAAACTTTGAGCATCAAATTTATACTAATATTGCCACCTTTAGGCCGGAAAGAGCTAAATGGAATGCGCTAAATGTGAGGGTAGAAAAAAAATAAATAAATGAGAGGAATAAGATAGAATTTGTTAACATAAGGTGGCATACATAGAAATTCTGCAGTAAGATTCATATAAGTGTTGATGCGATATTCAAAACTTCACAAGAGTGAATCGTGTAGAAGGATAAATAAAGCTGCCTGAAAAAAGATGAGCCAAGGTCAATGATGATGGTGAGGTGATGACTCATTTAAACGAGGGATCAAATAAATGAAAAACAAAGTATAGATGAGACGGACTTTTGAAAACACATCATCAACGGTCAGCAAAAAAAATTAGGAAAAAAAAAAAAAAAAAACATTCCACGAGTTTGGCACGCATGTCAAACTATAAGACAAATTAGTCATGACAAGCAATAAATGAGAAGGTGAAATGACAATGTTGCCACATAGCTAAAAATTAATATATGTGAAATCGAAGTTTTGAAAAAAAAAATATTGTAATTATAGTGTCTAGAAAAACAACAACTTTTGGTTTAATGAACAACAAATTTAAATGGTTAGCTGCAACTCTTATGTTTGGCAATTCAAGGAAATGATAAGATTCTTAACTACAAAATAGTTGTTCTGTTCTGGACTGCAAGTGGCTTCATGGATTGGTTCTTAGCAGTTATTTAGTTACTAAAGTTGTTTATTTCAAACGTCCCTGGTATAAAAATGACATGACCGATCAAGATGAGGCCATGTTCTCTGAAAAAGAGAAATTGACTAATATAGATTTTATAATGTTTCTCGGAAATCATGTAGTTGCTTTATAATTATAATGCCTGCTTATGCAGTCAATCATTTCTTAATGAACAGTAGTTATGAAAAGTGAAAAAGATCAAATTAAGAATTTAAATACCTCCCATGCTTTTGAAGAAGAGATCTTCTAATTGACTGTGTTGGATGTGCTGTAAAAACCAGTTCTACAGTTTGATTTTTAAGAGCATCAAAAACTTCCTGTGGGGACTTTTTGAACCGCCCAACAAGTCTTTTGAAGGTCTCTTCAGCATCCGATTCAGTAGTGGCAGAAGCCTCATCAGCGAAATCCCCCTTCTTGGGCTTAATCCTCCTGCGAGTTGCTATCTGTACCTCTTCAGCCAAGTTTGACAGGTTAAGCATGTGAGAAAATGAACTGGCAACTACGATTGAGTCGCCTGGGTCCAAGCCTGTCAGAACACTCCCCAGTTCATCAAGTTTCTTAGAATCATGCTTGCGCTCATATTCTGCGGATAATTCATAGCACTCTTGCACCTAACAACATAAAAATAAAGAATTATGACTTTATGAGCACTCTGAACTTTCCTTAAGCAAATAAGTTTAGGCACAGATTGATTTGTCAATCTCAAACTAACAACGTTTGCAGCCTGAATTTAGTAAAATCCTTCTAATCATCTTGCTACAAGTTACAGAACTTGAATCTAATCATGTGAAGAGTAGATTTCACAGAGAAAATATCAGTAATCGAACAAATCAGAGTAAAGTGCAACATAGGAACATCGTAATATGAAAATTTTAGTCAGAATTTGAACAAAAAGAAATAAAATTTGCTTAAGAAAAATAAGAAATGACTCAATGTTAATTAAGGAAAAAAACTTCATAAAGCTCAGTTAAACTCTGGTAGAGAACCAAACCTTTCACTACGGCTTGTAAATCAACGTCAAAATATTCAGTTTTTCATTTTTATTTCATAATGAAATAGGAAAAAAAAAGACAAGGAGAAGGAGAACCTCGTTCATCTGCAGATAAACAATATCAAACAAACAACTAAAAAAAAAGTTACCGTTTCCCTGATGTTCTCCCCATGCAAATCCTGAACTATCTCGAGGAAACGATCCAGGAGCAGCGCGTCGTATTCCACAAGCTTGTCATCCTCCGACACTTTCCCCGGCGCCAGCAACCGTAAATGAGCGTCCATCGACGCCATCTTCTCCACACCCTTCGACATCTCTCTTTCCCCTACCCTCTCCAAACTCAAGGTCCCCAACAAAAATCTCTATCGCCCACTATAAAAAAAACAAATCAGTAACACGAGAGAAGGTGTTCTGTTACCAGCAGAAAGGTAAAGGCCTTTCTCGACCTCAAACTGCGACCTCACAAAATCTGAAATCTCACGAGACCGAGTTAACAACTTCTCAGTCCTCCCCCGGGCACGTCAGATAAAAAAAGGAAGAGAGTAGCAAGAAGAAGCCCGTGAAAGAAATCGTAAAAGAGCAAAGGAAAGCCGAATAGGCAACCAAAGACTTCCGAAGAAGCAAATGGAGACTAGAAGATTGACCTATGGGGGGAAGAAGATGAGCTTTGTGCTTAATTTATAGACAGTTCCATACTTAGTTCGCTTTGCGCCATTAGAAGTTCCGTAAGGATGTTTAGAGAAGGAATATACCCTGAGGAAAGCCCTGGATTCTTTCCCTCGGCGATTTGTGAAGATAACGTGGCATGGTCTTACCTGTGGCAGTTTCGGCCGTTGCGGCCTGTGCGTTGATCTTGGACCGAACCAGCTTCAGTGAAGTTCTCTAAGCCGGGCCGCAATACTGGTCTTAGGTCAAATCAAAATCAATCGAAAAAACATTAGGACCAACAGCTTTTATATTTATATGATATATAATCTACGAAAGAATAGATTGTTACATAATTTTATGATTGGGAAAATCATGTCGGTGCAAGTGAGTCAAGTCGGCTCAAATTTGAGAAGCTAATAAGTCAAATTTGAGCCAATTTTTCTACTAAAAAACTGCTTTAGAAAGTAATAAAAAAGCGGTCTCAAATGAAGTCTTTGACTCAACTTGTTAGCTCCTCAGCTGATTGATTTAAAAAATATTAATATATAATACGTTTAAATATATTATAATTAAAGTGTTCAAGTATAACATGATTAAAGATATTTAAAATTATAAGTCGATTTCTTATCTCCAATGATTATTTATTATTTATCTTCTAATTTCTTTTTTTATATATATAATTTTATTATAATAATTGATTCAATCATAGTCAATTCTCTCTTTTGTTATATAGGAGTGAGCTTGAACTCGTAGAATTAAATCCGAGTTTAAGCTTGTAGTTAATTAATTAATTAAGCTTAAGTTCATATCAGGGGACCACCGATCATCGTAGAATCATCAACTGATGGCGGACAACTGCTGGATCACTAGCTGTCGCAGGAATTCTGCCCGACACACAACCATCACCAGACTTCCACTTGGCTATTAATTGACAACGGACTTCTGCCCAACTCTCCAAACTATTGTAATCTCACCATCCTCAAGTTTCAAGACAGGGCAATCTTTGTAATCTATTCAAACAATAGTAAAATCATTTCCATTGGGCATGGCACTATTGTTTTTCCCTTTCTAGGATTTTCCACGTAAAAGTTCTGGTGTTTTTACTGTTTCTGTTTGTGAGTTAATTGGATACTCGTACACCGCTAAGAAGCACAATTTTTCTTACTTTATTGTCCGAATATTCTAGCCCAAAACATAGATATTGTTGTCTTTGATTTAATGGCCTCACAGTTTTGTCTCATTAATAAAATTTTCACAATTCATTCTATTTCTCCAATAATACATACCCTTATACAAGGTCAATTTTCTATTAAATTCCTAAGAGGACATACCAACGAACCAACATACTCTCATAAATACGATTAATATCACATGCATGAATTGTGCTATTTTATGATTTAATTCACTCAGAACCAACACTCTGTATTTATGATTTAATTTTCTCGAATTCCCAAAAAAAAAAAAATCATCTAACTCTCCATGTCAACGAATACCTTGAATAAAAATGGATTATTATAATTATTTCTAAAATATATTTTCTATCTTTATGTAACAAAAATGAGTCTTTGGCCTCTTTGATTTTAGCTTAAGCAGAGATTAAGCCACTTAAAGCTCACCAAATAATTTTCAAGGCCACTCATTTAATCCCCAAAATTAAATACTTATCTTAATCATTAAGCAAGCTTAATCTATATATCTTAATTAACTGGCCAATTTGATCTTCATCAACTGTTGAATTTGCCATGATAATACCTCCTATAAGATCCTTTAATTTCACATAAATAGTAGTTGAGTCACAAATCCTTTTTATGAGCCCACATAAATTAAGGCACAAATTGAATATCTACTTCAAAAAATCAAATAATAAATAGGAGCTTATTATTATTATTATTATTTTTTTGTGACGAGTAAGCATTGTCCTTAGGCCAATAAAAACACCAATTTACACGGGCCAACACTTAAGGCTTTCATTGCTTACTAAGGGATTCGAACCAGGGATCTAGGCTTTGCCTAGCCGGCTCTTCACCACCCGGATAAGCAGCGGTGGGTTAATAATGTATTTCTATAATATATTGTAGAAGGGACACGTGTCCCTACTCCTTTCCTCTTTAAACTTACACCAGCTCACTATTTTAAATTAAATCCAACGGCTAATCTTCTTTTAAAATCTGATCTTTTGGTCCATCTTCCTTATAACTTGTTCTCTTTTTATGAACTTAATTCACTAAAATTTTGTACTATTTTTTAAAATATTTTTTAGTATAAAATTTTTTTTGAACAAATAAATTTTTATACTAAAAATATATATTAAAAAATACTACTAAATTTTAGTGAATTAAGTTCATAAAAAGAGAATAAGTTATAAGCTTTTATTCTAAAAAATTACTTAAAAAAAAATAAAAAGCTGTCCCCAACCAAGCATAAAGAAATAGATGGGAACATAACAAGCCTCAACCCATTGGATATCCGAGCAAAATTTGTGGCTTCAACTAATTATAATCTCACGTACAATAATGATAATTAAGATTTCGTTTGAGATAATTTTATTACTGTTTTTTAAAGTAATTTTTTAGTACAAAAATTAAAAATTTTGTGCTGAAAAATAGCTTTAGGAAGCAGGAAGAAAATTGTCTCAAATGATCTGATTCTTAAACCTGTTTTATGTTACACATATTTTTAATGACTAGGGTCAGAAAGACCGTTGTCCTGTGATGGAGGTCGGAGTGACCGTAGTAGGCGACGGAGGTCGGGAAGACCGTAGTCAGCAGGGCGATACTTCGATAGAAATTCGGGTTTAAGGTGGTGGTCCGGCAGAAGTCCGAGCCTCAGGTGGTGGTCCGACGGAGCAACGACGTCAGGAGGTGGTCCGACGGAGGTGAGGGCCTCAAGTGGTGGTTCGGAAGAAGTCTGGGCCTCAGGTGCTAATCTAACGGAGCAACGACGTCAGGCAGTGGATTGGCGGAGGTGAGGGCCTCAAGTGGTGGTCTAGAAGAAGTCCGGGCCTCAGGAGGTAGTCCAGTGGAAGTCCAGGCCTCAGATGGTGGTCCGGCAGAAGTCTGGGCCTCAGGTGGTGTCCGGCGGAGCAACGTCGTCATGCGGTGATCCGGCAGAGGTGAGGGCCTTAAGTGGTAGTTCGGTGGAGCAACGGCGTCAGGCGGTGGTCCGGCGGAGGTGAGGGCCTCAAATGATGGTTCGGCGGAGCAACGACGTCAAGCGGTGGTCCGACGGAGGTGAGGGCCTCAAGTGGTGGTCCGGCGAAGGTGAGGACCTTAAGTGGTGGTCCGGCGAAGGTCCGACGGTGGTCCGGTGATACTCCGGCGGTGGTTGAGGAGGAGCTTCTTCCTTATCTTCTCTTCTTCTCTTCTTGCTCCGGTCCCCTTTCAAGAGACATGAGGGGTCTATTTATAGATTTTTTGGAGTGGCATGACCTGTAAATAGGTGAGAGATCAAGGGTAAATGGGGAGTGGTCGGATGAACGGCCGATGTTAAATCCCTTGATCATGCACCGTTCTTTAGACATTTGAAGATCTTAATGATGTTGGAATTTAGTGATCTTGGGCTCGTTGGATTCGTCTCGTTGAGCCGCTCGATTCGAGTACAAGCTTGCTATGTTTGGAAACAGTTTGGTAATCCAAATTGTGGTTTGAACCTTCCAACAGCGCTTCGGGTCCTTGATTTGGACCCATTTGGGCTCGAATTGAGTCGAATTTGGCGTCGTTAAGTTCGTATTTCCGAGCCGCTCAGTTTGACTGTAAGTTTGCTGAAATCGGAGTTAGGATGGTCTCCGAATTAATTTTGGAAGTTTCCAACTTGATTTTGCATCGAGATTCATGCCCGATCAAGATAATTTTTTGACGACGTATCAGATCTTAATTTAAATGAGCCCAAATTAAGCCTTGAATTACAGTTGAGAACTTTGTAATACTATTTGAGATATCAAATAATTTTTGAATCTTTGCGTGCTTACAATTGAAATATCACTCAATTTGAGGGCAATAAGGCAATTAAATGGTAAAAGAATGTTCTGTCATAAAAAAAAATTAATATGGATCGTCTGATGAAGTGTTTTGAGATTTTGACTAAAATTACTAAAGTATCACACAAAAAATTATAAATAGATCTCATTCTGCACATAAAAGAGATTCGAAAATAAATTTCGAGAAAGCTTAGATATTTAAGAAATTCTAGAATCATGTGAGTTGATTGATGTTAACGGCCTTGGGTAGTGAACGTACAAGGCCGTTAACATCGTTGTCCAATTACTATTATCCAACCAACATTGCTCAACTCTTGTTGCTTGATTATCTTCACAACCCTTCATTGATTGCCCCCCTAAAAAATTAAAATATCTTTTATATGAATGGTTATTATATGATTATTTAGGTGCTTTGTTCACCTTCATCTATTTTTTAGTCTTTATTTAAAAAATTTTTAGGCAATTGCCCCGCCCTCCCCCTAAAAATTTTAAAATAATATGATCTATAAACAATTGGCCACAGCATAATTAAATACATTGTATAGAGGTCTTATTATTAGGGAACGATAAATCAAATATAAAGAAAAATGGTAAAGAGAATTTATCATTTTATTTATTAATTTGAATTCCAACATATCCTTAAAACCAAAATTTGTTCTGGGGGCGTTGCCCCCGAAAACCCTCAGGGGCGTTGCCCCTTGACTCTATGACCTGACCGGACAGGTCGATCCCTGTCAGTTACTTATAAGTTGACCCCCCTGACTCCGTTATTGCATCTAGTTGCAATTGCTTGCCGCCATTATCTAACCATCATCACCTACTAGTCATTACTCAATCATCATTATTCGATCGTCATTACCCTAGATTACTTCTCCAATAATCATTACTACAATCAAAAGAGACCAAATTAATATTTTTAACTTTATAATTACATTTTTTAAGCCAAAGGAAATGCAAATTTTTGTAGTGTTACTTACATCATAGATCATATCATTTCAACTGGATCGACTTCATATATTTTGCTTCATTTTCAAATTTTCTAAATAAAAGCACTGATGCATATTTTTGTTCAAAAGTAAGATGCTAAATTTTCTCTATTATCATAAATATTTTGACACGTAACAATGATATATTAAAATATAACAATTTTAGAGGTGCGCATTGCATCAACATCTTTATTACAAATAAAAAAAGATGATTAAGAGATACCCAACGACATGATAAAGTAAGATCACTTACCATTGGCCCATAAATGTTTGTTTTTTAATTCATAAGTGACAAATACAAATGTATCACTATTATAGGAGAAATTAGTACATGTGGTCACCGGATAGTCCGGAGATGAATCAGGATGTACCACGTCATCTGATATAGAGCGTTACATATTACTAATATATAACAAAAAGATGATGTGATGCATTCTGATTCATCTTCGGATTATATCTGATAATTGCACGTAATAATTTCTCCTATATACTTGAAAAGAGCTTTATTGGGAAAAAAAAAAGTTAAACATTTCAAGAATTAATGCAAAGAAAGCAAAAGTATAAAATTTCGCTTTACTATAATTGAACCAATAGCATGCTTTGAAGTGAAGTTTGTATGAGAATTTATTGGAGTTAATTGGCGCAAACTTCTTCTAACGGCGCTTATCACGACTGGCAGAATTTGAAGAAGCGATTGATAGTGGGGTCCACATAGCAAGTGGGCTATTTTGACTGAAATATAGTTTCATTTATTATTATTATTATTTTGATAGCGTATCATCATATAATCAAAAATAATGGGCAGTGTAATGCAATACTTTTAAGCATCTCGACTATTAATATTTTTGTCTTCTTTTAAATGCGGTCCAAATCAAGGACCCGAAGCGCTGTTGGAAGGTTCAAATCACAATTTGAGTTACCAAACGGTCTCCGATTTTAATGAGCTTATACTCGAATCGAACGGCTCGAAGAGACGAATCCAACGAGCCCAAGATATCCAAATTCCGACATCATTAAGGCCTCTAAATGTCCAATGAACGATGCACAATCGAAGGGTTCAATATCGGCCGTCCATTAGACCACTCCCTATTCGCCCATGATCTCACACATATTTACGAGCTATGCCACTCCAGAAAAACTATAAATAGAGCCCTCATTCTACACAAAGGGGACTCAAGTGAAGAGAGAGAAAAAGAAGGGAAGAAGAAGAGAAAGGGGAAAAGGGAGAATCCTCTCCTCATCGACCACCGCCAGAGCTCTTCCCGCCGCCTGAATACGCCGGAACTCTGCCGGATTTTCGGGAAACGACGGGATTCTGCAAAACTTTGTAAATTTTCTTCAAGTTGTAATCTGATCGTCCCGATTTGTGACATAAATCACTTTCTTGTAATTTACAAAAACACTAGTATAACTTTTCAGCTGGGCGTGGCCCCGTGGTTTTTTTCCCTCTTCTGGGTTTTCCATGTAAAAATCATGGTGTTCATTTTCTTTTCTGTTTGTGTGCCGAATATTCGTGCAACGCTCGGACGTGAATTTGCAAACTCTACCGCCGCATATATTCTAGCCCGTAACAAAGTTATATGTTTTTTAAAGTCATTTGTTCTCGTCACTCTATTTTTTAATCTTTATTATAAGGGTTTTTAGGCAATTTAATTGAGCAAACTGAAGAAGCTCGTCTTCCTCTGCACTGAGACCTACAATCAAATGAAACAAGAGAAGCACAAGAGAGGCATAGCAGAGTAGCAGGGAAAGTGAGTTATTGTTCATTTTCCTTAATCTCATTAGGCATTACATATGTTATATATAAAGTGCCAGTTAGTTAGCAACTAACGGCTGTGATAAAAATGCAGAGAATCAAGCGTTGGAGATGAATCAAGTACATGCACATAACAGAGAAGGTGGAGCATGCACTAGAATAAGGTAGCTGACTTATGTATAATTGAAATTCTTTATCAAGTCTCCTTATCAGCCCCCCACAAGCTAATAGTAGATGACTATAGTGTTAGCTTGTCACACAGCTGAATATGCTTTTGAGCACTTAATGCTTTTGTAAAAAGATCAGCAGGCTAATCTTGTGAGCAGATGTGATGAACTTGTATATGATGATCCCGAATACAGTCACGTACGAAGTGAAAATCAATCTCTATATGTTTTGTTCGTGCATGAAAAACGGGGTTATTGGCTAAAGCAAGAGTTGAAACATTATCACAATAAAGATTTGTAGGCTCAATCGAATGTATTTAGAATTCTGAGAGAAGACGTCTTAGCCAACTTATATCACAAGCAACAATGGAGAGAGCTCTATACTCAGCTTCTATGGAGGAATGAGCTACAAACGTTTGTTTTTTTATAGTCCAAGAGATTAGTTTGGAGCTTAGAAAGGCACAATAGCAGTCACCGAATGACGAGTGATGGGATATGTGGCCCAATCTGAGTATGCAAAACCTTGAAGAACAAGATTTGAAGGTGTAATAGGTAGCCTGAGAGAGATAGTGCCTTTGACATACCTTAGTACCCGTTTTAAGAGCTGATAGTGTAAGTGAAGAGGGAGGTGCATATGTTGACAGAGAAAGTTGACTGCATAAGATAGAACAGGGCGGGAAATTGTTAAGCATTGAAGAGCTTTAGTGAGTTGACGATAATGCTCAGGATTATCGTATGGAGTATTATTGGAGGAGATTGCAGCAAATTTAGTTGGAAGTGGAGTAAGTAACAGTTTGCAATTATCCATGGCAGCCCTGTGAAGAAGATCCATTGCATATTTGGATTGAGCCAGATGAAGATCGTGAGATGTATAGCTAACTTGCAACCCCATAAAGTGATGTAGTCTTCCAAGATTGCACGTGGAGAACTTCAAATGCAATGCAGCTAGAAGTCTGTCAATATCAGAAATAGAATTTCCAGTGAGCAAGATATCATCTACATACACTAAGATATATATTTGAACTGAATTGTGTTGAAACAGCAGCAAGGAAGGATCTGCAGTGCTGGACCGAAAGCCATATTGATGCAGGTAGGCTGAGAAAGTGGAGAACCACTGTCTAGGCGCTTGCTTAAGACCATAATTAGCCTTTTTTAAAAGGAAGACATGATTGGGAAATTGAGTATCAATGAAACCGATTTGTTGCTTCATGTAAACCGTCTCTTGAAGTTGTCCATGTAAGAATGCATTGGAGACGTCTAGTTGTAAAATCAACCATTGCTTTGTGACAGGAAATGTTAAAAAAATTCGAATGGAAGAAAATTTGGCTACAGGACTGAAGGTTTCATGATAGTCTAAACCTTGTTCTTGCTTGAACCCTTGCGCAACAAGATGAGCCTTGTAGCGAGCAATGGTACCATTCGAGTTGTATTTAATTTTGTAGAGCCATTTACAACCCAAAATATTAGTTGTTGTGTTTTGAGGGACAAGTATCTAGGTTCCTTGTTTTTGAAGAGCATCAAATTCTTGGTTCATGGCATTATGCCAAACTGCATGCTGAGATGCTTGAGTAAATCCTGATGGATTTGTTGGGATAATAGAATGTTGTAGGTCAAGGATTTGTTTTGGTTTTAGATGATCGATTTGTGCCCTTGTGACCATGGAATGCCGAGGAGGAGGAATTGGTTGGGTTTGAATGTCTAATGTAGTAGAAGGTGGTGAAGATGCAGAGTTTGAGTGAGAGGATGGTAGTTGAACAGGGCTTTGTTGACTGTTTGTAGGAGGGGTTTCAGTTATGGGTGTGGGTTGAGCTTGTTGAATAGTGGAGATAGGAACTAAGGTTGCTGGAGAAAATGTATGAGGTACTTGTTTGAGTGGAGTAGAAACTGTGGAAGTGGTAGATTGAAAAGGAAAAATTGTTTCATGAAAATGGACATGGCGAGATGTATAGACTTTGTAAGTATTGAGATCAAGACATTTATAGCCCTTTGCATTGGGAGCATAACCAAGGAAGATGTACGAGGTAGATCGGGGTGCTAATTTGTGAGAGAGATGTGTTTGTAACCAAGGATAACACATACAACCAAATGAGAATAATTTGGGGATTTATTATATAAGAGAGCATATGGTGAGAGATTTTGCGTATTGGAAGAAGGGATACGATTAATAAGATAGGTGGCTATGAAGAGAGCATCCAACCAAAATTTGGAAGGTAAATATGCATTAAACAATAGGCACGCACAGTGTTAAGCAAGAGTCTATGCTTCCGTTCAGCAACCCCATTTTGTTGAGTGTAGGGGCAAGAAATTTGATGGATGATACCAAAGTTAAGGAGATGGTTTTGAAAAGTTTTGTTGACATATTCTCCTCCACCATCTGTTCTTAGGATTTTTATAGGTTTTTGAATTTTTTTCCACTAGAGCTTTAAATTGAAAAAATTTGGAGCACACTTCAGATTTATGACATAAAGGATAAATCCAAGAATTAAGAATATAATCATTAATAAAAATAACATAATAAAGATAAGCTTGCATTGATGAAATTGGTGAAGGTCCCCAAACATCACTATGGATAAGTTCTAAGCATTGAGATGTAGTAGTAGTAGACAAAGAAAAAGGCAACTTAGCGCATTTTGCTTGAGCACAAGCATTACAATGTGGATTACTAAAACTAGGAATAATAGATAGTATAGACAATAGATGTTGCTAGCATGAAGTAGAGGGGTGCCCAAGCCTCTGATGCCATAAGAACGTGGAAGCATAGGTAGCAGCTAAAGCGGAGATTGAAGGAGTCGAATGGCGAAGGTGCGATTGAAGCTAAATTGGGTAAAGACCATGATGATTGGGTCCTTGGAGAAGAGTCTTGTTGGTCCGGGAGTCCTTAATAGCAAAGTCATGAGCATCAAGTAGCACAAAACACGAGTTATCATTGGTTAGTTTGTGTATGGAAAGTAAATTATGGGAGGGATGGGAAACATGTAAAACATTAGGTAGGTGGAGCTTATGGTAAGGGGTGAGAAGCAAACCTTGACCGGTATTTGCAATTGGTAGATGCTGACCATTGCCTACATGAACCTAAGAAGTACCCGTATAATTCTGGACATTGTTTAATTGAGCTGGGTTGGAAGTTAAGTGCTATGTTGCACCTGAGTCTAAAAACCAGCCAGCTGATTGGGAAGTATGTGTAGTGATATAAGCTTGCGGTGTTGAATTATAGGATGTATCATGAAGGTACCATCAGTGAATTGCTGAATGCCCATACTTCCCACAAATTTGGCAATCAATAGTCGTACGGGGCTGACGACTTCCACGACATGAGGGAGATGCACAACTAGAGGATGATCGAGCAGAACCACATCCAGTAGATGAACGTACAGGGGAAGAGCGACCGCGGTAATTAGAAGAGAAAGAGCCGCGATGCCGAGAGGAGCCGCGAGTAGCTGCAAGCGTGAAACTAGGATCTGTTGTAGAATTGTTAATGTTGTCACGATGTGTTGCAGTCGTGATGTGTAGTTCTTCACTACACAGCAGTGCGTAGAAGTCATCCAAGGAAATCGGTTGAAGCTGGTTGCGAATAATAGCTTTGAAGGAATTATAGGTAAATGTCAGTTCATTAATGGTATAAAGTATAATATCTTCAACGTCAATGGATGACCCTGCAGCAGCAATGGCGTCTACTTTTGCCTTGACGTCTGAGAGATAGGTAAACATTGTTTTGTTACCAAGCTGTAATTGGTGTAATTCATTTTTAAGCTGAAGAAGTCTGGAGCGATTCGTTGATTGGAGTCGAAGTTCCAAAGTCGTCCAGATGTTATGTGTTGAAGAAAGATTTAAAATTAATGGAAAAAGAGACGGTGACACAGTTGAGTAGATGGCGGAAGCAAGATGCTGATCTATGAGCATCCAGGTTTGAAACGAAGGGTTTAAGATAGAGGATCCATCGACATATGTGATCTCTTTAGGCGGTTTGACGACAGCACCAGTGAGATACCCTTCAAAGTTGTTTCCTGCAAACAACTTCAAAAGTTGTGATTTCCATAGAAGATGATTTTCGGTGGTTAACTGAACAGTTACCATGGTTTTGACATTAGCCATGAAGAATTTTAGCTGAGGAGGTATAGTTACTATATGAGAAGCATAAATAGTATCAGAAAGAACTATAACAGGAGAAGAGGTTGACAATGCGGAGGCATCAATTTGCGAGAAAAAAAACTTCAACCTAGCGCTCTGATACCATGAAGAAGCTCATCTTAGGCGACTCTCTCTAAACTTAACTGACATTAGAGCTACTCCAACCTTTTCACGTACATACTCGTTTTGCATTCTGTCTCTAAGTGTAAAGCCACTCATCCACAAGAGCATCCTCATCTCTGCAACACCTAATTTAATTTTATGCTTCTCTTTTAATTGTCAACATTTTATGTCATAAAACATTGCAGGTCTCACCACCATGTTATAAAGTTTTCACTTAAATTTGAGTGGTATTTTTATCACACAATAGACTTTGATGCATTCCTCTACTTCAACCATCCAACTCAAATTCTACTAATAATATTCCTATCTCTTTCATTGACGCTTTGAACAATTGACCCGACATATTATGGTGCAATAGAATTGCAACACATTCTGAGCTTTAATTAAACAAATCGTAAAGCTAAAGTAGATTGTTTAATGCCATAAATAATAAAAGCATGTTAGCTTACTTAATCGTGACGATAGCTTTATTAAAAATGCCACCTTGAGATGCTACTTCACGTAGGGCTGTGAATGTTCCAAAAGTAGTTCCATTCATACGATTTTAAGCTAATTCGGATCAAAATTAAATCAATTTTGATCTGGCTCGTTTCAATTTTTAAGCGCTCTTAGAGCATAAATCTTAGCACTAACTTCACCTTATGACCTCGCTCACATTGCCCCAACCTCATTGATTTCTCATCTTAATAATGTAAAACATCAAAACTTAGCAATTAAACATCAAACTCTATGGCCTAAATAAAGGGATACAAGTTTTGGGTTGACCTTGATGCCATAAAAAACAGTCTTGTTGGGACATTTTTTTAATTTAATTCAAGATCATTCAAATTTTGATTTCAACAAATTTATAATCAAATAGAATGTCTTGATAAGACGAACTCAATGACACCAAAAGTTGTCATATTCAAGTCAGCATGAGCTAAGGTCAAATACTGAAGCGCAATAGAAAACTTTGACATGCTAAATGAATGACCAAAGAAATCCCAAACTTCTCATGCTTATAGTCAAATAATGCGTCACGATAAGAAAAATCCAATGAGCTAAATATTATCTAATTCTGACATCATTGAGACACTTAAATATTACAAAAATAATATATCATTAGTGGATTTGATACATGTCATCTAAAAAAGTATTCTAAATTTTGATTATATTTAAGGCACATGCTACTCTAAAAAAATTTATAAATAAGCCTCTCAACATGAAAGGGGATTAAACATTGGCTTGAGATTAAAAAAGTATAGAGGCATGAAGAATCTTCAAGCTCCAACACAAGCATCACTGTCGGACCATTGCTCAATTTCAATCGCAAAACTACTACGGTACTACCTAATTGGCATCATCAAAGCCACATGATCAGCACCTGAAATTTTTTTCTTTGTACAACGTCTCGACGCTGTGTTCCCGAGCACCTGTGTGTTGTGTTCCTAAGAGCCCCAGTGCTATAAAATTTGTTGGGAGAAACGACAGGGAGCAAAGCGTCGCTGCACTATAGATTAGGCGCCTCAGCATTATGTGATGTCGCAGTGCAACAGGTTTGAGCGTTAGAGCACTGCAGGTTTAATTGATGCAGCATCATGATGACAGAGGCTTGAGCACCGCAACATTCCAAAATGGCGCGACAATGCTTTGAGGCAAACCGAATGGTTTTCCTTCTCATTTTTTCTGAAGGGTGGTGTCTCTTGGTGTTAATTACTTGACTTTCTCTTGTATTTTGTTAGAGAGAACGGTGTAAGAGAGAAGAGAAAAAAAGGGGGGAGAGAGAGAGAATATAGATATGTACTTATTTCTCCCAATTTTCATAGTAGAATTCTTATTGTGGTGTGGCCTTGTGATTTTTTTCCCGATTTTGAGTTTTTCCACATTAAATCCCGATGTCCCTACTACTTTTCTATTTTTCTTGTTTGTTTTGTTGAAGGGTTTACTTCCATCCCCAACATGAACCACAACTCAATCACCAATGTATCCATCTAATTACATCCCTTGACTACGGTCCTCTGATAATCGCATTTCAAACAATTCTCTTACTGGGGTGTCAATATATGGCCCAACCAAAAAAATTCTGAGCTCGAATCAATCTGTTTAGTAAATGAGGTGGGTTTGGTTTTAATTTATTGACTCGATTGCAATATTGGGTCGGGTTTGAGTTAACTCGTAAACCCAAAAATAACCTATTTGACCCTTTTGACTCGCCCTTTGCATTCTCCATCATCTATCCAATTTAACCCGAACACTTGCTCGATCACATCTCGCTCGTGCTTGCACTCATCACTCTTGCTGCTCGTCCTAGCGTTCGCAGCTCACCCTCACCCGCTCATCCTAGCGTTCGCAGTTCACCCTCACCTGCTCGAGCTCACACTCGCCCTCGCTAGCTAACGCTCGCCTGCTCACTCTAGCCCTGGCCTTTGCCCGCTTGCCTACTCCCACCCCCCTGTCACACTCAATCAAGTTAGCGGGTTGGGTCGTGTCAGGTTGGAACTATTGGGTCAGGTTCGGATCTAGATTTTTAATTCATTTGGACAAATGAGTCGGATGTATTAAGCGCAAGTCAATTTCAAATTTGATCTAAACCCGACCCAAAAACCTATTTTATCACCCCATCCATCTTACCCTATCGTTATAAACATTGTGACATACAATAATATATCTAAGTCTAAGTCATCACAAAATGAAGTCTAGTTGAATATTTCTTCACCCATGACACATTACCGGCCATCTACAATTTTCCATAGAATGCTGCCAGCACATACCATAATCCACCAGACAAGCATCATAAAATACATTATAATTTTCAAATAAAATAAAATAAAACTGCAAACCTAAAGCACATTATACAATATCACTATGCATGAGAGAGCACCAAAAGCATGCATGCTTCGCTGTTAGCTTTAATTAATTATGACGGACAAAAGCACGCTATGATTCCATCCCCTGACGAATGCCTCCAAATCTCATCGCAGATTTTTATTTCCATCATATGTTCGAGCAATAAAATCTACAGTATTTTACATATATATCACTTAACATTTTTATATTTATGTATTTCCCCATACAATATCTAGAGAGAGAGAGAGAGGATATGTATGTAAATCCCTCTTTATAAATTTGTAAAAAGATTCATGTATTTCTTTTGCCGATTTTCCAAAGAAATTCTGTGAAGAATTCCGTATTAGATATTTGTACGTTGAGACAATCATTGCTGTTTAGCTATTGGGTAACGTGTTAACATGATTAGATTCTGATATCCAAGTCTGCAAAGTCATCTGCAATGGCTAAAGATTAAGCATCGCTATGGCTTCTCAGTCACTTGATCAGTATAAGCAGACAAAATAACCTGTCCTTATCACACCCACCTGACTGTGACGAAAGATTTTTATACAAAATAATTGCAATAACTACAATGATTAAACAAAAGGGAGGATGGTTTGGAAGCTTGTGGAATAATCAAAAGAGCAGACAACATCATAATTTATAATAGTGAAAGAGTGTGGCAAAATATTTTGCTTGTGATATGGAGGCGAAATAGTTTAGATAAGCACAAGAGTGGGAGGCTGATACGATACACGACAATTCGAGAACATTTCGTTAGCGCTAAGAGGAAGAAGTTGATATTTTTTTCTGTAGCACTTTGAGGATTACTGTAGCTTCTTTGTACACAAGCTTTGTCATCATTGCTCAATAGTAGCTTTTCCCCACTGTTTGTGTCATGAGACATCTTATCTTTAACCACCCTAACAAACTACTACTGGGAGATTGACCTCTTCCTCTAGGTAGGTTGGTTGGTTTTGATTGTGCAGCTCTTAATCATTGAGGACCCAAGTTAGTTCTTCTTTAGAGACATGCTAGTCCATTGTATTAAGTGCTGCTAGCTACTTAGTTTGCCCATTTTTAAACAATCATTGCGTTTGAAAAGTGTTACAAGAATCACTTTTGAGTGGCATTCCCAACTCTATGATCGTAGTTGTGTGGGGAGAAATTGAGGGTTTTGATGAAATATATTGAGCAAGTGATGTGAAAAACATGGTGTATTTTTAGCCCTAGAGAAGTGAGTTTTATGGCAACAACACCACACTTACCGGCAGACAACATCCGCCGGTAACAGTTAAAGTACGCTAGAAATTTTCATTTTCCGGCGTATTTCCGATGAAAACACATCTAACGGTAATTTGCGTGTCGGAAATATTAACCAGCGCAATTTTACTGTCGGAAAATTTTTTGGCGGCTTTTCTGGCATATTTCTGGCGAAAAAATGGATGCTAATACGTCGTTTTCTTTAAGCGAATTTCGGCATTTAATCCGTCAGTATTTCCGGCATATTTGAACGCCAGAAGTACCGGTGAATAAACCGCCGCCCTGAGCTGTCGCAAAACTATTGAATATAAGTTTATTTGGACATCATTTGGGCTGAAATCGGACCGGACAACGAACAAATTTATAATACAAAATAAAAAAAATTCACCCAACTAGCCCAAATTCGTAGCCCAACTAGCCCAAATTTGTGGCCCAACAAAACTCAATTTAATGGCCCAATAAAGCCCAAGCTCACATAGCATTCATGTACTCTTTTTTAGTCCCACATCATGAAGGAGTAAGAGATAGTTGGCTTTTGGCTCTATATATATTTCCCTATTCTCTAACAAAACTTATTCCATGAGGTGATAACCAAGATTGTCGAATTTTGATATCATTAAGATAGTCGAATGCCCAATAAATGGTCCATGATCAAGGGATTCAACATCGGCCGTCCATTCAAACCACTCCCAATTTACCCTTGATCTTCCTCTTATTTATAGGTCATGACACTCTCAGAAAATTATAAATAGACTCCTCATTTCTCATGGAGGGAGGAGGAAGGACGAAGAAGGGACCCAAGCAAGAAGAAGAGGAAGGAGGAGGCCCAAGTAAGAAGAGAATGAAGAGTTCTCTTACCACCAAACTCCTCCTTGGCCACGTCCCAGTCACCGAACGATGCCAAATTTTCACCCGTTGCCGAATTTCTACTCGACGTTGGACTTCCACCCGTCGCCGGACTTTCGCTTGTCGCAGGACTCCCATCGTACTTCAACCCGACGCTGGACTTTTTCTAGTCATTGGACTTTTGCCCATCGCATACTTTTGTCATACTTCTACCCAAAGCCGAACTTCCGCCCGTCGCCGGACTTCTACCCGTCGTAAGACTTTTACCCGACGCCAAGCTTTTTCCCGTCGTCGGACTTCTACCCGACCCCGAACTCCGCCCATCGCCAGACTTTTTCCCATCGTCGGACTTCTACCCGGCGCCAAACTTCATCCCGTCGTCGGACTTCTACCCCACCCCGAACATCCGCCCGTCGTCGGACTTCTACCCGATGTCGAACTTCCTCCTATCGCCAAATTTCTACCCGACATCGACTTCCGCCCGATAATGGTCTTTCTGACCTCTATTGCCAGACAACGGTTTCCGATCTCCGTCACCCACTGACTACGATCGTTCCGACCTCCATCGCATGTCGACTATGGTCCTTCCGACCAAACAAACATGTTATGCTTCCTATTTCCACCATGTAACACACTCTATATGATTTATATGTGTTACATCACGCCAAGGCCATCCCTTCAATGAAGGGCCTCATTTGCAATCAACTGCAAATACTAGTGGATTCATTCAAACTGGGCTAGGCTCCGTGGTTTTTCCCTTTTTTAAGATTTTCCATGTAAAAATTTGCGTCTCTTATAATTGTTACACCCTATCTCTTATTTGATTGTGTGATGAATTTTCGTACAAAGCTAAGACGTTAAACTTATATTTCTCTACCCCATGAATATTGCAGGACGCAACAATAGGTAATCGATTTTAGGATCCCACAATGACAATATAGATTTTAGAAGTGAAGTAGCTCCTACTATGGGAGGGCGTCAAGTAAGCGCATTTGGTCAGATGATCAACGATGACCGTGATTGCAATTTTGCCTTATCGCGTGGGTATCACAATGACAAAGTTCATTTTTAGATCACCTTGAGTATCATCCGAAATTGGAAGTGGTTACATCAGGCCTGTAAGCAAAATATGTGGTGTTTATTGACAGTTGAAAGGATAAAGGCTAATTCATGGTTAGGTGGAGATACTTGGGGACTCATCGTGTGAAGTCAACGTATTTGAAATGGTCATGAGGTCAGGTAGTTCTGTTTGTTGGTCTTAATTTCTAGTTAATAGTGCAAACAATTTTTCTTTACAAGTGTGACGTGTATGAAACGTTTCAGTAATATCAATACCTATCATATAATTTTATGTCTATCAAGGAAAATCTCATGATCATCCCTCTTAGAATCATGCTTCTAAAACCTTCCTATAAATTGTTGAAATATTAGTGGCATTCCTAAGTTGCTAATTTCATAAGTAAATTTATGAATAACTTAATTGCCTTCAAGTCCAAGATTATATTTGCTCGTGTATATTGAACAATTTGCTTCGCTTCTTTCTTGTCCAACTTCTTTTTAACTTAGACAGGAACTCATTAAACTTTGGTGTGGTATATAACTAAAATCTATCTCTTGCTTTTTATGGGACTCCTTGTAAGCATCTTCTTATTATTCTACTCGTTCCAAAAGATCCAACTGTACCCTTCATGGAAAGAATTGAAGCTACCCAAGAACCAAAAATATGACAGATTTTGCATGCTCAAAACTCACAATCTTTCATTTTGCTCTATTCTAATAATTTTAACTCATTTACTACTGAAGATTCTGATCCTTGTGAATCTTCTTCATCCATCCTATAGCAATCAGGAGCAATTCCCCCAACTAATTCACAGTAGACCTGTCAATATTGGACCCTATCCGAAAATTTTGGGTTTGGGTTGACCCAAATCCGAAGCGGGTCAGGTTCGGGTTGACCCGAGAATCCTAGAATAACCCGAAATGACCCTGAATGCACATAAACCCATCTGCCCGGAATGACCCCACCTGCTTCCCGGCTGCCCCGCCTACCCTGATGTGTCACGTCACGTTGCGTCTGAGGCCATGTCATATCGAGTCTCGAAGCCATGTCTCGTAGCGTCCAGTGTCAGTCGTCGCCTCGCCGGCGTCCAGTGTACATGTTAGTCGCCGCCTCGCTGGCATCCGAGGCGGTTTCACGTCACATTGCATCCCGAGGCCATGTCGTGTTCGCGGGTTCGGTCGGGTTGACCAGAACCCAAAGTGGGTCGGGTTCGGGTGCCCACTTTTGTGTCCGCGGGTCGGGACGAGTTGACCCGAAGCGGGTCGTGTTCGGGTCCAAAAAATCGACCCGTTTGCAAAAATGAGTAGGTCGACCCGATTGCAAAAACGGGTCGGTCGACCCGAACCCGAATAGTGCCGGATCAGTTTCAAGTTTGACCCGAACCCAACCCGTAACCCGAAATTAACACTCCTAATTCATAGCATATCGTGGCCTCTATCACCAACTAATAAAGCAATGCCACTCAATACTTAGGGCTTCAGTTCTTTTCTTAAAACTTGTCATCACCTCATCTGTGTAGTCATCTCTCTATTAGAACTCATCATCACTTCATCTACTTTCATCACTATACCTTTTTTAAGGATAAAAATTGAAGTGATTAGTGATAATGATTCCTCCTTTTTAGTAATACAAAACGTCCTTTTAAAAGACTATTGAAGTCCTTTTTCTCTTGTATTTCACCCAAATTACTTCTTATACCCTCTTTTTTTAATATAGCATACTCTTTTCTTCCACCAGAAAAAGGAAAAGTCAAAAACATCCACATTGCAGCCTACTTTTTTGTTTTTGAGGTTTTTGTTGTATTATACATCAGCTACACTGCCTTTGAATTTCTTAAGACAATTTGATTGTATAATAACCACCAAATTTATTTTCTATATTGTTAGATGTAAATAAAAAATAAATTTAAGGCAGATATATCAATAGCAGGGACAGTGCGAATGCCACTAAACCGAGTGATGGTAGTTTCCTAGTAAAGAAGTGATTATAAGGGGGGTTATTACAGGAATATGAATTTCAAATCTAGCTTGTAGACTAGAACAAATCATTGGTTGGGTGATATTTGCATGCATTTTACTAAAGCAGGTGAACTACTGCAAAGTAGAACAAACGATTGCTTTTCCAACCACCTTAGACCATCTCCAACGGAAAATCGTATTTTTCACTCCAAAATGTCGTGAAACTTAAAAATGCCGCGATTCATCTCCAATGGAACTCCATTTTGAGAAGGTAACGATCTTTTTTTTTTTCTTTCGCGCGCTTCTTGTCAAGTTCGGTAGACCGAGAAAAATAGAGATAATGAACAGTTCAACGTCAATATTGGCGTCATACTGTTCACCCGCATGGAAATAGAAAAAGTTTCACCATTCGGCTGGAGCTCGGAGGCGACGGCATTCAAGCATTTGGAGTTCCGTTGGAGATGCCCTTAGGCTAAAACCTGTATGCATGATCATAAATTCTTCATATTCTGCAAATATGGATAGCTGAATAAATAAAAGCTACCTGGAATCTTCGAGATAGAATTCTTGATTCATCTATTCAATAAGGTAGCGTAGGTTTAATATTTCCCACGCCAAGCTAATCATGTCAGATAATGATCACGAACATTGCAACAGTTACACTGTAGGTTTCCACATAAGGAACAATAATACTAGTAGTTCCACTAAAAATAGGACTTCCAGAGGAATCAAAAAATATTTTACAATAAGAATTGGAGGGCTAGTTCTTCTAATAAACAATTCAACAATCCTCCAAATATTTAATGTACACGATTAAAAAAGTGCCTTTTGTTCTATAATCAAGAAAACTTTCAAACCAAGTAAATCGTCTTATCTCATACAACGCAGCTCAAGGGATCTCATAATTTTAGGCTGTGGAAACTAAAGATGAAGTACTTGGCTATAACTCTTAAAAAAAGAGAGAAGGGAAAATTGAAAAATTTACAGACAGATTGAACAAAGTTCAACCGCTCTACATTGCTATACATGCAGGCATGAGATGAAATCAACAGTGAGCATACTCACAATCAAGCAACCTTGTGAGGATCTCCTGGCAACTAGGACGCTGGTTGGGTTCAGCCCAACAATCTACAAAAAATGCCGAGAAAAGAATTGGAGAATGTACTCAAAAAGCAAGCAAAGAATGGTAGATGGAAAGAGAGAAAGATTTTATTGAGGTATAAACCTGCGATAAGTTTTCCAAGGGGTCCCTCAGGTATCTCTAATCTTGTTCCTTCGTTGGCAACTGCATATACCACCTGAGCAAAAAAATTATAACATATTTATAACACATCACTGAAAAATGTGCCACTTTCAAAAGGAAGCCAATTTGTACTAAAGAAATACAATATCGAAGCATGTAAGCTTACTTGAACTGCTGGTACACCTTCCCAAGGCCTATTGAGTGTGCATAGCTCCCACATTATGACTCCAAGGCTAAAGATGTCACATTTTTCAGTGATTGACTCATTGCGGATGAGTTCAGGTGCCATCCATTCAGGAGTTCCAGCAGAAGATTCATCCTTCATAGGAACATCTTTCGTCAATCGTGAAAGCCCAAAATCACATATCTTCACTGTCCAGTGCTTATTCACTAGGCAATTTGCACTTTTTAGATCACGATGAACTATTTTCATACGGTGAATGCACATCAACCCCCTAAAAGGCAATGAACAATTATTGAAATAGCAAAAAAAAAAGGTTATTTATGATTCAAGTATGCGGTGATGCAGTTTGAAAACATAATAATCATTGAAGAAAGAAGATATGCATTGGCATTTTGCAGACTTCTAAACTTGAATGTGAGATTTCATATTCTTTATTATAATCCTACTTATCTTTGTTTATGTTATGAAATCATTGGTAAACAACTGTCATGGTTTAGACCCACCTGCAGATGTCACGGAGCATTTTCAATCTTCTACGCCAACTTAGTTTCTTTTTCTGGCCACTCAAGTGTATTAAATAATACAAAGAGCCCATCTCCATGTATTCAGTAACCATCGACAAATGAGGAGGTTTCATGCATGCGCCAAGAAATAATATAACTATAAAAACAAAATTCAGCAATTGTTGTAAGTATAGAATGCAGGAACATCGGGTGTAATGTTTCACAGAGAAAATCTTATGGTATGTGATAAAACTCAGTGGTAGGCAAATAAATAAATAACTAGCAGAAATATTTAACCATTCAAAACTTGAGGAGAGGCTAATACCATTTGGATGCCTGAGTCGGCTGCAAGAAAAGAACAAACAGTTACGGTCAGAAATAAACTTGAAAATAATGAACAAAATAATAACACAACAACAATCAAAATGAGATTAAACTAATATTCAAAATTGGTAGGCACCTGAGAATTGATATCTCATTGCAGAAGTCTTCCATGTTTTCAGTTGTCAGATCTTGTTCTAGAAAAACTTTGATGGCTACATCAGTGCCATTCCATATGCCACGGAACACTTCTCCAAAAAACCCTGTAGGTGATGAAACCAATTCAAAGGATAAAAAAAAGAGAGAAAGCTTGGAAGTCTAATCAAATGATCTCTTGCAACAAAATTTGTTATAGTTGAGAAAAATAAAAGTGGAGAGTACAACTAGCAATCCTCGGCCTTCTAAAGATTAAATTAAAACATAATTACCTATACCAACACGGGTACCCACGGTCAACTCTGAGAAATCAATGCACCATTCTTCAAAAGGTAGCAAAGGCTTATTTAAAAAATGAGACTGTAGAACATTGTTCCATGTTGATTCAAAATCTTCTGTTCTCAGAAAATGAGAAGAATCACTTCTCTCAGAGTCCTGTCCTCCAAATTCATGAGGCGATGAAGGTAATGACACTGCTTTCTGGGTGGAATTTGTTTGCAATCTTAAACTTACACTAAAATCAGTAGAAGTGCTTCCAGTTCCATCTTTCTGGCAAAATTAAAGTCAAATCCATCAATAAGCAGTGAAAATAACAGCATTGTCTTAATATATAAGAAGATGGACATCTCAAAATAGAAAAAGCATATAACAAACTAAACAGTAATTTTACATTCAACAAATAAAGACTGACATTAACATTGAAAGAAGGCAGAACCAAAAGTTCACAACAGCATGCGTTCAATTTAACTACTTCCACTATCATCATGCCTCTAGCACTCAAGCAAAACAGTTAGGAAAAATCCCACGTTCAATTAGGACTCTTAAATCCTGAATGTACTCTCACCATGAAAGGGTTAAAAAAAAATCATATTTTGGATCCCAGTAAGGAAGCATAATAATTTAGCAAGATTGAAAGGCCACCAACTATTTCAATAAATAAAAACGGGCTAATAATGCTGATGGGGACATCAGCAGCGATTTTGACACATGTACATCCAGGAGATGCCGGAGATCGACGGCCACGATCATGATCTGTATTTTCATCATTTAATGTAGTAATTTATTTTTATTTCATGTTTTTTCGTTTTTGCCCTTATGGGTATTTGGTGGTTATTGTAGCCCAAGGGGCATTTTAGTACTTTACTTTCTTTGTCATTTTGAGGCCTATTTATATGGCCCTTTTCTCATGTAATAGTTTTAGTTTTTGATGAATGAAAATTTTGACATTTCATGTTCTCTTTGTGAGTGCAAAACCTCCACGATCTCTTAATGAGTTCGTAGGAGAAGCTAGATCTCTTTGTGAGTTCTAGGTTCTAGTGTTCTTCCATTTTTCTTCTTTGAATTTTCTTGATCTCGTCGTCATCACGGTGGTTTGGGTGAAAGCATTTGTGGAAGGTTGGAATTCACTCTTTGGATCCCTAGATTTTCCCTACTTCTTCCCCTCCTTTGCTCTTTGCCTCCGCCCCTCCCTGGATTACCCAGGCCGCCGGCCTGCAGCCCCAAACCGCCGGCCAGCAGCCACCGGCAAGCCTTTCTTCTTTGAATTTTCTTGATCTCGTCGTCATCACGGTGGTTTGGGTGAAAGCATTTGTGGAAGGTTGGAATTCACTCTTTGGATCCCTAGATTTTCCCTACTTCTTCCCCTCCTTTGCTCTTTGCCTCCGCCCCTCCCTGGATTACCCAGGCCGCCGGCCTGCAGCCCCAAACCGCCGGCCAGCAGCCACCGGCAAGCCCAATCCGCCGGCCATCAGCCGCCGGCCATCAGCCGCCGGCCATCAGCCGCCGGCCAACCCACCAACTCGTCGGCCACCTTTCCCCCTTCCTGCCGCCGCCTCCTTCCCCTCCTATGAGCTTCAAAACTGAAATTCAAATGGTTATGAGCCATTAATTGTTTCCTAAAATTGCTCCCTAACTTACGCCATCAACTTAATTGATTTACAATTTCAAATTTGAAATTCAAATTGATTAAATTGATTCCCCTCATAATTGGAAGCTTCCTCTCCTTAAGAAAACTGAATTTCATTTCAGATTTTTAATAAAATCTGAAATTCAATTAGTGGTCCCCACCTCATCAAACCGAAACCCCCTCTCCCTTCTAGCTTGGCCGGCCACTCCTCCCTCTCTCTCTCCCCCCTATTAATTTTCTTAATTGCACCTTTCTAATTTCCTGTACGTTACTCCTCACAAAATGAATTGAATTCCTGATTGGAATTCCGGAATTGAGTGCTTCCCAGAGGCTGTAGACTCCTCGTCAGTTGCTGTTCAACCCGTCTCCCTCAATTCTCTTCTCAGGCAGATCTCATTCCCTTGGTTTCCAAATCCCAATTGCTCCTTCTAGCCTGTCCTCTCACATCCAAATCCTGGAATGTCCGTTCAATGGCTGCCATTAGCTATTCTCACTATTGGACAGTTTGTTCATTTCTAACACAGAATTCTCACATCCAGATTTTCAGATTTTGTGAGCTGAGATAAATCCAGATTTATTTCAGTTTTTGCAAGGAACAATTTCAGATTTTGGAGAGGAGATCCTCTCCGTAACGAAGCCGGCGTCCCCGTTCTACATCAGTTCGGCCATCATCCTCCACCACTCCGGCCACCTATCCAAGAACGACGATCTTAGGCTCCTTCTTCCTCGGAGTGACCTCGGTTCTAATGTGGAGACTCTTCTTCCGCTAAAGCCTAGACTAGTTGAGCGTATGGGCTCCAAAGGTGACAGTTCTCATTGTTAAATCATGGTTAGGTTGCTGTCCATTTATTTTCTGCACCTTTTAGTAGCTGTTTTGGCGAGATTTAGGTAGTATTCACCTGCTGTCCCCACTCTAGACTCCACCCAAATTTCTTAGATAATGTCGTCCATCACTCTAGTTTGCTGTCCCGTTCTTCCAACCGCCGTAGTTTGCTGTCCACACAAAATTCTGCAGTGTTTGGTAACATTTAAGTGAGTTTAACCTCGGATTAGGGTGCTGCCCAAGCCTTAGCATCTTCCCTAAACACCTAGTGACCTACAACCCTTCTTGAAGCTTACTGTCCAGTATTTTCGGTACCTTTTGGCAAGTCGAAATGGTGTTTTCCCTTTGTAGAATGTGGTACCTTGCACCCAATCTTCATTAGGTTTCACTTGACGCTTTTCAATGGACCCGATAAGACTCCAAAAGAGTTTAGATGACATCGTTAACCTAGTGGGCACTATGACTAGAATTAGGACGGAGAAACCTGTTGACTATCCCCACCGTTTCCCTCCTCTTAATTGTTCCGGATTGCTTCCCAAGTCAAGAACCTGGAATTGGAGTTTTCCCTCAGCTTTTCTCTTCCTTCACCAAGCGTGAAACACTTGCTGCTAAGACGTTCCTCCCCACACCGAGAATTGGATTTCCACTCAGATTTCTGAGAGAAAAGAAAAAAAAATGACATAAAATCTGAAGCATTTCAGATTCCCTTATGGAATTATTCAGCTTTTGTGGAAGGAATTTGGAGTTAATTTTCCTCTCCCTAGCAGAAATTGAATTTCTCTCAGGATTGGGAACAGTGCCCTTCCTCTGCTTCTTGATTGCTGATATTCCTCTCCGAGTTTGGGAGAAAAATCTGAACTGTGTCAGAATTCCGAAAAGGAGTTCTCTCAGATTTTTGGGAGGTTTTGGGACAAGAAAATTTCTCAGAATATTTTTTGGTGAAATCTGAACTTGCTCTCAGATTTTGGAGAAGAGACCCATTCATTAGCAATCATGCGTTTTCGTTTTACATCAAATGCGCATCCTAATAATATAATCAACCTAGAAGCATTTATAAATAAAAATAAAGTGTACGATTTACTAGAAAACTGAAGTTGATGAATTTCAAATAGATAAGCTATAGCCACAGAAAAGTAAAAGAGAACGATGCAGCCAAGGAATGAGAGACCAGAACTCAATAGTAAAGATCATCTTGCACTGCTTTGGTTGTGATATAGAACAAGACAAGTAGACCATTGCAGGAAGTAGTTGAACCAGAACAAGTCACATACATGCTTTGTTGGGCCACTAGAGTTCTCATTTACTGAGCACGAACCCAAGCGGTCGTCATGATGATCCCTCAATAGACGATTTTGCTTCAATGTTTCATTCATAGCACGAACAGCTCTAGAAAAAAAAAGGTAAGGTAAACGATTATATTAACATTTAGTAATTAACTAAAATAAAATTAGATTGCTATTTCAATTAATACTATAAAAAAAGATAAATCAGAGACCAAAATATATTGCACTATGACACTGTTACAGCGCATTTAATTCAAACCAGTGTTGAATTATATCATAAAATCGCAGTTGAAGAATAAAGAATATCAACAAATGGTGTGCTAAATTTCTGTTTTCCAATCATTGAGATTTCAGAATAGAATATGTAACCCCAACTAGGGAGATGAGCAGCCTCATGAGAAGGCAAAAGAACAGGAAAATTTCATGAATCCTTATGTAAGGCTAAAATAGTCCCCTTCATTTCAACAAACTGGCTATTAGACACCTTTTCTGTTCGATATGAGAAACGCTACAAAACTCAAAAGAACCAAATATCAACCAACGGAAATGAAATAACCAAAAATGCTCATTATCATTTTCGCATGTGAACATGAAATGAGGAAAAAAGAGTGCAATTTAAGAACCTTCTACTCAACTTTTAGCCAAATGGTTTAGCATTTGTAGTAGTCCTCTTTGAGTTCGTGCTTTAGTTCATTGTAGTTCCTTCCAGGATAGACATTCGGTTAGTTCATTTCATTCCAAGTAAACTTTCTTGACCAGACCTCTACTACTCTTTCTAGTGGTCTTCAAATGTCCATTGTGTAAGACATTGAACAAGAATATTACACATCATTGGAAGAAGAGGGAAGAAGAAAGGAGAGCAGGGCAATGAAAATTTTGATGTTTACCGAAAAGAGGAGGCAATAGCCTTGTTTTGCGTGTAGAGAAAGAGAAGTAGGGTTGCCAGAGTGCATGAAAGAAAAAAAGGACTTTTCAGTTTTAAAATCATCCCAACAATCCCTATCTCTATGTTTAAAGGGGCTGAATTACGCTAAAGATATGTCAAAAGATTTAAGACAAGAATTGGCAATTTTTAAAGAGTGTTTGTCATCCCTCCCCAGTTCTCAATGGACTGGGTATGCCCACCCAACTTCACCTAATCGCCATGTTCACAAATGAGACCAAATTGTGGTTTTCAAGAAATGGGTTAAAAAATGCAACAAATCCAAAACATAAAGAAACTTTTTGTAAACACAGAAATAGCATCACATTCCAACAATATAGCTTACATGCCCCAACATTTCGGAATGGAAAAGTCTTATCTAAGAAAAAATCAACCTGACAATATCATCACCAATCTCTGGTGTAATGCTTATGCTTCTCCTTCGTAACCTACGAACTTCAGATGTTGAAGAACCATCTGACCTACAGATAAAGGGGAAATCAATTAGATCCACCAGACATGCCAAGAAAGAGAATTTTACATTGTTTGCAGCTTATTTAAAAGCCTAGCACCCGTATCAAGAAAAAGGCAGCTTCTGAGTTTAAATAATGGACAGTATCACTTCCATATAAGGCATTAATGACTTTTTTAAATGCGTGTCTTAGCAAAAGCGGCTGAATAAAAGTGTTGCATTTCAAAAGTTAATCGTAATAATAGAAGTACATAATGAAAAAGAATCAGTCATAAAAAGCATATAAAAATTCCTATCCCACAACTCCACCGAACAACGTTACCCAAGTTGTATAAAGGTACCATGCAAAGGGGTATGCATAAAAGGGTGGATAACACACGAACAGTCTCCCAACCATTCCTAATTTCAATATTGTGATGATGAATATTTTTCTTCTTTTCAAATAAGACGCAGATCAATTGCAGGGGTTAATATTTAAATATTTGCTCAATAACAAAAACTACCCCCTCGAGTTTAAAAAATAATATTTCATAAATTATATGGTTTTCTCTAAATTACTTCCGTTCAATAACTGAAATAACGGAGAAAGCTATGTTGCAGGATAATCAAATCACGTGAAACTGCCAGGTCAAACATGAGACGGGATTGAAAACAGGATATAAAGTACATGCACACGATGCACCACAAAATAGAACATGGTGAGCGCAAGAACTTGAGGAACAATAATTTATTGAGAAGAACGCCATTGCAAGATAAACTTAATTAACTAATAAATAAATATAAAAACAAGCAACAGGAAGACAAAACCTTATCAAGAGTGAAATAGCCACCAACAACTTCACTTCTTTTTCTGACAGTAAATTTAAGCATACCTTGTGGGATGTCAACTTAAAAACTCTCAATCTCCTATTCTATACAAGCAGTCGTTTAAACAACCAGCAACTAGAAGGTTAGGGCCGCCCATTGATAATCCTTCATGAATAAATACCTAATAAATATTCACCTCGACTACACTGCTAACATCTGCTAGTGTGCTCTACCATTTCAACCCAAGATAAATCACCTCCATTGAAATCCATACATCTTCCAATCAATCCAGTCCTAGTAACAGCAATCTGGAGTAAAGACAGGTGCAGGAAAGCAGAAGCAATACATATATGAAGCAGCATGCAACATTCCATAGAAAACATGTTACACAATCAAATGTTGGAGAGTTTTGACTTATTTATATTATATTTATTTATTTATTTGTGAGAACGGGGAGGGTGGGTAAGTATAGCGAGAGAAACAGGCATGATCAAGCGCATGAGAACAATAAAACAATTGCAAAACTAATTACTGCCAATTATCTTTTGATTTCCTATTGTTAATGATATGTCAGGCTAGTTATGCATTAAATTACAATTTATAAAGGTTAAAATGCACTTTTATAGCAACGTAGCTTAATCCATGTATCCAAGTAAATCCACCATGCTTTCTTTTTTTGAGACTGTAGTTATGATTAGATGTTTTAACTACACTGAACTGCTTTATGGCCTGAAGAAAAAGCAAGATTCAACAACGTGCTTGTGCTTCACACAATTCCTAAAAACCAAATATGATTATTTGCATTTATTTTATAGCGTATAACAGTATCAAAACGTCTTCAAAACCCTAAGCTAGTAGGGGGAAAAAAAAAACTAAGCACTTGCATGGTTGGACTTCTCTATTTTTATAAAGTAGATCGGGTGTTAAAAGTTGCTTTATAAAGTACTAGCATAAATTTGTTCTAAAAGCAACTACTTCAAAAAATATTTATCAAAAAACAGATCAATTTTAATATCCAAATAATGCGCACATACAGGTAAAAGATCAACCAAATGAGATTAAAAAGTTCGCATCCTGAAACAGCAAACAAGTTATTTGGTAATTACCTGCTGTGCTGTCAACCTATTGCGCTAGGGAATAGCTGAAATAAGCAGAAACGAAAAACCAAATGCTTAAATGCCTTCCAAGGTTATGGTTTCTCAGACCTAAGTATATAGAAGAGCAAAAATATTTTTGCTATGGTAATATATACAACGTGGCATTATTTTTAGCTTTCCGAGAAGTTGATAAGGAGATTTATCTCCCCCAAAAATTTAGTATGATATAAAAAATAGTCAAATAAACTGTCATCATTCTTCCAAAAAAATTATTACGATATGATAGAAATGTTATCATAATGTTATCATAATATACAACAAAATTCAAGATGCAAATTTAAGGAACATTGGTCTCAAAACTAGATGATAACCTCCATCACAGTTTATTTCTGAATTTAGATATGGCACGGTCAAAGAATCCATATCTTTGTCCTATTTGTTATGAGATTCTTGCAAAGGTTATTGGGAGGGAGAGAGAGAGAGATGATCAAGAGCACGATAACAATGGAATAATTGCAAAATTGTTGCAATGCCAATTATCTTTTGACTTCCTTTATCTTTTTAATACGTCAGACTAGTTATTAATACAATTACAACTTATAAAGATCACTTTGCACTTTTATAGCCGTGTAGCTGAGTCAATGTATTCAACAAAATCACCCTGGAATTTGTGTATATTATTTAATAGATGTTTCATAGGAAAATAAATATTCTAAGCATTCAAGAAACTAAATGGGTTGGAGAGAAGACTAAGATGATTGATAATTTAGGATTTAAACTATAGTATTCTTGTAAGAGTCATACTAGAAATAGTATAGATGTGATTATAGATAAAAGTTTAAAGGATAATGTTGTAAAAATTAAAAGAAATTGAGATAGAATTACAATTTTAAAGATTATTAATATTATAAGTGCTTATGCTCTTCAAGTAGGTTTGAAAATAGGTTCAAAATTAAAATTTTAAAATGGCTTCGAAAAATTAATACAAAAGATACCTCTTGAAGAAAAAAAAAATTATTGGAGGAGATTTAAATGTACATGTTAGTAGAGAGGTAGATTATTTTAAAAATTCATGATATATATGAGTTTGGAGCAACTAATAAAGGTGGTAAGATCATATTAGATTTTTTTTTTTAACTTATGATTTTGTAATTGCTAATACATTATTTATGAAATAAAAAATGAACATCTTATCATTTATAAGAATTGATATAGTAAAACTCAGATTGATTATTTTCTTATAAGAAAAATACACCGTTTATATTGTAAAGATTATAAAGCTATATCAAGTGAAAGTTTATGTATCTAATATCACTTATTAGTTTTGGACTTTAAGATGAAGGGGAAGAAAATAAAAAAAAATAAAGTAAAACGTTGTTTTAGAATTAGATGGGATATCTAAAGAATATTAAAAAATATATATATTTTTAAGAGAAAGATAATATATTTTAAGATTTTATTTGTGCATAAGGAAGCTAATGTTATGTGAAAAAAAATAGTCAGTGATATTAAGAATATTGCAAAAGATATGCTTAGAGTATCAAAAGAAAAAATTCATAATAATAAAAAAAGTTGGTGATGAAATCAAAATTTTCCGCTGGTTGTCGACTACCTAACGCAACACTTCACTTTTCTCATTCAGGACTTGGGACAAAGGATTGATGTTATTGTTGTTGTATAAAATCAAAATGTGCAAGAAAATAAAAAAAATAAGAAGATTTATTATAAAAATTGATTTAAATATAAAATTATGATAATTGGGAAATATATAAAGAGGCTCGTAAGGAGTCTAAGAAAATAACATGTGACATAAAAATTTTAGTTTTTAATGATTTATATAATAGATTAGATACTAAAGATAGCGAAAGATTTTTTTTTTTTTTTGAAAGGATAGCAAAAGATATATATAAGTTAGTCAAACAAAGAGATGGTAGTAGTAAGGATTTAGTTCAAGTGAAGTGTATTAAGGATGAAGATCAAAAATATTTAGAAGAGGATATTCAATAAAGGTAGATGAGATATTTTTCTAAACTTTTTAATGAAGATTATGAGAATTCGATTGACTTTAGTGACCTTAGCATCCTAAATGAAAATATTTTTTTTTTGTTTTTATCGGCGTATTAGTAAAACTAAAGTTAGAGAGCCTTTAATGAAAATGAAGTGCGAAAAAGTTGTTGGACCAGATGATAGTTTAATAGAGATGTAAAAATGCTTAGGAGACGAAGGAATTTCTTGGCTTACTAAACTTTTTAATATTATTTTGAAGACTAAAAAGATGCTAGATGAGTGGAGAATGAGTGTGTTGATTCCTATTTTTAAGAATAAAGTTGATGCACAAGATTATGCGAATTATAGAGGAATTAAGTTAATGTGTTATACTTTAAAAATATGAGAGAGAGTTATGGAGCATAGGTTAAGCATGATACTAATGTTTCTCAAAATCAATATGGATTCATGCTAGGTATGTTTACTATGGAAACTATACATTTATTGAGAGGTTTGATGGTATAGAGAGAATAAGGAAGATCTACATATGATATTTATTGATTTAGAGAAAGCATATGATAAAGTTCCAAGAGAAGTTTTATGGAGAGTTCTAGAAAAAAAAGGGGTTAATAATTCAACTCATTAAGGATATATATGTATGAGTTATTATTTGGGTTCAAACACAACGTGGTTTGACCAAGTATTTTCCTATTTCAGTTGGATTACATCAAGGATCAACCTTAAGCCCGTATCATTTTGCTTTAGTCATGGATGTTCTCACTAGACATTTACAAGATGTTGTACCCTAGTGTATGCTTTTTGCTGATGATATTTTTCTTGTTGATAAGACTAGAGAGGGAGTAAAGAGTTGAAGGTAAACTTGAATTATGGAGGTCAACCTTAAAGTCAGACCAAGGCTTTCATTTGAATAGATCTAATACTGAATATATGGTGTGTAATTTTAGTAATAATAGATCTAGTGAAGGGATTGTAATTTTGGGTGATCAAGTCATTAATAAGAGTACACATTTTAGATATCTTAGGTCTATTATTCAGATTGATGGTGAAATAGATGAGGATATTATTAGTAGAATTCAAACTAGATAGTTGAAGTGGAGAAACGCATCGGGCTTGTTGTGTGATATAAAAGTCTCCCTCAAACTTAAGAGAAATTTCTATAAGATGGTGGTTAGACCTTCAATGATTTATGGTGCAGAATATTCCCCATTAAAAAAGAAGCATAATATTAAGTTAAGTGTTGTAGAGATGAGGATGCTCGGGTGGATGAGTCACTTTACTTTTAGAGATATGATACGAAATAAGTATATACGTGAAAAGGTTGGAGTAGCTCCAGTGGAAGATAAAATTAGAGAGAGTCACCTTAGATGGTTTGGTCACATAAAACGGCGGCCTTATAATGACTAGGTTAGAAAAGTAGTGTATTAGATTTGACTTATGTTAAGAAATGTAGATATAGACCTAAAAGGACTGACTTGGTTAAAAAATATTCGACATGACATTTCTTTATTAGATTTAAATGAGAATTTAACTTTTAACATGACATAATAAAAAAAAATGATTCACGTGGCCAACGCCACATAGTGGAATAAGGCTTTATATTGTTGTTCTTGTTGTATTTAATAGATGTTTCAACTACACTAAATTGCTTTATGAACTGATGAAAACTAAGAATAAAAAATTAAGTTGAGCTTGACATGATTCATCATATGACCAAAAACAAGTATGGGCATTCCCCATTGATATTATAGAATCTAAGGGTCCATTTAGGATAGCTACAGCTTGTTGTAAACATAGTTCTAGTTGTAACTTGTTGTAAAGATAATACTATCAGCTTCAACTTATTATAAAGATAATTGTAAAATTATAATGTGGAAAGCAACTTTGAAATATTCTGAGTATTTTTTTAAAGTTAAATAACAACTTTCTTACGGCAACCACATCCTAGCATATAATTGAAAAAAAAAACTTCCCGCCACAAAAATTTTTGAAAAGCAACAACAAAGTAGTAGCCAAATACAAAATGTAGGAACTGTCTGAAAAACAAAGCAATAAAAAAACACCCCAAATAGACCCTAAGTATCAAATCAAGTTGGAACCCTAAGTTAGCCAACATAAGAAACTAAGGGCTTATTTGGTTGTACTTAAGTTTTTCACAAAGTTGATTGAGAAGTTGAAAAGTCCTTAAAAATCAGTTCCATAAATTTGTTCTAAAAACAAACATGCTAAAGCAAATTTCTCAAAGAGCATATCAATTTTCTTATCCAAAAAATGTGCACTATCAGTTAAAAATATCAACCAAATGAGCTCAACATGCTCGCATCCTGAAACAGCTTACAAGATTATTTCTTTGTTAACCACCTTCTGTCAACATATTGCAGTTAAAAAATAGGTAAAATATGCAAAAATGAAATACATATTGAATGCAAATTGAGATGGAAAATGGGTGGGAAACCCCTTTCTTTGTAGCATGGCCAGGCAGGTGAAGAGCTGTTATGAATGGGATTTGAGGACGAAGATGATGGTGGGGTGGTGAACGGGAGGATGAAATCATAATCGTTAGAGCATGTCATTTAAAACTTCATTGATGTCATGATGCGGATGAAGATTTTCTAGACAAAGTTTCACACTGATACCAAATTATGTAAAACATTACGGAATAGATAAAAGTGGGTGGTAGGAATAGTAAAGCATACCATGTATTGTCAAAATCCCATCCAATTAATAAAGTTCAAATTAAACCAACCAAACCAACTTAATTAACCCAACTAGGAAACCCAAGTTGGCATGCCATTCAGTCAAGTCAAGTCAACCGACATAGCCCAACCTAACCTTAATTACAAAAAGAAAAAAAGAAATTCAACTTCTTCAATTAAAATTGTAGCAAGATTAGCATAGTCTCTCAGTTTGCTTTAAGAGAAACTAGTGACTTTCTTACAAAGCTGATTAATAAGAAACTATATTTACGTGGATGTGTATTCATTATCTTTAGCAAGGATTTATGGGAATGGCGTTTTGACATTCCAAGGACCAACTCTCTGCATTCCAATTCTCCCAATGATTCATTGATCAGCCATCAGAGAAGATGATGTAGTTATGTGATCACTCATTTTCATAGGCTATAATTTGCTAGTGTTGTTTCATAGTTTTAAATCTTCAAGTTTATTGTGCCACTTACCTGTCCATATTACAGAGCTTTGAAACTTGGACAACCTCCAATGCCTCTGCTTCTCGGGTTTGACATGTCATGATAAATGAGTCCTTTCCCAAAAATTTGTTTATGTTATTTTCAAATTTGTTTACCATTCATTCTTGCTTTTCTTCTAGATGCATTGAACAATGTTTCGTTTGTTATTTACATGATGAACTTGATCTTCTTTTTTATTTGTTTTTGCCGTACCTTGTTATTTGGAATTAGATTCATTTTTATAAAACAGAGGCCATGGTCTATGTAATTTAAATATGATAGTAAAATTTAAGAAATTTAAGATTTCATGCAACATGAAGGTTTCAATCACCCTAAGGACAGTGAGATGCTTCCTCTCTTCCTTCGAGAGAATTAGAGAGCTAGCTAAGATAATTGATACCATTATTTAAAATTGCATAATATGAGGCCCGCCTCAGCACAATTCAAGTGAAACGCCCCTCAAGCTTTTTTTATTAGGTTTGCGCCTTAGCATGGCTGAGGCCCGCGTCGCTATACCGACATGAGGCGTACACCTTACCCAACAACAACAACAACAACATCAAGCCTTTATCCCACTACGTGGGGTCGGCTACATGAATCCTTTTTTCTCCATTGTGTCCTATTAAAAGTCAAATTCTCATTTAAATCTAATAAAGAAAGGTCATTCCTAATATTTTCTAACCAAGTCTTTTTAGGTCTACCCCTACCTTTCTTAACATAAGTCAAATCTAATATTCTCTAACTTCAGTTTTACTAATACGCCGATAAAAACAGAAATCTTTATTTTCATTAAGGGTGCTAATATCACTATAGTCAATCTTATTATCACAATCTTCATTAAAAAGTTTAGCAAAATATTTTCATTAAGGCGTACACCTTACCCGATTTATATATTTTTTATAAATCATACTTAAATCCTAAACTAAAGCCCCGAATAAATCATGCAATCATGCACCCTCAAGCCGCATCAATTTCCTCTCAACAACCTCGACCTCCAGGCCACTACCTTAGTCGTAGCTACCAGCATCGTAATCACCGCTAAAAATCACTTGAAAGCGGCACACCACCACCTCTAAAAATTTTAGAGTATTATTCTCATATTTATGTTAATGATAAAAATTTATAAAAGAGAAGATTAAAATAAATGAAAAAGAAACAAATTGAGATGCATTGAACTCCACATGATGAGGCAGGAGAGAGACCAATTTTTTATAACGATGTCTCAAATAAAGACCACAATATGTGATAACAATGCAGAGATTTTTGAGTAGTAGCTAATTATAACAGCTTTTGTATGAATTAAATGTGGATGAGTGGGAAGCTGACAAAGAAGGAATTTAGAGTTGAACTTAATGTTATAGGATACTTTTACGTAATTTCTATATTCCAACTTATTTTGCTCTTGTATTATTTAGATTTCAATTCTATTTCACGCAATTTATCACTTGCCACTTTAGGTCTTGTGGATTTTTTTATTTCACTTGTATGCAAATTTATTACTTTATAGTTCAATAGAAAGTTAATATATCATTCTTTAATATATTATTTGGGTATTATATAAAAAATTATTTTTAATATTTATTTTTCACTTTACGCGATTTTTGAATTTTGAGGCTTACGCCTCAAAACGCTTTGAGGCTTATGCCTCGCCTCATGAAAAAAAAAATGCTTCAATATCCAATTGCGCAATTTTAAACCTTAATTGATACTATTACTTAGATTACACTACTTATGTGATATAGCATGTATTTCCTTATTACTATATAGGAACTAGAATGCTTCGAATGAAGAGATTTAAAAAAAAAAAATAGAATAAAAATAATGACAAATAGATCTATATGACTATAGTTGTTGAAATTACTGTTACTTTGGTGATTTATTAGTACTTATTTTAATATACATACATATATATTGATGAGGCTTACTTAAATGAGAAGAAAATAGTAAAACCATATTATGTGAAATGAATATTAATTAAATTATCATCTTAAAATAATTAAAACTTCTGATGAACTTCTAATATCATATTTTCTTAACGTAGATGCATGTAAATAATCAACTGACTTAAAATTAAGAAAATAAATAAGTTTTTTAAATTAACCTATTTGTCTTGAAACAGCTCCATCAAATCTCGACTCAAAATTTGTATTTTTTTACTACATTTAAATTGACTATAACCAATATTACATTATCTAGTCTAAAGCTTAGACAACTTGTTTTAGGCTCAACATTTTCTTAAAATGTAGATAAAATTTAGATATAAATAAAAATGAAATAAAAGATAATTTTAGCAAAATTTATAAATATTTTGGGGTCTTGTTCTATTTTCCTAATAACTTTTCACATTTTAGTCACTTTAATTTCTCCAATTTTATTTTATGAGAACATTAATTTTCTTCTGCCAAAAAGTCTGACCTGATCTCCTAATATCATTCCCTTGCTAACCCTTTTCAATCCTCTCTAAGCACTTTGAGATCACTAAACGCCCTCTTTCTCCACTATATCATCTATAGCCTTCAAGACCCAAATCCTACACTTCCTTCTCTCTACTTAGCTTTTTGAAGCCTCCCTCGCCCCTATCGCCCCTTCTTTATTCTCTATGAGCACTTCATTGACACCCAAAATAATTATAGCCTCATTCGCCTCATTTTCTCCTCCACACTACCCCACTCTGTGATCAACATACTCTTTAGAAAGTGCCCAAGCCACTAAACCTCTTCTTTTCCAATAGCAACAACATTAGCGATGATCATTTAACAAATGCAGCTGCGATGATGATCAATTGGCTCCCCCATAGAAATTTGCACTTATGCGACATGAGCAGAGAAAGCGACAATTTCCAAGACGACAATGCAGCATCACTTTGATAATAATGTCCTATCTCCCTTGCATCTCTCTAGCTCACATCATCAACTAGGTCTATAACTCACGTCTCATGCTCACTCACATCTTTCTTGCTCATGACAACTCCAGTCCCTTGCTTTCATCTCTCTTGCTCATGTTGACGACCATGAGATCATACACGTGGTCTGCAAAGCACTTACAAGGCTTGAGCAAGACCAACGACAACAGTGGGGCAATTTGGGAAGGTCAGTTCCACAAATGATGATAGGCTTTAATATAAAGTAGAGATTTTTATTACATGGTCTGTTTCGCTACTCTCACCAGCCACTTCTATCCTTCTGCTACATTCTATGTCATTACAAATTCACAAGCAATCGTGATACCCATAAATTTATAGCAAAAAAGGACAAAGCAACAATACTAAGTTTTACAATTCATTATAAAACAGGCTATTTCGAATATTAAGTTTAAGCATAAATATAACAAAATAACCATGTGAATGCTTTTAAAAATGGAATTAAAAATGAACCGAAGTTGCACGTTTTTTTTTTTTTTTTTTTTTTTTTCAGCAAAGCCAATCTAAAGATAAAAAGCATCAATAAAGACAATCAGGAACCTTGATCCAGCTGCACCATATTCCGTAAATGATTGCCTATCACCACCAAGCATGGACCGTCCATGTGCTCGAGAAAGTGGATGTTCGGGACTGCAAGAGTTAATCATAACTCAACTTCAGCAAATAGGACATTAGCGCATTAGAATAAGAAATAACGTATTAATCATGTAGTGTAAGTGCATAATCTTTCTAGACAATTAATATCAATTTGGCATTAGTTTTTACATTATTTAAAAAGAAATCACATCAAATTGAAAATAGTTGAGGGACTTCTATCATAACAATAATCAATGTTGCATGCCTTTCAATGTAATGATGCTAATAATGGAGCCATTAATATTCCGAGCAATAGTAAATTAATTTGAAAATCGATACCCAATCTCAAGATATTATGCCAAATTCTCCAGGCTATCCCTAGTTTTGCTTATTGACATGGAAGGCAACAGAGTTAAGTGCAATCTTTATAATGCTAGCTTGTTAAAGTTTAAGAATCGCAAGAAAGTTGGAATTTTGCATAGAGCTATATAACATGACTCAAAAAAGTTGACCAAATTCACTAAAAAGTTGACCAAAATCATTAATGAGCCCACATATTCTACTAGTAGGATCCCCGATTCCGATATCATTATAAGAAAAAAATACTTAAAAAAAATAAAAATAAAAACTTGAGCGGCACCAAAGAGCTCTAGCTCGAGCAATATGCTTTAGAATTCACATAATAGAAGTAATAGATTTGAATTTGGTCTCGGACAATCTTTAATTAAATATTCACTAGCTAGCTGCATGGAGTTCAACCTATAATTAGAACCATGCACCACCCTTATCTATAACTGGCCTCATCGCTACTTGTGTTGGTCTTAAGCCCAACTTTCAATCAATAAAATATTTAAGATGGACTTTCATCCTTTAAAAAATGTGTAAGAAGCAAGACAACCTCCAAGATACTACAAAATGAAGACAATACAATATGGGTGGGTATTAGCTCATGGTAGTGGCGTAGGAGGCAACACTTGATGAAGGGAGTTTGGGATTAGTTTTTTAATACAACACAAGGATGTAATGGATGTAGATAATGCAAGGAACGCCACTAAATATACAAACACTAATATATATATATATACAATTGGGATTCTAATTGTGATGAACAAATAGTAATTCCTAAGTTTGTTTGGTCTTAATTTCTTATTATTTTCTTTGAATTTTTTCGATTATTACATCAAATGATAATGTAATATGGAAAAAATTCAAAGAAAATAATAAGAAATTAAGACCAAACAAACTTAGGAATTACTATTTTTTCATCACAATTAGAATCCCAATTGTATAAAATTTGAAATAGATCAAGACTAGCAAGCCAAAAATAACAAGCATTTTTAGAAGAAGTTAAGGAAAATTTTCACCATACAAAAAAATCAATGCCCCATATTGGTACAAAGAGATGGCGCCTTCAAAATTATGTGGCGTACTTGGACCACACTCAAAGCAATCAAACATACAACTTGCACAAAATAGATTGAAATCTCAAATAAGAAATTTTATTCAATTAAAGTTTATCTAATTACATGCCCTAGACTGTATATGACATCTGGAAATAAGAATAAACTCAATTTGGTTATAGAAATCACAAATTGCACAAATTTTTGCTATCATGGATTTGAGATATTTTGTGATTGATTATGACATAGAAAATAATATATTATCCTAAAAAATAAAATATTTTTCTATGAACTGAAATATAAAGCTTATATTTTTTTTTATTTGCCCATAACATTTTGTCTACCCAACATGCTTGATTGAATAAATTTTATTTTATTTTGGAGTATAGATTAATATAACGGCAAGCCCCTATAATTAATTGCATCCCAAAGATATTTATCTCTTGAAATTTTTTTTGATTAAAATAGTGATTTATGTTTGTTCATCAAAACATTAGCAAATATTTTATATACTTTTTTTCTAAAAAAAATTAGAAAAGACATCTTTTATTAGATTTAAATGAGAAATTGACTTTTAAAGGACCTCAAAATCTGGTGGGTAACGTAGCAAAATCATCGGTTAGGCCGCCGTTAAAAGCCGGCGGTCACACTACCGGCTATGCCGCCGGTAACACCGGCGGTCCATGAACCGCCGGTTAGAACCGCCGGTAATGAGCATTTTTCCTGTAGTGTGGGTCATGCATATTCATGTAAATCCTCAAATATATATGTATTCAATGGAAGTGGTGAACCCGTAATGCTAGCACCGTGTGTTATTTGATTGATAAGGCGATGAGAGCTGCCACATTGTATGTCTTGCTAAACTATGATGAAGTTGAGTCATATCTCTAGTAAGTATGAGTTAGCTTGTTCATATATTTGTTACTCATAAATCATAACTATTTAAAATTAGCATGAGTTTCATTAATGATTTAAGTGCATCAGTATCAGTAGAAGTCTCAAAAATAGTGGAAACAGAATTTCCAAATTGATTCAAAAATACAGTATATATTTCAACCATTCATTTCTACTAATTTGTCTTAATTAGTTAACACAATAATCAATAAACATACTACTAATATACAAACATCTTATCGACCAATTAGGTCAACACTCAAGGTAGTAATTTATAGTATCAGGGACTAGTGGATCTAGCTTGGGGACCAAATATATTAATAAAATGTTGGCTTTTTTTTTGTTAATGGCTACAAATTTCAAACCAAATCTTGGTGTGAAGGTAAGAGGGCAGATAATTCTAATGTTTGTATAAGAGAAAACACCCATACATATGATGATTATGAGTACTACGGGGTATTACAAGAAATATTACAATTTGAATATCTAGGGGACGGAAACAATGTGTATCTATTCAATTGTGACTGATTTGATCCAGTGAAGAACAGAGGTAAAAAGGTACATCTACTTTATGATATAACAGAAGTAAAGCGGGTAGGAGATATGCAAAGTTTGAGCCATTTATCATTGCTAATCAGGCAAGCCAAGTCAATTTTGCTAATTATCTGAGTAAATTACGAGGCAAATAAGATAGGCTCATAGTTATGAAAACCAAAACTCAAAGGAGTCATTAAGAAAATCACATCAATATCACCAGCACATCAAGAAGAGCTTATGTCAAACTTAAAAGATATTGCCAATTATGTGGACAATAAAATTGTAACTAACGAGAGAGAGTTGCAATTAGAGGAAAGTCATAAGAAATCTGATAGTAGTGAAGATGTGCTATAATAAGAAAGTGAATCAACAAATGATGGGGAAACAGAAGATAAATGTATTTAATTATTTGTTACAATCAATTATGAATTAACAATTTATATGATGCATTCAATACTTCATACTCATGTTTTAAGATACTTTTATTTATGTTATTGTAATTTTGAGTTTAATTTTTTGTTTACCCAATGATGGAAGGCATTTGAGTTTAATTTTTTGTTTACCCAATGATGGAAGGCATCCGATGAACATGTGTAGTTTAGGGGCTCTTTGGACATATTTTTCCTTTAGTGTGCTAGCTTCTTTGGGTGCTTTGTGTTTGGGCTTATTTGGGTTTGATGGGGGGCAGCTGAGCTGTCGTCTACTGGGTAGATGTTTGGTTTTTGTGGCTTTCACGATTCCCTTGGCTTGGTTGTTCGGGTCCTGTTGTTGTTCCCTAGCTTTCCCGATTCTCTTGGCCTTGGTTGTTCATGTCCTGTTGTTGTTCCCTGGCTTTCCCGATTTCCTTGGCTTTGGTTGTTCGGATCCTGTTGCTTCAGTTGGGCCTTAATTGCTGCCTTTTTCTTCCCATTTTTGGTTGGTTGTATGGGCGGTTGTGGTTGGCTGTTGGCCTCCTTTTCTTTCCTATTTAAGGAGATGTTTTGGGCTGTTATAAGGAGTTTTTGGATATAAAAAGAATTCTAAAACCTGAGGGTTTCTTCTATAGCTTGAGAGCTACTTCTTCTCTACTTATTTCTTCTTCCAAGTATTATATCTAATTCTTCTTTCCACAAATTTCCACCACATTGTATCCTTCTTCTAAAAATGTGAGTGGTGTTGGTTGGTCAGTTTTGTTGGTATTTGCCAGAGGAGTTGTGGCGGACGTTGGATCAAAGTTGTTGTGGTGGACCACTAGTTTGCATGTCCTTCAGCATTCTATTTACCTAATTTATCGTTACATGTGAGGTGACCACTAGTTGGTTGTTTTGAGGGTATTTTCTTTTTTTAGTTTTCTTTCTTCTAAAAAACAATTTCAATTTGTTTCATATCTATTTGGTGATTTGCTTACTAAGTTTTGGATTGAGACGTGTCCTACTTTCTTTTGTGTTCTCCGTTGGGTTTAGATCTTTCTAATTTCTCATCATTATATCAATAATATGATTTATTTTTAACAACATAGAAATAGTTACTTTAGTTATTTTATTGTTGCTCTATTTTATATTAAATATTTTTTATAATTTATGTTGTTAATATTTCTTCAATATTTTTTGCAGATGGATTCAAGTGATGAGCCTCGCTGAGGATTGATCAAGAATATTTTTAGTGGATGCAAGAAGGTGACTAGTGGCTCAGTTAGTAAGTATGTACATACTGAGAGGACCTCTTCTTCTCAGTCTGCCACTAATAGTCAGTCTAGCCTGCCTTTACATACTCTAGCCAGTTGCCCACAGTTTTACTCATCAAACCCCCGCTTCCCTTCACCAAATGCCACGCACAATACTCCCTTCTAACCTTACTACCCCCCCCCCCCTCACCTTCTCATAGAGGCCCTCTCACTTATCCATATACACCATATATCCCACCATTGTATCCCCCACAACCCCCTCAACCCTATGCAGGTGGACCTTCCACCCCAGTTAAAACAGAGCAGACGTTAGAGGGGCACATATTGATTGCACCTGAGAGTGACACTACGTACTTATTATATTCTTAACATGCCACTAAAAATTTGATGAATATTTTTTCACCTAACACATTTTATGCAGATTTCATCCGTCAAAGCAGACAACGCATAAAATACGGGACATCATACGGAGCAGGTATGATGATCCTTATATTTCTTAGAAGAAAATCTTAAAATAAGCATGCAATATGTGATTTAGAGAGTTTAAGGTTAGTTATTATAAAAATATATTATATATTATATCTTTTAATTAAGCTTACAAAAATATTTATATTGTATGTTTTTAATACATAAAATTTTTATTACTTGTTTGAGCACAATGATAAAATCAGAAAGAATTTTGAGAAGCGCAGGTCGACTCGCATGCGAGACATGTTTACAAACATTAGAAAGTCAGACAGCGACCGCTTTTAATTAGTGAGAGTGTATGGGGCGAGCTGACAAGTGCTTGGAGTAGCCCAGATTATACGAGGAGAAGGAACCATAATAGACAAAATAGAGCTTCTGATAATGGGGGTATGGATAGTTCCCTCCATACTGTGGGCTCAGTTCCACATACTGAGCACATGTGGCGTTTGGTAAGAAATTTTAAAAAATTTAAATAATTTATTTAGATATGAATACTAATATAAGTATTATATTACAGAAAGATGTGCTGGGTAAAGAACCAAACATTATTAAGTTGCATAAACATCCACAAGCGACAAGAGGACCGGCAATGGGTTGATGAGCGAGCAAGAAGAGCCTACATGAGTACATAATTTAAATATTTTAGGTGTCATGTGCAAATTGCTTAATGTTGTATTAACTTTTGTAGGATGGGTACACACGGCTTCAAGAGAGCCAGCCCGGAGCAGGTCAGGGATCTTCTGGGGGATCAGCAGATTATTCTGACTACCGCACTTGATCGCAAGCGGTAGGTTGAATGTAGAAAAGTCGGCTTTATGGCTTAGGCTAGAAAGCCTACGCATACGAGGGGCAAACATCATGTGACTCCAACTTCTCAGAAAGTAGCCAGGAGTTGTTATATAGCCAACAAGTAGCTTCTCTTACGTCCGAGCTAGATCAAGTCAGAAAATCATAAGCTTACATACAGATGCAGCAAAGTCAGTTATTGGATGAGCTGCAGAAATTGAGGGAGCAGTTCACTAGAAAGCAAGCAGCATCAACAAAGGAGATTGATTTTGATTAAATGTTTTTTCGTTATTACTAGATATTTCATTTATATGTTGGACATTTTATTTGTATGTTTGAATATATTATTATCTGTTTTTATTGTGCAATTAACGAACATTATGTTTAATGTTTGAATGACTACAAGTTTCCAACGAAATATCCGTCAGAAATGTATCATATTTCCAGCAGAAAAATTCCACCTGGATTTTCGACAAATAAACCGTCGATAAAAATGCCTTGTAAATGACGAATATTGTCGCACAATGCTGCCAATTAAAATTCCGTTGGTAAATCAGCTGGAACAAAGTTTCAAATGCGCAATTTATCGTTGACTACATTTTCGCCATAAATTCACATTTTCTAGCAGAATTTTTTCGATTTCCGGCAAATATGGGTCGCCAGTAACAAGAGTTTTTCCTTTAGTGTCACGTAGTGAGATAAAAGCTTGATATTGTTGTTTTTTGATAAATTCATATCAAAGATCAAATCTTTGGAAATTTCAAAGGCTATTGGAACTACTTAAGAGGAATTTTTAGAATGAAAGCCAATGGAGGAGAGGTCGGAGGACTTGATTTTGAATTAGATATTTAAGAGAAAGTAAAAGAATATTTCCTCAAATGAAGAAGGCCTCACATTTACAAGAAATTGAATTCTCTTGAAATTAAGTACTTGAATACCACACTAGCAAAATCATGCCCAAATTGCACGGACAAGGATAAAAAACTAGAATAAAACATTTCATCAATCAAAAAGGTTTCTTTGACAATCCTGATAATGCCACTGAATAAAAGATTGAAATATGCAAGCAAAGCACAAGGACGCCCCAACCCCAGCGTAGTTAAGTTTAACATTTTCAAATAAATAGAAGATGTAATAAATCTTTAATAAGACAATCAGAGGAAAATGCTTAGATGAGTAAACCTTGAACCTGACGTGCGTTGTTGTTCAACAACAGGTTTCCTTCGACTGCACCTCCAAAAAGCATTTGCAATATTTGGTTCACTGTGGGATGCACTGGGACAACCGAGACATCAGATATAACAAGTCAGACAATAGTATAGAACTTCGCATAAAAACAAAGATGCAAAATGGCAATATGTGCCAAAATTTAGACATTCTATCCTGAAGAAGGTTTGATAATCAATCAAATAATAGCATCCAAGTAAACTAAACCAAAATAAGTTGTTCTTTCTTATGTTTTTTCAATCGGAACACTAGCCACACCTCAACTTTCCATCAGAAAACGTTGTTGATCTCAGCATAATATTACGTAGTGGTGGTCCTGATGGATTAGATGTTGACTCTGCTCTTCGTTGATACATAGATTGGAGAAGTTCATCTTGTTCTTGATAGCTAAATCGGAAAAGATAAATTAGGCAACATAATGTATATAAAACATGATGCATTACACTTCTCAACTTGCATTATCTAAAAGAATTTTGTTCTCAGATGCTTCAGATTGCGATGATTAAAAATGGTTCAAGAACAGAAACATCAAAATAACGAAGTTTTTTTAGTCGGAGAAGAAACTTGGCAAGATTGAATTTAATGCATGAATTTAAGTTGGTAAGATTCAATCCTTCAAGTTGATCATAAAGCTTGTCAAGGATTCCTCCTAATCAGGTAATACCAGGATAGGCACAAGAAGGTCATAGATTTGAGATAAAAGAGTGAAAATGGGTAGCAAGACTTCAACCACAGTGCAACATCTTGGAAATGCCGCCCCAATTCTCCATCAATAGAAATATAACCAGAATCATACAACCAATCTTTCTCTTTATTTGCTACAGCACCATCTTGCAGTATCTTTTACCCAAACGGTAATCTGCAATGAACTGATAATATTAGGCAATTTGATGCTTTACTATCCAACAAGTAAGCCATCTGAATTTTAACTTATAGGCAGTTTCTTACAAACTAAAGTTGGTGATGCATTGGTAAGCATATAAAAGGTATGGTCCCTCCATGTTCTCTTGTGCACATGTTTAAGAACGATGCCAAACTCTAGAAATGCATCTTCATTGGCCACGACGAAAGGAGAAGCATTGGGAGTACATCAACAAAAAAGCAAGAAGTTCATCATCTAGAGAATGACTTTTCGATGAACTTACTTCCCATCACCCTCTTATATAATTAATTATTCTTAAACATTTTAAGTTGGACATTACATTGATAACCTGACAAATACTGATATAATATGTCAATGTATATAGCGTTCCTAATATCACTAAGATGATGTAATAAATATACATCATAGAAAACAAATTAGGCTTCGCATATCAAAGAGGACTAATTAGAAAATAAAATTTATTTTCAAGTGTCAATTAAAAAATACTTAAAATTTGAAATAAAAATTAGGGAGAACAAGTCAAAAATATTGTAATAAAAGATGATTCGTTTTGGCATAGTATAAATTATGCTTTGAAAACAACAGACCCTTTAGTTAGAATGCTAAGAATGGTTGATGGTGAGAAGGCCTGAGCTATGGGATTTATTTATGAAGCAAATTTGGACGGTCAAGAAGGTGCCTACAAAGAAATATGCCTACAAAGAAATATGAGAAATTATAGATGAAAATGGAAACGTTAGTTACACCTGCACTTACATGCCACTGCATATTCTTTAAACCCTCAATTTCATTATGATAAAAATTTTCGTATTGATAAAGTAAAAACTGTTTCATTATGATCCAACAAACTTCCACACAAATCTGCGCAACTTATCTTTGAAGCTATTATAGTTAAAATTGTAGCTTAGCCATTTGTAGGTTCGACGTATATCTTTTGTGTTGGCATAATAGACCTATTTTCAAAAAATTTGGATTATATTGTAGGAAATACAGCATTAATATTTTGATATATTTTGTGAATATCAAATGCTTAATTCATCAGCATTGAATTTTTTCAAGCTAGATATATTTGACGGAGATCTAAAAACTTTAACTTGCTGGAAACATCGCAAACAAATGATTCTAGCATATTTAGCTATGTTTCATTAGTTAGTTATTTCATTTTTGTAGTTTTTTTTTTTTTTTTATTTGGGACAGGCCTATGAGAACAAGATGTGTTCACTTTATGATATTCTTGGTTTGAGTAATCTATTGTTTAGTGCTCAAGTTGCTGATGCTGATGTTGATGTTATGATCTCAGGGATCAATTTTAGTTAAGCATTAAGTGCAAATGTCTTTGTGGAATTGTTCAACTAATTTAGTAAGATTGGAAAAATTAATTTAGGCATGGTTGTTCTTACTAAACATTTGCAAGAAGATGATCCTGGTATATGCTTTTTGCTGATGATATTCTTCTTGTCAATAAGACTAGAGAGGGAGAAGGAAAACATGAATTATGGAGGTCAACTTTAGAGAGTAAAGATTTTCATTTTAGTAGATCTAAAACTGAATATATGGAGTGTAATTTTAGTGGTAATAGATCTAGTGCTAGGATTGTAACTTTGGGTTATCACGTTGTTAAAAAGAGTGCATGTTTTAGATATCTTGGGTCTATTGTTCATAGTGATGGTGAAATAGATGAGGATATTATTAGTGTAATTCAAGTTGGATGGTTTAAGTGGAGGAATACATTGGGCTTGTTGTGTGATAAAAAAGTGCCTCACAAACTTAAGGGAAATTTTATAAGATGGTGGTAAGACTTGCAGTGCTTTATAGTGCAAACTGTTGGTCATTACAAGAGAAACATAAAATTAAATATTGCAAAGATGAGGATGCTTAGGTGGATGGGTGGCTTTACACATAGAGATAGAATGCGAAAAGGTTGGACTAGCTCCAGTGGCATATAAGATCAGAGAGAATCACCTTAGATGGTTTGGTCATATAAAGCGTTGACCTTCTAATGATCTAATTATGAGAGTAAATGTATTATATCTCGCCTATATTAAGAAAGATATACATAAACCTAAAAAAAACTTGGTTAGAAATCTATGGGCTTCAAAAATTCGAGCCCCGGTCTCTCTGCGGCCCCTTTCTTTCTTCTTCAGGTCGTCATGGAGAATTTTAACACTCAAGTTCCAAGGCAAATTTTCAGAAGGTAGATTGGGTTTTAAATGAGACACTACCCAAAGATTTCGCCCTCATTTTGTGAGGACTTTATGATCTGAGTTCAGGTTTCCTATAGGCGCAAGCCCCTATAGCTAATTACCCCTCCCGATAATAAAAGAGAATTTTCGATTAAGGCTAGTAGTCGATCAAATACAGAGTATCTGACGTATAGTAGCATCATGTTTAGGTATTTGAAATTTGATATTTAAAATTAGAAATTCAGCACCTTGCACTTAAAGTAGATGGTTGGGGGAGTGATGATAGATCCAATCAAGATCCCATGGTTCCATCGTCTCGAATCATCATGGTCCCAAGCCTACTCAGTCAGAGGAGATACTCAACCTAACATGACAGAAGGATCCTTGTTGGCAGCCACGGGTTGCTTCTTCCAAGGGTACCTTGTAGACCTGGGGTGGATATTTATCTAGGGGACAAATTTGAAGCCATCATAGCTAATAGAGGGCTCTGGCAAATACCAACAAAACTGACCAACCAACACCACTCAATCAACACCTCGAAGCTGAAAATCAGCACCTCGACGCTGAAAATCAGCACCTCGACGATCATTTCCCATGCTCATCTCCTCTCTAGAGAGTGGCTCTAGAGGTGGCATGTCGTCGTCCCTTTCAAAAATCTCCACCTCCTGATTCCTCCTCCCCCGGATTGGGTTTGGATTTCCTCCTACGCCATGGCCGTCAGTAGTCTCTCTCACTTCCGATGTCTCCGGATTGGTCTTCATCTCCAATAGTTTCTTCATCATTTCTTCCATAGCCGCAAACCTCCCTTCCAACCTGTCATTGATGGTGGAGATTTCCAGGAACTTTCCCTCCATATCTGTCTTCAGTTGTCCGAACTCGCCTTCTAATGCTTCCACCTTCTTTCCGGCCATCTTTCTTCTAACGGATCCCGAAAAATCTTCTTCCGGAAAAGAAAAACTTGCTAAAATTTCAGAATTTCAGCCGCCGGTGATCCCAAATCGACGCTCTGATACCAATTTGATAGGAAGTGCTTCCGGTCTAACACAATCATATCTTATTGATTCATTGCTCAATGATTTAATGTCATTGAGGAACATACGGGCACTAACCATGACCGTAATTCAATGGTGTCATTTGGCGGCAAAACCACCAAATGACAATGAAATCACCGGTTATATGACAGACATTTGCTCTTTGGGAGCTAAAATGGTTTTCAGATTTGTCCACCTCGGAAAACTGTTGCGGAGGGTAGCTGAATATTTTGCTTTAAGTGTTTAGATAATTTATTTCAATTTTAAATATTTTTGGTGACTTTTGGAATTTGGATTTTCATTAGCATTTGGGAGTCATTTTTTAAACATTTGGAGTTGATCGGGAAGAGATGAACATAATGAAGAACCTTCTCACGATGGAGTTGAGATCAAAGACTTCGGCCACCTTAAAAATTTTCCTGACATTGAAGTGGATCATCCAAGGATGCTAAATCCACTTGCCAATGAAATCTGTTCAAGACACGTTAAAAGAATGTTAGCTCAAAATTGGCTCAAGCTCCAATGAATCAACAACAACAATAAAATACAAGGAAGCCTCCCTTTGGATAAAGGTAGATATCATAGATTGGTTGGGAAGCTTATTCACTCTCGCACGCACGATCACATATTGGTTTCTCTGTGAGCATTGTGCACCGTTTTAAGAACAATCCTAGAACACTTAGGAGTTGTATGTTAAATTTTGTAATATAAAAAAACAATCATAGGCAATGCTTATACTTCAAGAAAACTTCAATTAATTGCATTAACGAATTTCCTAATATTGATTGAACTATATCAACAATAGATCAGAGATCAACTACGAAGAATTATACTGATTAAACTTGGTAGCCTGCCAGAGCAAGAAACGGTTTACAATAGCCAAAGGCAATGAAGAAGCTAAATTTTGAGGTATGCCCCAAATATGTGCAAATATGTAGCCAAGTAAGCTACTTGGAGAATTAAGAATGTTAACCTAAAAAAACTGTGAAGATGTTCTCTAATAACAAAGCTACCATATGCAATTGAAAGAATAATGTTCATCATGACAAAACAAAATATGTTTGGATCAATTGTCATTTCATCAAAGCAAAGCAAGATTAATGACTCATGAAGTTTGTATACAAGCTTAAAAATCTCCAAACAACTATTCTTATAAAGCCACTCAAGTGCCTACTTTGAAAATTTAAAATCTAAGATAGGAATGATTGGTATTTATATTCCATGATCTCGGCTTGAGAGGGAATGTTGATATTCGCCCTTCTCCCGTACATGCATGTTCAAATAGTTTGTGATTCATCCTATATATCTTTATTTAATTAATATATCTTTAAAACATTCCGATCCTCAATGTGAACCAATCATATTCCTTCTCAAGCTTTAAAAGAAATCATACAAAGATCCATTCGCAGCTCTATATACTTTTCTATTAAATGTATTAACACAATAGTTGCATCAAATAGATCTAATTGGCATGAAGTTGTTATGCTAGATAGCGGGAGCCAGCCGTCCATCTTAAGACCAAACGAACCCAGAATCGAACCCAACAAAAATGTTGGGCTGGAACCAGAAAAGCAAGGAGGGGGTTCGGCCCCCTTTGTGGGGCCCGGGAAAGTTGTAAGCCAATATGTAAGGAGGTGAAATAAAGTAAGAGATATTTAGGAAGGCTTTAATTAAAGTTGTGATAGAATTAGTTATGGAAAGAGATACAAATTAAATTCAAATTGGAGAGGGAATCATTTAAAGAAAATGGCTGATTTGGGAGGAGGGATTAGGGGAGCCTATTTAGGGCTAACCATGTGGTTATTTTCAGATTATGCTTGTGTTTGTTGAAATTAGTCTCACTTAAGTTGAGAGGGCCCTAGCCAATGGCTAGAGATTTGGGAGAGCCGGATTTGCCTCTCCAATTGAAGATGCAATTGTATCTTACTATTTTTCTTCATATATCTAGCAATAAAAAAGAGTATGTGTTTTTCCGAATTTCTTTATTGTTGTTCGTTAATTTTTGTTGAAATCGCATCTACTTCCTATCAAATTGGTATCAGTTGCGGTGTCCTGGGATGAAATATAGGACTTCCTTGCTAATTTATGTTGCATTTTTCTTTCCACTCTTGCTAATTTTTATTGTTTAAAGACCAGATCCGCTGCTTTTTTTTACCAATTTTGCTGTTTGGAGTCTTGATCCGAATACCTATGGCGGGAAAGAAGATAGAAGTGTTGAAAGGGAAAATCAGGCAAATGAAATATGAAATTTCATATTTCCAAACCCAAATTTCAACCATCCACAAAAAGATTGATGGGAAATTTGCCATCATAAAGGAGATGATGATGAAGTTGCTCGAGGGACAAACCAAAATGGAGTCGTCGGAGGTGAGAGAAGCCGCATCAAGTCAAGGGAATGAGGAAAACCCTAATCTGATAAGAAGAGGGGAAGAATAAGAGGTGGAGATCAAGGAGGGAGAAGAGAGAAAACCTCCTCTATAGCTCATTCATAGGGAAGAGATAGGTAGAAGGTATAGGGAGAGACGTGACGAGGTTGGGTATGAACGAAGTATGGCTGAATTTGAAAGAAGAAAGGCTGATTATGACCGGGGAGGTGCTGATTTTGAAAGGAGAAACGAGCGTAGAATGGATGATCGGGACACTTGGGGGGATCACCCACTTGGGAAATGGAAAGTTATGAAGGAAAAGGGGAACGAAGGAGATCCGAGGGTGAGAAAACTGAAAATGCTTGTTTTTAAGGGGGGGGTGCACATGAGTGGATCTACAGAATGGAAATGTACTTTTTCTTTAATGGGTTGACGAAAGAGGAGAGACTGATGGTAGCCAACCTGTGCTTAAAGGGGAAAGCATTGGCATGGTACCAATGGAGGGATATGAGGTAGCTCATACGGAGCTGAAAAGAGTTCAAGGACTGTCTGTTAGAACGTTTCGAACCAACAAAGGATAGGACTTTTACGAGCAGTTCTTCGCTCTGACGCAAGAGTACCGTGAGAGGTTTGAGTACCTTGCTAACTAACTAAACTGGCTTTCATAGACAGTACTAGAGGAAAATTTTATGAAATGGCTCAAACCAAAGATTCATGAGACAGAGTGATTAGGCCTAGTGATTTGAGAGAGGATATGAAATTACTTCAGCAAATAGAGGATCAAAAGCACCCGGAGAGAGGGGCTAAAGGCAGCAATTCCAGAGGTTCATACATAATGACCACTACCTTTTGGAATCTAAGGGGCAGACTCCAGATATTCTTTTAAAGACCTCAATGGAGAAGACTGTAAGAGGGGTAACTGGAGAAATTTTCAAAAAGCTTACAAAGACGGAGTTGTAAGAGAAGAGGGCAAAGAGACTGTGTTTCAGATGTGATAATAGATACACTGAGGCTCAGGTGTAAGTACCAAACTCTTCAGGTTCTCACCGTGATGAGGAAGCTGAGGAGGGAGGCGAGAGTGAGGCAGTGGTAGAGGGGGAGGAAAAGTTGTATCTAGACTTGACAGATGTCTCCTTGAACTCGGTGGTGGGATTCACTCTAAATCGCACCAAGTGAGAGGAGAGATAGCAGACAATGAGGTAGTGGTGCTGATAGACAATGGGGTTACTCCCAATTTCATCTCCAAGCAAGTTGTGGACTAATTGGGGGTGAAGCTGGTGGACACAAGGTGCTATAGGTTGATAATGGGCACAGGGAAAGTAGAGGTAGGCAGAGGAGTGTGTATGGGGGTGGTTCTAACCATACAAGGGGTCCAAGTGAGGAAGGACCTCATTCCATTGAAGTTAGAGAGCACTGACGATGGAAATAATGGTGGAGGAGAGGAGGGTGATCAGGGGAGATGCAGGGTTATCCAAAGTCATTGTTTCTCTCAAAACCATGGTGAGGACTATACAAGAGATTGATAGTGAGAATCTGGTGGAGGAAGCATAAGGAGAGGAACATCTACACCTTGATGTGGCGAAAGTGTCACTTAATTTCGTGGTGGGATTTACTCCAAATCACATCATAAAGGTGAGGGGACAAATTAAGGAGCAGCCAGTGGTGGTCTTGGTGGACAATGGGGTCACTCATAACTTCATCTCAAATCAGGTCGTGAACCAGTTGGGTTTGGAGTAGACAAATACGAGAAGCTTTCGAGTAATGATGGGAACAAAAAAATGAAAAAGAGGAGGATTTGTAGGAGGTTGGTGCTGACACTCCAGGATATACAGATACAGGAGGATTTTCTTCCCTTAGATTTGGGGAGCACTGATGTGATCTTAGGGATAAAGTGGTTAAAGACGATGAGGGAAACAAAGATTGATTGAAAATATTTGACTATGGAGATTCAAGTGGAGGGGAAGAGGGTGGTGCTATGAGGAGATATCAGCCTGTGCAGAACAATAATTTCACGCAAGACCATGGTCAAAGCAATACAAGGGGCAGGGCTAGGCTATTGGGTGAAGTTGTAGAGCCTAGAGGGGGTCCAAGATTCAAAGCAGATGATGGTCATTGAGGAGCATTATAGGTGGTTATCCAAGTTGTTGGGATATGACTTTGAGATCCAATATCGCCTAGGATTAGAGAACAAGGCCATAGATGCAATATCGCGGAAGACAGACGAGCCATAGTTAACAGCTCTATCCATACCTATGGTCATAGATTGGGAAGCCTTGAGACAGGAGCAACCAGGAAGAGGGTTTGAGGAAGATCAAAGTCTAGTTATTGCAAGACCCATACATCATCTCGGATAAACACTTAGGGGGGCCCAATTATAATAGCAAATATTTTGATCCAAGCAAATTTTTTTTTCAAGCGTTCTTATAAGTCAAAATCACAAACCGTTTTCGTCATAGCATTGTTATTATAGTATTTTAACTACATAATTTTTTAGCACTAGTAAAAATCTTAAAGAATTTGACATCTATCAATACAAGTGGGGATTTTGGGATCACCGAGTGTCCATTTTGTAAATCGATTTTGTCAATATTTTTTAAATATAATAATTTATCTTATAGATATTTTTTAATAATTTTTTGAAGTTTCAAAAGATTTCTATGAATTTTATACTGAAAATTTTAATTATATTATTTTTATATTATTATTTAATTAAAATATCTTAAGCCACTTAACTATTTTATAAAAATGCATTTTCAATTTCCCTAAATCGGCTAACAGAGAGGCGTTAGAGAAAAATAAGAGAAAAAGAAAACCTAGATTTAGAGGTCACAAAGCTATTTTTGGCAGTCGAACTTGTTGAAAATTTTGCTTGTCTAGCTGTAAGAAATCTATATCTTATTTTTTATATCAATAATGTTATGTTTGTGATACATTTTTATTTCTGTTACCGAAAAATAATGATAATTTTGTATTGGTAAAATTTTCACTGTGTAACTTTTTATATGTTATAGAAATCGACTAATCGAGATTATGAACGTTTTGAGTATTTATTTGAGATTTTTTGTAGGGTGATTTTAAAATATCAACAATTTTTATCTCTAAAATATTACTTAAGTTTAATTAAAACTTCTAAATTTGTTTTACACAATCTCTACTAATTTGATTAATTTCTAAAAATGTGAATTTTTGCTTAGTAGGATTTTTATTGCCTACCATTATGACATTTTGGCACTTTCTAAATTAAGCCTTTTTTTTAACCAAAAGAAAAATCAATTAGAAAAGAGTAACAATACACCACAAGGCCAAAAACTAGCCACACAAGATTACAGCCAGAGAAAATACAACACATGTCATAGGCAACCAAACTAAACAAAAAGAAGAAAACAACTCCAAAAGCATCTGGACTCAGATCGTCACTTGGTTGTCAAGCTTGGGCCATCCAAGGAGAAAAAGAAGATAACATTAGAAGTTACAAGTGCAATTTATTCCAAATTAAGTCTAATTATACTTTATTTATTACAATGTATTAAAAATGAGTGTGAATAATAATGTGTGCGGAAAAACAAGTAAATATTGGTTATTCACTGACGTTGGTTGGAGATTGATTGACATGGTACAGGATGGTGGGTCAATTGGCTTTCCTTTAAATATTGTGAGTAGGTGTTATCATCTATTGATTTATGTGATACTAATTGAGAGTTATAAGGAGATAATTATTGTGCCGATGGACAAAGAGTGACGACTCTATTTACTGAGATAATGGGTTATTGATACTAACACTTATACTAGAAAAACATCACTTTAGTCGAGGCTTGTTTAATATGATTATTAAAATGCATGTTATTGAATCACTGCCACTGTACATCTTTACTATTACTTCTACCCATGATGTTGAAGTTATTATTATTATACTATTATTAATATGTTGATCACGTGATATATATTGAGCATGTACACTAGACAATGACACTCTGTTGACATTGATATGATATTTATGAGCATGTGATACACGGATATAGTTATTTTTATATGATTTTACTGCATGGACATGATTTTGACAGTCTTTATCAATGTTTTGATTTGATGGTGTATATGATTTCTCTATTGATTGTAATATTGATATGATGCTTTCTTTAGTGATTCGACACATGTACTGATTTACTGATTTCTCTATTGTATTGCCCTATGATCATGTGAATAATATTGTTATGATTTGACTACTGACATGCATATTGCTTCTTTGACTTGTGTTGAGTTAAGTTATAGGATTTGGTTGCTTCATGGGCTTGTGAGCTCATTATATATAGTTAAATATTTTCAGGTCAGGCCGAAGGATCAGGAGTGTGAGATTGACTGGGAAATATGTGATTCATCATGTTTTGTTTCTTTTTTGATTTAGCTACTTTTATATCCTGAGTAGCGTATATAATTATTGGGAAATGAATAAAAATGAATATATTGATATTTTGATCGATAGTTTTATTTATGTTGCTATTTAGATTGATAAAAGAGATTAGATAGATCTAGTTGTGTAAATTAAAAGATAAAAAAAATAATTCTTCCCAATTTGATTTTAAGGCATCACACAAGCTGCTACATCAGAGGCGATTCATCTTACTAAGGATATCGGATAATCCCCAAGTTGTTGCAAGAGTTTCATGACAGCGTTGTTAGAGGCCATTTAGGAGTTCATAAAACCTACAATTGATTGGCCGCGGAATTATACTGGGTGGGGATGCGCTGAGGGAAAATAGGAGCACAAGATGTACTAATCTAGTGAAAGAATTTGCCAGAGTATGAAACCACATGGAAACCACATGAGACGATCAAGAGACAAGGTGCATCCTATTGTGTGTGTGTGAGGAGGGCGGAGGGGGTTCGGCTTTGACCGTACGAACTTAGAACCAAACCGAGCAAAAATGTTCGGTGGGAATCAGCGGAGCGGGAGGGGGGTTCATCCCCCTTCGTGGGGCCCAAGAAAGTTGTAATTCAATATGTAAGGAGGAGAAATAAATGGAGAGATTTTTAGGAAGGTTTTACTTTTAATTAAAATTTGGAGGAAATTGTTTAGGAAAATAGATCCAAATTGAATTCAAATTGGGAAGAAAATCATTTAAAGAAAAGTGTTGATTTGGGAGGAAATTAAGAAAGCCTATTTAGGGCTAACCATGTGGTTATTTTCAAATTATGCTTGTGTTTGTTGAAATTAGATTTGCTTAGGTTGAGAGGGCCCTAGCCGACGACTAGGGATTTAAGAGGCCGGATCTTCCTCTCCAATTGAAGATCTAATTGCAATTGCAGTTTTTTTTCATATATCTTGCAATAAAAAGAGCATTTATGCGTTCTTCTTACGATTTTTTTTATTTTTGTTGGATGACTTTTGCTGAACTCGCATCTACTTCCTATCAAAAATCAACTTAGTTCCTATAAGATAGCCATAATTTTTCCATGTCTTCAAACCCGAAGAAGATCGGCGACCAATCCCCGCCACCGACAATACAGATCCTCTTCCCTTATCACTACCAAATCCTACCGCCGCCGAAGATGGCCGGCGACCTTCCATGACACGTGAGAATCCAATTCTGCGAAGAACGGAACCAAACCCGGGAAATTTTTTTTTTTGAAAAATTACAGTTTCTCTCTCTAGAATCATGGAGATTCTCTCTCTAGAATTAATTCCTCTGACTGTCACTTCAATTTTGGAAGTCTCTCGGAAGAAAAAAAGTTCTCTATTATGATTCAAAGTAAAGGAGTTGAATTCTGCTTTTCTTCATAACTTCCTTGTATGACTCATATTTTAAACAATTATAGTTAGCACAATCTTAAATATCTCCTTTGTTCGAAAATATTGGTAGAAAAAAATACCATTTGTCATCCTTTAAATTTTTAAAATTCCACTAAAATGATTTGTTGATCAAACTAGTATTGCATCACCATAACTCTCCAAACCAGACAGGCATATCATATAGAATTAAAGATTTACCTTTATGCAACTTCAAAACAAACTCCACTTCATTTTTTTGGATCAATTTATAATATACCTCATAAATTTATTCAGTCTTTCAACATAGTTTCTTCTTTAAAATCCTATTTAATAATTTCTCATGAACTATTTTCATATTTCCTTGATATCTTTATCTTTAATAGAAATCCTATTATATTCGATTTTTATTCATCTAACTTGATAGACATTTCTAAATCACTTATCTCTTGACTTAAAACATCAAATGAAACCAATTCCAAAGTCTTCATGAACAATTATCAAACTAGCTTCACAGGCTAGATGGCCCCTTATAAGCATGCATGCATATTTCTTGATCGGATTAGAGCATTCCTCATTTTAATGGAGGAACAACAACAGCATCAAGCTTTATCCTACTACGTGGGGTCGGCTACATTAATCGTTTTTCTCCATTGTGTTTTATTAAAAGTCAAATACTCGTTTAAATCTAATAAAGAAAGTTCATTCCTAATATTTTCTAACCAAGTCTTTTTAGGTCTATCACTACCTTTCTTAACATAAGTCAAATCTAATACCTCTACTCTCCTAACCGGGTCATCGGAAGGCCGCCGTTTTATGTGACCAAACCATCTAAGGCGACTCTCTCTAATCTTATCTTCTACTGGAGCTAGTCCAACCTTTTCATGTATATGCTCATTTCGTATCCTATCTCTAAAGGTAAAGCCACTCATCCACCTGAGCATCCTCATGCCACCCTTAACTTAGTATTATGCTTCTCTTTTAATGGCCAACATTCAGCACCATAAAGCATTGCAGGCCTCACTACCATCTTATAGAATTTCCCCTTAAGTTTTTTGGGGTACATTTCTATCACATAACAAGCCCAATGCATTCCTCCACTTCAACCATCCAACTTGAATTCTGCTAATAATATCCCCATCTATTTCACCATCACTCTGAACAATAGATCCAAGATATCTAAAACATGTACTCTTATTAATGACTTGATCGCCCAAAATCACAATCCCCTCACCAGGTCTATTACTACTAAAATTACACTCCATATATTCCGTTTTAGATCTACTCAAGCGAAAACCTTTAGACTCTAAGGTTGACCTCCATAATTCAAGTTTACCTTCAACTCCCTCTCTAGTCTTATCAACAAGAAGAATATCATCAGCAAAAAGCATACACCAAGGTACATCATCTTGCAAATGTCTAGTGAGAACATCCAAGACTAAAGCAAAAAGATATGGGCTTAAGGCTGATCCTTGATGTAACCCAACCGAAATAGGAAAATACTTGGTCAATCCACCTTGTGTTTGAACACAAGTAATAGCTCCTGCATACATATCTTTAATGATTTGAATATAAGCATTATTGACTCCTTTCTTTTCAAGAACTCTCCATAGCACTTCTCTTGGAACTTTATCATATGCTTTTTCTAAATCAATAAATATCATATGTAGATCCTCCTTATTTCCTCTATATTTTTCCATCAAACCTCTGAATAAATGTATGGCTTCCATAGTCGACCTACCCGACATGAATCCAAATTGATTTTGAGAAACATTAGTATCACGCCGCAACCTATGCTCCAAAACTCGCTCCCATAGTTTTAAAGTATGACACATTAACTTAATACCTCTATAATTCGCACAATCTTGAACATCACCTTTATTCTTAAAAATAGGAATTAACACACTCATTCTCCACTCATCTGGCATCTTCTTAGTCTTCAAAATAGTATTAAAAAGTTTAGTAAGCCAAGAAATCCCTTCATCTCCTAAGCATTTCCACACCTCTATTGGAATATCATCAGGTCCAACAGCTTTTCCACCCTTCATTCTATTTAAAGCCTCTCTAACTTCAGTTTTACTAATACGCCGATAAAAACAGAAATCTTTACTTTCATTTAGGGTGCTAAGGTCACTACAGTCAATCTTATTTTCACAATCTTCATTAAAAAGGTTAGCAAAATATCTCATCCATCTTTGTTGAATATCATCTTCTAAGAAAAGTATTTTTTGATCTTCATCCTTAATACACTTCACTTGAACTAAATCCTTACTACTCATATCTCTTTGTTTGACTAACTTATACATACATCTTTCTCCCTCCTTAGTATCTAATCAATTATATAAATCACTAAA
>NW_021319121.1:1892317-1906099 GCF_001605985.2 Dendrobium catenatum
CTGTCGACTACCTAACGCAACCCTCCACTTTTCTCATCCAGGACTTGGGACCTGGCAACGGCAGTGTTGAGTGAAGGCACTAAATAATGGGAGAAGGCACTAAATGTTGGGAGGATGCTATGAGTGAATAATTTTATAGAATGTCGACTACCTAACGCAACCCTCCACTTTTCTCATCCAGGACTTGGGACCTGGCAACGGCAGTGTTGAGTGAAGGCACTAAATAATGGGAGAAGGCACTAAATGTTGGGAGGATGCTATGAGTGAATAATTTTATAGAAAGGAAACTCAGTGTCTTCCCTTAAACCATTTTCTAGAGAACCATAACTTTAACTCGATTTAGACCACTTAAACCACAGCAACCATCTCTTGTTTTCTTTCAAATGTTTCTTTAAATCACATATATCATGCAAGATTCAATGTCCATTAAAATGGTAATAATAAAAGATGGGAGTTTTTCCATTTCGTGTCATTTAAATTGCATTTGTAAGAGAAAATCTTGGGATAACAAGAATTTGTTCACACTTCCTATAAGGCGGGCATGCATTCTTGGCGAGTTATCACAGCATTTGAGTAATCTACTTCGGTGTTTAGAAACCTTCAAGGTTGGTAACCCAGTGTTCTTTCTGCTCTTCTTTCTTTTTCAGCACTGAGATTTTGACTATTGCTTCTTGTAGACTCTAGAAATAGAAACAAGTTTGTTAAATCTTTCTGAACGAGTTAAATGAATCACAATTTTGATAAGCTATTCTCTACATAAGATATGCACAAAATCTGTATATTATCTATAATCATTTCCGGCTCTATCAACAGATCATTGATTCTTCACACATAAACCCTTAAAGCTTCGGCCAAATTCATTTATCCATTCTTAAATTATATTCCTCAACGCACTTCATCATATGAAATGAAGTGGGAGAGAGAAAGTCCTAACATTGAATTGGCATAGAATTGGCAGATCTTCATATGGACATCTAGATTAGGCAGCTTTAAATTATTTGTGATAATTTATCATTTTAAGACGTCATTATTTGTGAATAATACATGGAGAATCAGTTATTTTTCGCAACTGTCAACGAAGTGCAAAGGGATAAAATGGTAAAAATTATTAGATTAAAAAAACACGTGTGTATCTGAATCATACCCTTCCCCGTCCATTCTATCAGAAAACCCACACAAGGGACTATTGGGTTCAAGTGGAGAATCACAAGAGTCATTTTCAGCAGAGTCACTCTCCCCTGCCACAGGAATGTGCGATATAAAGATAGCCTTGGTTGAAAATGGAATCAACTGCCCAGGAAAGCGCATAAGATCAACTAACAGTTCCACAGAGTTTAACATAACCACCACAGATATGTGCTTATATGAATCTGCACATTCAACACCACCATCCGGGGGGAGACCCTGTTTAAAAAAAAAAAAAACAGGAGTAAGAATTCAGAAGCCAACTTTTTTAGCATACATAATCATGCCAAGCAAATTTTTTTTTCCTTCAAGCAGGTCATGATGACAAACAACCTACTGATAAATAGCCCCAACAGAAAACAAAATAATGAATTACCACCATAAGCTTGCTTTCAAGGCCAACAGAATCTGCAAGCACTTTAAACAGAATTGCACGGGGTCTGCATGATCCATGCCTTATCTGCCCCAGAAGTTGGATGCCTTTATTTTCCATCAAATGAGAGACATCTTCAACAGAAGCCTTTGCAGGACTTAGCTCAGGGTTTGGACGTTTGTAGAAGTCGAAAACCTGGTATGTGAATGACATCAAATGCAATATTTATTAAAGAGAAGTATGCTCCATGCTAAGAAGTTGTTTTCAAAAGTTGGTAATGTATAAAAAAGTATCAGTGACAAAGAGAACATTCATGTATGTACTTATTCCAGAAATCTAAGGAAATCCAACTACTATATACCTTCATGATATTGTGAAAAACTCAAATATTTCCTCGTCCAAAACTACCAACAAACATTTTCTAGCACCCATGCAATATCAAACATTTCCTCGTCCAAAACTACCAACAAACATTTTCTAGCACCCATGCAATATCAAACATTTCCTCATCCAAAACTCATGTATGTACTTATTCCCCTACGAGACTATCTCCAACCCTAGCTGAAACTTCCTATAGAAATGCTCTTCTAGCTAAGGATGTCTTCATTTCTCCTCCTACACCAGTTCCGTTACACATGGAAACTTTATGTCTTCTCATTTTGTGATTGATCAATCTTTAGTCATATATATGTGTGCTTGTGTGTCAGTATGTTATGTGTGTTTTTGTAGTCTGTTCTCTTCCAAAATTTTCCTCTATTTAAAATTTGTGTGTGGGTCGACATTTCATTTCACTGATCTTGCATATCAAGTCTTTTGCATCACATAATTCCCATATTATTTATCTTGTTGAGTCTTGACTTTTAGACATATGAATTCGCATAGCACATGTCCCATTTACATCGCATCTGCATGACCTACTGAGGAAATTGCACGCCTAATTGAATAGAAAGATAATAATTATAAACTTCACGCTGAATTTAAACGACAAGTAAAAACTTTTGAGGTTGGTGATTCAGTGATTGTGCGGATTCGTCCGGTGCAGTTCCCACACAGAATTGTAAAGGAATTACATGTTAGAAGTGAGGGATTAGTTAAAATAGTTAATAAAATCAATGACAACGCTTACGTGGTGGATCTGTTTGCAGAGTTCAACATTCATTCCTTTTCTAACATAGAAGATTTAGTAGCCTATGAAGGTCCAGAGTTTAAACCCCAACTCCACTTCAAATTAAGTCTTGTGTGACACCACCTTGTGAGAACCCCAAAGCCTACCTCCACTCCCAAAATACCTATAGCGGAGAAGGTTGACATGATTCTGAGTGATAACATTATTTCCACAAAAGAAGGTGGACGACAAAGATATCTGATACGGTGGAGAGGTAAACCAGAGTCAGAGGATACATGGTTAGAGCGCGATGAGCAACAGCAGATCGACCCAGATGCACTAGAGTTCTACGAGAGCACCTAGAGCGCTTACTCGACGGAGTCGAGTTTTTCTCCCACCCTGGGAGAATGATGAGGACATCCGCTCTACTTTGTTTTATGTTCATTTTATTATTTGATGTATTAGTTTATTTATGAATTTTATTTGTCTTTTCCACTTTTGCCATTACTTAAGGGTTTAGACATGTGTAAACCTTATGGGCATTTTAGTACTTTTTTATTTGTCACATTGTATTGGCTATTTAAAGCCCTTCCCTCCTTTGAGGGAAAATGATGATTACGAATGAAAATTTTTAGTTTTTCTTGTTTGATCTCTTTGTGAGTTCTTGAAAGGAGAAAGTCCCTTGGTGAAGGGCAACGTAATACCCACCAGTCATTGAAAGAGTATGTGGCTCGTGGTTTGTTTTATTTTCTTTGTTATTTTCCCCCACTTCACCCACCGGCTCCTCCCTGTCCTCCCAACCACCTTCTCCGCCCCGCTCCATCACCGGTTTCCTCCTAAGAGAACCGCCGGCCCCCCACAACTTCTCCACCAAACTGGCAGCTCCCTTCCCACCATTTCTTCCCCACTTGCCGGACCACCACTCCCAAACACCCTCAGCAGTCCGCCACCCCCATTCCCCACCTTCCTCCCTCAGAAACCATTAATACTTACCTAATTAAGCCTCCATATTATGGGAAGAATTCCAATTCAAATTTTGAATTTAAATTTTGAATTCTCTCCAAATATATGGGTCGTAAATTAGGAGACTTCCCTAATCTTCACATCTGAAATAAATTTCATATTTAATTACATAACTAATTGATTGGGTGGGCCCCACCCAAATCAATTAAATCCTTTTCCCTCTTTCCCCATTCAGCCCTCAATCAAATACTGTTGCTATTCAATTATTTTCCTAATTTGTGTTGATCCAAAATCAGTGGGAATTTGAATTCAAATTCAATTTAAATTTAATGTCAAATCTTTCCCTAAATCCCTAACCCAATTAGGTAACCAATTACTCTACATAAATCTGAGTTTAAAATCAGATTTCTTCTCCTACATCAATTAAGTGCTTGGGCCCACATTTAATTAAGAACAATCCCCTAATTTGCTCCCCTAATGGCCGGCCCTTTATTCCCCTCCAATCAACATTAATTGGTATTCATTTTGGATCCAATTAATTATTTCTCTAATCACCTTTCCCTACCACCATCCATTACATTCAAAAATCAAATTTGAACTACCCCTACCCAATCGATTAGGTAAATCTGAAAATCCTGCCCAAGGAAAATTCGTTCCTGCTGTCTTGGGCCTCCAAATGCTGGCTGCTATTCCAAAACCTGCCACCTAGTATCTTGAGAATCTGAAGATAGGAATTTGCTATCCAGAAAATTCCGACCAGCAATATTGTCACCAATTCCTCTCCTGCATGCTATCCAGCAATCCGTCACGTGCTGTCCAAGGCTTTTCTAAGCCATACAATTTGTTGTCCAGAATTTCCAAGTGCTGGAACTGTTGTCCAGGTCTGCGAAGTTACTGTCCAGAATTATTTCAAGAGCCAAACTGTTGTCCCGACCATCATTGCTGCTGTCTAAGACGTCCCTAGCTGCTGTCCAGCCATTTTAGTGACCTTCTATGAGACTACGATTTTTCCGCTGTCCAGAAGGTCTCTAATCGCCATCATTAAGGCTTCCAATCCTGAAGTTGCTATCCACTATTCCCCAAGCTCATAATCGACCACACTGGAACATCGTTACTCCCCTTCTTTGGGTAAACCCTTCCTCCAATTCACTTATCTTCGTAGTTTATTTCTCAATCGTGGTTATATTTTGATTCACAACAATCATGCTAATTCTTCCCTGCTAAAGCTTAGATAACTAGAGAGTTGAGTGAGGGATTCTTGAATAGTGCCTAATCTTATTGTTAGCATTAGAATTTACATTGAAAATCATTCATGTATGAAATGTTAGATTAATTGATTGTGTTACGATCTTAACTCCTATGCATGTAATTTAACCTAAACTTGTTTTACCACTCTTTGCATTTTATCTTGTCATTTAAAATCAATATAAAGGATATAATTATTGTGGCTCTAAATATTAAGCGTGCAAATTCATTAAGTAACTCATCTTTGCATGTACGTTTTACATCACTACCCTAAAAGTGTAAATTCACATAAAAGTTTTCTGAATTTTGACTTTGAAATGATTTGATCCTCATAGCATTCACTCGGAAGGGCGCAGCACCAATATTGTATAATTTTTCATAACAGTTTATTATATACATGATAAATCAGCCACTAAATAGAGGACAAAAAAACAAAAAACTCAGCTCATTAATCAAGGATACTAGGATAGTTATCAAAACAAAATGCACCCTTTTAACCGTTGGTTTCTAGTAGCATGTTAAGCATGCTAGAGAGTATAAGAAATGGTGGGAAAAGCAGAAAACAGAATGCCCTTTTTTATATTTGGGCTAAGTTATCATCCAAGCATGTAGGATGCAAAAAATAAGCAGGAGAGTGTGGAAGGGAAGGGTTAAACTCACTAAACCAGCTATCTTCTTTATTAGTAGAGCAGGATTGTTATTTAATCCCTTTACAAGTGCAGCACTCAACTGCTTTAAGTGGGAAAGCTTCTTATCTTTCTCTGCGTCAACAAGAATAATATCAGCTTTAAGCCCCTCTGCACCCAGTGCATAAAGGTCATCCGGTGTAGGAATAGCATCAAAAAGTTCCTTGAGCTTTTTATCCTGAAAAACAAAACGGTCTTGAGCATTCTTCAACAGATAAACCATAATTTAAGATGACAAGAAAATTATAGGATTTGAATCAATTGGAAGGGTAAATGAAATCACTCGACCCTACCAAGCATGGGAAAGCGTACAAGTAGAAAAAACAAAATGGGATTACACATGAGCACATCAACAATCTAAAAATATGACAATTCGCATGGGTTATATGATCATAACATATGCCTAGTATCTAAAGAAATGTGTCTACAATATCTTGGAAAAAAATTAGACTGTGCATGGCTATAATCACCAAAAAAAGGCTAAACCTCCTAATAATAAAGGAAGAGATGTCCCCCAAAAGGTAGACTATTCAAGCAATAAACAATATTTGCAAAATCCAGAGTTACTATATACATTCACAATCTGCAGAACCCTTGACATCAAAGAAGAACAAACAATGCTCTTAGATATATACAGATCCGTCCCTAAATGGATGGATATATAAAAATTAAAACACAAGAGACCAAATAGTTTCTTGGAAAAAAGGTCATGAGAAGTGAACAATAAACTTTGAAATGAAACGAGTGACATGCATGGATATATCAGACTACAGACACAAACAGAGCATCATAACAAGAGATTATATGATTAATAAAGAAAAGATAATAAGCCATTCACTACCGTAAGAAAGTAAGAAACAAGTCAAATCAAGAAGGAATTCAATGTTGGATGTACCACTAGAAGAGTGGTGCAAATGAAATGCTTGGAAAAGAAAAGAGTGAAAAAATAACTACTTGAAAAGAAAATATTTTGCTCACCGGGATGATGGAGTAAAATCCATTAGGTATCGGCCCGGACAAACTTCCAGTGGACCACAAGGTTTGCGAAGCAACCTGTGATGAGATTTCAACTTTATCTTCTTTGCATGCAGACAACCTAGTACTCAAACTTTCTTCTTGTGAAACTAATGACACTACCGGAAACTTTTCCACAAAATCTGATGGGAAACAATTAGCATTGGAAGTCCCTGACACGGAGTTTCCTGAATCACTTGGCATCTCCATTTTCCAAATATTTAAAAGTATAAAGCATCTTGATAGAAAAATTCACCAAATAATCATCTATTATTAATCGAAAATACCTATAAGATTCCAATAAGAATTTGGTTAAATTTCATCATTCCCATAATGATCAAAAACCACAATATCTGTAAAAAATAACTTACATGATCTGCTAAAAAAGAATTAGAGCATACGGAAAAAAAATGTCCAAAAACCTCTTGAAACATAAGTAAAACAACATAAATTTCCATAATTTGTAAATATCTGATTTTAGAGCAAGACATATCAAAGTGAAAAGTAGAAATATGACATTCTGAAATTTTAGATTTTCAAAGACAACCTTTAAAAACATAAGTTTATTTAACTCATTGGTCCCTTTCCTCAGATTACATGATAGAGTCGCTTCCTGTAATTGAACATGGCATGAATATATTGAATATGAAAGACTAATTTTAGAAACTTTTTGATAGGCACTTTTCTTCCAAAGGTGAGGTAGTTGGCAAAAACAGGTTAAGCATAATGCTTCTAAAACAAAGTTGTTTACTTAAAGGCTAATGGAGATTGAAATATGATCCGCATGCCATAGCATTCTCAATTCAGCTGGACAGTTGTAAGCACTTTGGAACAGTCCATTTAGCTAAATATAATCTTATTATTTGATTCAATCAGGGAATAAATATTGCAATAGAGTTCTCTCTCGTTCAGAAGACAATAACTAGAACAAGAATCTGAAACATTACTTTTTATGCAACTCAAAACACGACATAAAATAATATAAAATTTTAAGGTTCCAAATGATTATTAAACAAATTACTTTGGACAAAAGATGAGAAATAAAGTTACAACATAACTCATTTGCATGCCAAGGATAGGGACCACAATTACAAAAAATTGTCCTTTTTTTTAATTTCCCAATCACAATATTGGATGTCAACATGAAGAAAACAATCACATGTGAAAAGAAAAAAAAATGCATCATAATTAGTCTTCAAATCGGCCAATAGAAACTCAATTCTCGAAAAAGTACTTTAAACAAAAAACACTTTTAGAAAAAGGGAGGATGAAAAAGGTTCAGATATCGAATAGGATTTTCCATCAACATCTTGGATTTTTTATAGCTCAAAGGCAAGGAGAAAGTATTTTAAACATATTAGAGGCCTTGACCTATATGGCTCGAGACTCCTGAGTCTTTGATCGAGCAAATTAATGTGGGAGATATTTTGATAACAAGCCCATCATGAATTAAATTAGTTAAATTATCTGTGAGTTGCTTAAAGAGAGTCAAAGAATAGTTGCAAGAAATCCACTAAACTGGTTATTGCATGAAATCCATAAGATTGCCTGGTTATTTGAGTAGGACGGGCTTCATACGCTTGTTTTGGGCTATCTCAAAAATCCAAGTTCAAATGTCTAGTACATTAAAAATCCCCCTCAAAAGTTTTGCTTACAGTCTTTGACAATATATCCATCTTACAAGAATAGGATTGTCATGTTTTTTATGCCATTATTTATGATTTCTCTTGTGCCAGAAAACCCACAACATGTAGGCATCTTTTGCTGATTTACCACCATTTAAAAGCTGAATCCCAACCTTGTCCTAATAACTCTTCAAGATAAATCATTTAACTAGCTTTAGGCTCTTTGCTAATCAGAATGGATCACACAAATATAAAATCTTCTCCTAATCATTCTACAAATTTTCCATAAGTTGCCTGATGAATTTTCTGGATGGATTGATAGCATACTTGTTGAACATACCCAAAGTTAAGGAATCATACTCCAAGCACAAATTCATGAAAGTAGAGGAATTATCTTCAATGTTTCTACGCCTTGTGAATAATGATCAATATAAAAAAGCATGAATATTACATTATTTTATCTCAATATTAATATAAATCTTTGAGTAAGTTGACAATTCTGCAAAAAATATTGACTCTTAGAATGATAGCACAATGTGGCTCCCCAATGCTAACTATCCAGCAGATATTTTACAACATTCCTTGTTAAACAATCCTCATTTTAACTCCTCCATTTCCCATCATCTCACATTCACCCTTAAACTCATCCGCATGTCGCAATTATTTTGCCTTTGATTACAAAACCAAACTGTAATTCCCACTTTAAAACTTCTTCCCGCAATACAAAAATAGAAATTAGTTTGATGTTTTCAAAACTGTCACTGCTAAAGTAAAAGAAAGGTGTTAAACAGATATCACCAATAGAACATTCCTTGAAATTTGTTAAAAAGTGGGAATTGGCTATCAAGCATCCCAAAAAACACCAATGATGAAAGCCAAAGACCATCTTCAGCATGACAGCAAGAAATCAACAACAAGCAATGAGCACTAAACCTCAACTCAGAGATCAACAATCATATTCTCCTAAAAAGGTAGCATCAAAAAACCACTGCGTAAACAAGAGATTGTATTTAAGAGATTGTTTTTAAGGGCAATCAAATTAATCTCCATACCACAGCAATAGTTTTGTCCATACCTCTGATATCATGGTAACATATCAAAGAAAATAGGGAAATTAGAATTTTATTGATTTAAGTAATCAAGGTTCAATTAACACTCTCATCAGTCTAGACTTTCCTAACTTGGTCATATTATGTGACATTCCATGGTAAACCCTGCTTCATCTCTTTGTATTAAACTCCAAGTTCGACCTGATAAAATTAAGCGCTTCAAGTCCAAAATTCCCGTCAATATAAAAGAACCTAAAATTTACATCCCATGCATGCAAAAACGGAACCAGTATGCATTCGTGGACGATATAGCCTCTTATCATAGAATTAAATATCATTGTAAAGCTTCAATGGAAGGAGATGGCCCAAGGAAAATCAAACTTGCTTGCCAGTACCAACACCAGAGTCAGGAAGAATGCTCAAATCAACCAACAAACCAGCTTATTACTCATGCAAAGAAATTCAGGCTTCTTAAATCTGATCCTCATCACAGTCCAAACACCTTCAGATATCATTATTGAAACGCTGAATTTAATCAAGCAAAATTAAGTCGACATAATTCAAAGGCACGATGTAAAGCTGCAGAGTACACTTGCATCAAACGAGGAGAGGGGCTTCAAGAATTCCAAATGGAACTGTTGAAATTCGCATGTTAGAAGCGCCTGTAAATGAAATTATCGGCCAGAGGCGGTGAAATACGCGCATAAATTGCCGAGACTTAAACGAGATAATACAAGTTATTTTCCCGAAAATACATCAAAGAAAGACCGTTAAGGTTTAACCTAATTCAAATTGGAGAAATCGTAGGTGTGGCAGATCCTAAATCAATAGTAAGCGATATGGTGGGAACTTCATTCTTTCCGAAAATTAAAAGAAAGAAAGCAAATATTAAAACAATGGGGATCTAATTCGATATAGAAGGGCCCGGAGAAGTGAAAATATGAGGCAGATCTCGAGGAACTCACTCGAAGATCCGCGCAATCGGACCCCTCCATCATCTTACGGCGGCTGCTCTGATGCCGAAACGGAGAGGGCGGCCTGGCCTCGATAACTGCACAGCGCAGAAGGAAGGGTTCGGTAAGGAAGAGGTGAGAACTCAAGACTCGGGAGACGGAGAAGATGAAGTATCGGAAAAGCACAGAAGCGAAATGTGGAGGGCTGAGGGTTATTGAAGACGTTATTTTCTAAGGTTTCTTGTAATTTGACTGGTTTTTTCTCTTTCCCTTCCCTTCTTATCGGTTTTTTTTTTTTTTTCGTGTTGCATATGGGTATGGGGCTGGCTGTTCGGGTCGGGTCAGGTCCGGTCGTTTGAGAAGTGATGAGCTGGAAGTAGGGCCACACAAGCGTGCCGGTACATATCACGAGACTGATTCATCCTAGCAATATGCAGATCACCGCGTGATGGCCTGCAAGTTGAGATTTTTTTTTTTTTAACATTTAGAGCAATTAAATTAAATTTATGCAGATTAAAAACTTCAAATTCAAAGCCTATTTATTGATAATCAAAGCTCTCAATCAACAGATCAAGATAATCTATATAAAATTTGATATTTACAAAAGAGCAAGGCTTCATTCCGATAATTTTCTTAGTAAAAAAATAACTTTAAAAAATAACATAAATGAAATAGTCAAAAGTTATGACAAACAAAGCATACAGCTTTCTTATCATTTTATTTTTTTTATCTAACAACTATAATTTTAATTTCTATTTGGACTTTTTTTAATTATACTAAAAATTTGTTTTTTTCTAATAGATTCAAAAAATTACCTTTTCTACACCACTTTTATAAAGTGCTAAGAAAGTCAACATAAGTCTAAAAATTATGTCTCAGCTTTCCATTTTGATATCATTTATATTAAAATACTTAGATATGTAATTATCGGCCAGAGGCGGTGAAGCTGTATGTGAAGTTTAAGAAAATCGCTCTGCTAGGGTTTTTTCTCTTTTGGCGGCTCCCTCGTGTTTTTTTTTTCTTTCCGGCCGGCGAGCCTTTCTTCTCCTCTCTCGGGAGGAGGCTGGCTCCTCCTCTCCGGAATGGCTCTTGATCCTTCTGCTTTTCCTCGTCTCCCGGTCACTTCCGTGCTTGGTGCTCCTTCAAGGCCGCTGGTCTCCTACGCGGACAACCTAGCTTCTCCTTCAGTCTTACCTGATGACTGGCCCATGTCTTTTGTCACTCCTACCACATGTTGACCTCGTTTTTGTCTCGATTTGTCATCGAGTGATCTTGATCGTGTTGATCGAGCCTTGTTGAGCCGGATTTAATTCTAATTGGCATTAATTTGAGTTTGATTTATTTTATCTTATTTTATTGAATTAATTTTGGTTGAGTCGAGGCGAGCTCGAGTTGACCCGGATCGAACCAAACCTGACTCAGTCTGAATCTGATTTCTTCCCTTGAGCGTAGTTAAATCCTAATAAAAAAATATAATAGTTTTCTAAGCCAATTTCAATCTCATCGTTGGATCAAAAATTTGATCTAACGGCTTAGATTTCCCCTCTCTCTCTCTCTCTCTCGCTGGGGGAGCTCTCGTGGCTCTGACCGTAAGAAGCCCTAGCCGTAAGCGGCTTTGCTCTGCTCTTTCTCTCCCAGGCCCGACCTCACTCTTCTCTCTCTCTCATTTTCTCTGTCCCGAAGCCCCGCTCTCCGTCTCTCCGGATACTCTCTGCATTCTCACAAGCCGAAGCCTCTCGCTTCCTCTTCCTCTATCGCGTGAGCCAAGGGAAGACTGAACCTGACGACAGCTCCCCGATCCTTCCCATTCGCACGCCTTCAACTCCAAACCCGATGCCCTTTCTCTCACGGTCTGACTCTCTCGCTCCCGTTTCTTCTCGGTTCGCAAGCCACCCAACGCCAACCTCCGCCCCCTCTCTCCCTTGCTCTCTGGTTCGGGAGAAGAAAGCCGAGCTCTCCTCCCCAATCTTCCTCCTGATCGCGGATTTCGGGAGAAGCCGCAAGTCCTAAGCTCGTCGCCTCACCTAACGCCGCCCAACTTCCCGTAAGGTCGGAGTTTTTCTGCCTCCACCTCATTTGCACGAGCTGAAGCACGTTGACTTGCTTTAACTGAAGCTTCTACCTCCCATCTCCCGTTCGTTCCGCCTCAAGAAATCCCGTCGCTGATCCTGACTACAGTTCTGACAGACCTAGATCGCTCCTTTTCTTCCTCTACGCTACTTCATTCCGTCCACTTGATTCCCACCGTAACAGCCTCCCAACTACAGGTATATTGTTTAATCACATTTTAATATAATCATAAACTAGTTTCCCTACCAGAAATTGCTGTTTGCTGAAGTTATTTTGGTATTCACCATACATCGGGGTCACCATCGCATGAAGAAATGTGCTCATATACTTACTCGTATACATTCTGTGTAGATCTGCATGGGTAAAAGAAATATCCTGATGTAGTTTATTTTATTGTGTCAGGATTTTGCATTATCTTGAAACTCATGGGCATGTGTTATATTCCTCTTAAATCAATCATTACCTGTATGTTTAATTTAACCTTTTTTTTAATGACATCACATATTAAGGTTTGAGGTTGAGTTATTGTTTATAAAGTGAGATATGAGAGAGCTCTGGTACACGAATAGAAATTAAGCAAAGCATCTGTTTGCCTTCTCTTGAAGAAAGGGATTTCCATTTAAATTTTTTTTTATCACATATATTTGTAGGCAATAATATCTTGTATCATTATTTAAGATAAATTGTTTAAAATAAGTGGCCATTAGTATTCTTCTTTCTATGTTAATGAATCAATTTTAGTCTTCAAGACGATCAGAATGAGGTTATAAAATTTGATTTTTATTATTGCTCTAACTAGAGGTTTCTTTTGTGAATTATTATCAAGATTATTTAGAAAACATTTTTTTTTTGTGACAAATATTATTTCTAAACGATGTTATAAAAGTTTCTTGTTATTAAATTAGAAAATTCTTACTTATGTTTTCACTCCAGTATGATGTACGACTTGGACATTGATGAATTGTGGTAGTCTCTTTTCCTTCCGATTCAATCTGTTTCATTCCTTATGATATTGTATAATGCCTACCTTAGCTTGAATGAAGGAATTGTAGATGATTTGCATGAAACTACAAAGAAATTTAGTGATATTTAATGCAAATAGTTTTTTTTTACTTCTTTTTGATCTCGCTGTTCTTTCAATGTATATGTTTTAGGAGTTCTTTTAGCATAATTTCTTATAACATATTTTATTTCTCATGTAAAAGTTTGTTTTCAATTAAGTTTAATGGTGTGTTAAGCATTTCTCATGGTTTACAAAATATAGAAAATGAGATTTTGGCTTGCTTATATTAAAAGGATTTATGATTGGTTTTAGATTTATTTTATATTGGAGAATTTTACGATAAATTTTATGAATATTTTGCAACGGATAGCTTTTGTGAAACTTTTCTTGTAGGAAAGTTTTAATGAATTATTACCCCACTCCAAATGTGATAAAAGGCACTTGATTATTTGTTGTTTTGTAAGGTTTTGGGTAGTATTTTATTTAGAAGTTTTCATAGGGTGTTTGGAGG
>NW_021319121.1:1906199-1911533 GCF_001605985.2 Dendrobium catenatum
CATTTCAACAAATCATTCCCTTAATTTAATATTTTTTTATTACTGTCAAAGTAAAAAATTAAAATAGGACTTCTTAACACAATCAAATTCAGGCTTTAATTAGAACAGTTTTTTTAGTGCTTTCTAAAACATTTTTTTTTAAACAAAAATTTATAATTTAAAAAAAAATTTATTAAAAACTTGCTTTAAAAAGCAATATGCATGAAAGCTACCCCATACAAAGCTTCAATTTTTATCTTTTTTGAAAGCCTACTTACTGCAATAGGATCCCTTAGTACGTACATACATTTTTTATACAAAATTTTCTCCTCTAATCTGCTTTGGAAACATTAATTGCAAGTTCTTTTACCACATATCCAATATTGGAAGAACTACATGCCTTATTGATAGAAGGATCAGCAAAAGGCCCTTCCAGGATTCCCTTGGCTATGGACTTATATGTTGCCTCTGTAAAGTGCATGCCATCCCAGCTAAGATAAGTCGACGGGTCATCGCACACGGTTGAATTCTCGCTTCCACAACTTGTGTTCTTTCCGTAATTGTATCGACCACCGCCGCTACCACAACATGCAACTAAAGGTACTCTTTCAAGCCCTGCAACAAATATTTAAGGTAGATGTTGCAATAGAAAGTTGATATATGTTGGATCTTAGGCTTCGTTTGGGACAGCTTTATTATTGCTTCTTAAAGCATCTTCTTAGTATAAAAATTAAAATTTTTGTACTAAAAAAAAAGCTTTAAGAAGCAAAAAGAAAGCCGTCCCAAACGGAGCATTAATGAAGGCCAAATAAGTTAAGTGAAAATAAAACAATTTCTCACTTGTGCTATTTGCAGGGCTAACGATGTTCATAACTGCATTGAAGTAATCAGCGTAAATAATGGTGGTGTGGGGGTGAATATAGCGAAGACGATTGAGCTCCAGCTTGAGAATATTATTATGATACTCTGAGAACTCGTTCAACCAATTAATGCAGCCTGTGCTCGTATTGTAGTCTTCTACTTTTGAGTTCTCATAGTATGTGAGAAATGCTGCTATGCATCCTACTGGGAAGTTTCCAGGAACTAACAAAGTTTTTGCCCCCATATCAATTAAATCCTGGCAATAAAAAAGATGAGTTCAGAATGCTCAAAATCAAATGATCTTATTCATTTTGTATCATTCATTAGGGTTCAAAGAAATTTTATCTTGTCAAATGATCATATAATTGGAATGACGACGGACATTAAAACTCTGAAACCCCTTAAGTAAAAGAAATAAACTCTTAAAAATTGAGGCATTTTTTTGTAATTGAAACCCCACAGTTAAGCATGATCATCTCGGAGCGATTCTAGGATAGCTGACATATTGAAAATTTACACCAACATGACAAATCTATGAGACTCTTAGGTCAAAGCGGACAAAATCTTAATAGTGCAAAATGTAGGCTGTTACAAAATCTTTTGTAGGTGATGGACATAGGACCTTGATGACTAATAAATATTAGATATTAATCATTAATAGTCATCAATCTCATCACTTACGAGAAATGTAAGAGTTTAGAATATGGTGGATGGCCTACTTGATTTCTATTTTAGTAGGATGGGAGATTGGTTGATTGATCCATTCATACATATAAAATCAAGAAAAGAGTTATCTAAAAATTAAGAGAAAATCATTATAGGGAAACATACACACAAACAACAATAGAAAGCTATTGAGAAATTATAATATTTTCAAAATATATAAACTAACTATCATAGTGCAAAGTAAATACTAACATTAATTGCCGTACTAATTGTGTTGATGACATGAGGAACCAAAGATTTGGCTTCTTCAACGGACCAACTTTGTAGGAAACCATGGTTGTAATCATTTCCACCTATTTCTCCAACTACGAATAGAGATCTGCTGAAAGTATCCTTGCTCTCTGACAAAGAAATAAAATTGTTAATGGCTTATATTTAAAAAAAAAAATCATATAAAAATAATGATAATGATCAAAATGATCATTTGACTCTTTATGAAGGATCAAAATGATTCAACTATTTAAAAGTCTCATTTTAATCATTTGACTTTTTAAAGCGGGGCTTAAATCATCCAAACGCAAAATAAATCATTTAATTTTTATTTAAAAAGTCAATAGTGTGGGTCTCCGAAAAGATTATGCTAACTATCTTCCATCAATCCCCTTTTTTCTTAAATAGACATTATCATAATATTTTGCTCGCACCCTTTTTCTTTTAGAGGATAACACATCTTCTAACAAAACTTTACCATCCACTCATAAAATTAAACAAATCTCATGTATCAAAAGTTTATTCCCAAACGATATAAATCAACCTAAGCTTTCTATTCATCTCATGAAATAATTCATCCAAAGCAAAGGTATTCATTTAAATAAATAAGCCAAGCATGCGACCAAAGCATAGATACAAAGTGTTGATCTAAAACATGTTTCATGAAATATAAAACTATCACTCTATTATAAATGAAAATCCAATCTCATAATAAAATATAAATAGTATTTTTGCAATTCGAGAATGTTTATGAATATCATACACAAATTGTTAGTACGAAAATATTCATAGTCTTCACATCATATTAAGGTATAAATATGCTTTCCAATCATTATTGTTTGATCAAATATTTATGCCATTTCCAAAGAGACAAAAATACAAACACTTTGAGTGCATATATTTCGTTTTAACAAAGAATAACATGACTTGTCCTTATTTTTCACAACCTATAAATAAAACTTTGAGTTTCATGATATGAATCATAAGCAAAATACCAACTCCATGTACCAACTGTTCATTTCTAAATAACCTATATCAGCATATGAAACATTTACAAATGAATTGTTTACTTTGTTTACACATGAACTAACTACTTACAGAAACAAGCATTACTGCTATAGTTTCCTACATCATGAAGAAGAAATAGAAAAAGAGAAATAAGATAAAGGAAAGGAGAAGAAGAAGAAGAAGAAAATGGGGAAGTGATTACCTGCGGGAAGAAGGATCGGAGAAGAAGTTTCAGTAACTAGGGACGGACGAGAACTAGGGCTTACGGGAGCAGGGAGTCGGCCTTGTCCAACCCAAAGGTGACGGAGGAGGCTGGCGTCGGTCTTCTCTAGGGCTCGCGAACAGCAGCCCCGGGAGAGAGGAAGGGAGACGGGAGGTCGGCCCCGTTTGGGGTTCGCGAAACAGAAGAAACGAAAGGGGCTCCTGCCCCCCTTGCTTCTGCGAACCCAGAGAAGGACGGAGAGGAGGAGTTCGGGCTCTGGCTAGAGTGAGAGAGAGAGAGAGGATCCCGCCTGAGATTCACGGATGGGGAGACCAGGAGGCCGAAGAGCTTCGGCTCTTCTTGTTCCGAACGGGATAGAGGGAGAAAGATAGGGCTTCGGTTCTTACCCTAGCTTAAGCGAACACCCCTGAGAGACCGAGAGAGGGGGAGTATTTGAATCCATTGCCTAGGGCGGGCTGAACAAGGGAAAAGGAATGAGGCATATGTCCTCTGTCGCTCGAGGGACGATCCTCTGTCTCCCTCTAACGTAGAAATAAATGGTTCCATCCTGCCTAAAAATTTGCTCAAGGCGATCAGAGGAGCCTCCTCACGAGACCGCCACTTCTGATAATTACAGACTTCGAAGGCAAATCAAGACCGTAGTTCTATTTTCTGATCTACTAAATTCAAATGAGTTTAGAAAGCCAACGAAGCCTCAATTGGAATTAGGCTGAACAAATTTGGCCAAAATCAAGTTCAAATCAAACCCAAATCGACTCAATCTAGAGAGATAATTGCATAGCATAATTAACTACATATAAATGATAATTTTAACGAATTAATCTTAGAGCTACAAAATTGACTGATTTTTTAGTGATGAGCGGTAAAAAATTGTAATAGAGAAATTTAATATTCTCTAATCATTAAGGTTTTATTTGGGACCATTTTTATATTTTAAAACAATTTTTTAGGTAAAAAAAAAAAATTGGACTATAAATTTGGCACTAAAACGTTGCTTAAGAAAACAGTAAGAAAATGTCTCAAATGAAGCTTTAGTCATGGGAGAAATTATTTTGTGTACACAACTCTTCTTGGCCTATTGGTTGAGAGCTTTGGCTTCCAACTAATAGGTTCAGGGTTCGAGTCTATGTGTATGCGTTGTGTGTGTGAGTTTGCCTTAAATGGCCTAAATGTCCCAAAAAAAATTATTTTGTGCGGTCATTGGATGGCGTCAAGAGACAAATCAGGATGCGTCACATCAGTTTTTTTTGTATAGCGATGTTGTGTGTCGGATGACGTGACGTATCTCGATTTATTTTTGGACCGTCCGATGATCACACGTAATAATTTCTGTAATCATAGATACTTTTTAAACAACCATAGGAGCTGTTTATCACTTTTTTTAAAGCATATCTGATTGGTATGTTTTCTACTTTTTATTTTTATTTTTGAAAATAAATTAACTTTCTTTAACTTAGTAAAAAACAACTTTTAGGTGATTTTTATAAGGCTTCTTTTGGGACAGATTTTTTGTCACTATTTTTTTTTTCTTATTTTCATAAAATTTTTGTTCTAAAAAAATGCTTTAACAAGTAGCAAAAAACTATCCCAAATAAAACTTAAAAGACTTTATTATTTTTAAAATTAAAACTAGAGCTGTCAATATTGAACCCAACCCGAAAACCCGGCCCAAAAATTTCGGGTTTGGGTTGACCCGAACCCGAAGCAGGTCGGGTTCAAGTCCAGAAAATCGAACCGTTTGAAAAACCGGGTTGGGTTCGGGTTGACCCGACCCGAAGCGGGTCGGGTTTGGATCTAGAAAATCAACCCGTTTGCAAAAATGGATCGGGTCGACCCAAACCCGAAGTGTCGGGTCAATTTCGGATTCGACTCGAACCCGACCCGTGACCCGAAATTGACACCCTTAATAAAAACAACCCTGGCTCGCCATCTTTGGGTGTCAATCATTGCCGCTACCTTTGACAACAACAAAAAAAAAACCTATCAAAACCTTTAATGAAACTTCACTTTGACTTCTTTTGGGACGACATTATTACCGTTCCTTAAAACAGCTTTTCAATTTTTGTATACATTAATGCCGTCCCAAACGTAACCCTAATATCACACATGCTTAAAAAAAGATGCCAACATCAGCAAACTTAAAATAAAACAAAAGCCAAACGAGTTTTCTATCGATTTTAAAATCGTAAGATTAGTGCTGCGCGCATATGATGTAGATTACAGTACTAATCTTAATAGAAATTCAAAAAATAATTAGGACCTTCATTATAGAAGTTCATGAAGATTTTTTTTTTTTTGGTTAAGAATTACCTGTGTCGCAAAGAGTT
>NW_021319121.1:1911633-1912739 GCF_001605985.2 Dendrobium catenatum
ATATAACTCATTCAAATAGCAACTATTCAAACAGGTTCGACGCGAAAACGGTTCTGAGGCGAACCGTAACCAGCTGGCCAGTCGGTTCGCGGTTCAACCGGTTGAACCGGCCGGTCCGATCCGGTTTTAAAAGCCTTGGTTATAACAGAAATAATTATTACTATTATAACGAAAATAATTATTATTGTAACAGAAATACTTATTATTATTTCATGACATGATTTGAAAATGTTTAAATTAATTATCATAAAATTTGTAATTAAAAGGCATTATTTTTATGAAAATTTTGAAAATATTAGAGAAGAAATATGTGCTTGAAAATTCAGGAACTAAGAAGTACACTGTAGGAAATTTCTTACCTTTTAGATGAATGACTCTAAGGAAATTTCTACTCAGATATATGATTTTCATATCCTTATTAGTGAGTTTATGAATGAAGGAATCAACTTTCCAGAATCTTTTGTCATTGCATCATTGATTGAGAAACTTCCTGAATCTGGGAAGGAATATAAAAATATGATGAAGCATAAGCTTGAGGATATGATTTTAGAGCATGTCATTATTGATATTAGAATTGAAGAGACTAACCATAAAAAGACTGATTTAGAAAGGGCCATAAATTTTACTTATAATGCAAATTTGATACAAGAGGGGAATAAGAATAGATAAAGTTTTAAAAAATATCTCTACAAACAAAAATAAGGAAATAAAAATTTCAAAGTCAAAGGAAATGAACAAAAGAAGAAAAGTGATTGTTTTGTTTGTGGAAAACCAAGTTATTTTGCTAGACAATGTAGGCACAAAAAATTGAACGACCAATCAAATGTCAATATTGTAGAAACCAATGATATTGTTATTGCTATAATCTTAGAAGTTAATCTTATTAAAGAAAAAGCATGAGTCATAGATTCAGGATCCACTCGTCATATATGTGCAAATAAAAATTTATTCTCCTCTTATTCTAGTATTGGTGAAGAAGAAGAACAAGTTTTCATGGGAGATTCTAATGTTGCAAAGGTTGTTGGAGAAGAAAATGTTAACATCAAGCTTACATCAAGAAAAATGCATGTGGTCTGGTCGATGCCGATAATTTGATGTGATTCACG
>NW_021319122.1:0-7263 GCF_001605985.2 Dendrobium catenatum
GGAAGAATTGCAGTCGTGTGTTGTGGCTAAAAGATATTTACGTGGTTTTCCACTTTGACTTATTATTATTATTATTATTATTATTGGAATAAGAAATATTAAAGTCTGATTTTTCTCATGATGATATAAAACATGAAAGTTGAAATTAGCTTTAGTTTTTTTTCCTCCTTTCTTTATAAAGTTGAAGCAATCAAAAATGAAAATTTCTTGTTGATAGCTCCTTATCCTAAGTTGTGTGGTGTTGAAATGTTCTCAATGGTTTATTAGTACGTTTGATGCATTGTTATATGGATAGACTCCAAATAGGTTGTGTTGTGTTGATCTTGATCAAATATGTGGATAGATTTTCTTCTCTTTTATGATTATGTGTGTTTGTGAAGCATGATCTTTACATCGATTCATTTCATGTAGTTTCATAGTGTTGTGTGTCATTTACTTAATGGAATCCCATCCTTTGCCAAATGTGTGGGAAATGTTTATACCAATGTCCACCATGAAATAATACAAGCTTTGACTATGCTAAGATTGCGAGTGAGCGCATTCATATTTCACATTATTTATGTTTCTAGAAGTTTTCAAGTTAAAAAAAATGAAAATAGAGAGCCTATACTTATTCATGTAAGAATCCATATGCAAGTCATTTTATGATTATTTTGGAAAGGCTCTAATATATTCTATTTATCTTTCTTGTCGTTGTTCATGACAAAGTGATACTCTTTAAAATGTTAGAACCTTTTCTTTTAGATAATGTTGTGGTTGGTTATTGCGAGGTAGTGCTATATCTCTTGAATAATTATGAGCAAAAATTGTTCAGTTTCATACCTAACTTCGGAAGATACCCTGTAAACATTCATTCATAGGATTCTTATAGTAGTTACACAACAACAACAACATCAAGCCTTTATCCCACTATGTGGAGCGGCTACATGAATCCTTTTCCTCCATTGTGCCATGTTAAAAGTTAAATTGTTATTTAAATCTAATAAAGAAAGGTCATTTCTAATGTTTTCTAACCAAGTCTTTTTAGGTCTACCTCTACCATTTTTAACATAAGTCAAATCTAATAGCTCTACTTTCCTAACTGGATCATCGGAAGGCCGCCACTTTATGTGACCAAACGAACATAGTAGTTACACAAACCTTCTTAAATCCTTCTTAAATCATACATTTAAATTGAAAATATAGTAGGACTAGAGCTTAGCCCTCACTTTTTATGCTTTTGTCTGATTTCATTTGCTTTCTTTTATCATTATCAATCATTAATTATAATTATTTGATTATAATAAAACTATTCACATATATTAAACAAAGAAGCGTGATTAAGCCATGAAAAACATAATTAACAAGAAGGGTTATGCTGTGCTTAATTTTGAATACTTAGATGACACTATTGTAAGTCATTTTGGATCAAGAATAAATTGGCTCATTACTCAAAAGGAGTTATTTCTATTAACAATCTCTCTATTGAAACCTCCCTGTTCAATTTTCAAAAGCTCATGTTACCTTATTTTTAAACGCAACATTAGATTAGTTTTTTGTACCACTAGTAGTGTGATGTTTCTCATTTTAAGCCTTTAGGTCTCTTCCTATAAATTTTAAATGAAATTTAAGTTTTCTTCTTATATTTTTTAGAGTGTGTAGAACATACACATAATTAAAAGAAATCACGGTGGTTGTGATAAAATAATTTAGTAGCATCGTATTACTAATTTTTTTTTTTTTTATAAAAATTATAAACTTTCAAAAGTAATGAACTTTATAATTTTTATTCAGAAGTTTTTTTTTATAATTGTTGTCTCATTATATTTTACATAAATTTTAAGTTAGCTATATTGTTAGTTCTAAAATACTTTAATATTAATATAAATGATCTTCATATTGTCAAAAATGATAATTGAATTATAATATTCTCTAAAATACGTTATTTAAAAAAGTTTAAATTTGTATGTATCTTAATTCAAATATTATATTGTAGGTTAATATTAAAATTTATGATGGAAGGATAATGTTTACAAGATTTAATTGACAGAAAAGTAGTTTGATGTTGCCATTTTTTGAATTGAAAAAAATGTAATAATATTTTCATTATAAAATATAATATAAATGATTTTATAATAATATATTATTTTGTTATAATCTTTCGATTAAGTAATGAGTACTCACATGTGTTATACTTACGAGCATTTTATGATATATGAAATTAATTTGATCTAAGATATTTTAATTTATATAACATTTTTTGTAAATTTGCTTTTAATTTGCATTTAATAATAATGACTAAATTTAATATTTAGAAGATAAAAATGATTAAAATATTAAATACTTACATATTTAAGCTTTGTTTAAGATATTTTATAGGTATATATAGTTTATGATAATTATAAATTGTAAATCTTTTCTTAATTAATTACATGCGTCTTATTTAGATTTTTTTTCTTACTTTTTTTTTTTACGAAAATTTAGCCATTTTGTTTATCAATTAAAATGGAATAGACATTAGAATAATACTAAAATATAATTATTTATTTATATTTATTATTCCAATTAATATGAGCTATAATGTATTACATAATTTATCATATATGGGTATATTCTTCTAATTATGAATACACATAAATATAATGAATCGTGTAATAAATTGTTGCACCATATTAATTGGAATAGCAAATACAAAAGGATAGTCAAGTTTTACTTTGATTCTAATACCTACTCCATCTTGATTGATAAGTAAATTGTCAAAAATTTCTAAAATATTGAGGAAAAAATAATTAATAGAATACATGTAATTAATTAAGAAGTGATTTAACTTAATATTATGCTTCTCTTTTAATGACCAACATTCTGTGCCATAAAGCATTGCAGATCTAACCACTATCTTATAGAATTTTCCCTTATGAAAATTATTGTTAGAAAAGAAATTATCTGCTTCGCCTAGTTGCTTTACAGATTAAAGAAGTGATGAAGTTTGCATAATTTCTATATATAGGTTTTCTCACGGTTTTTGCGTAATGATCTTTATCGGTTTTGGATAAATTCCTCGATGTTTATATGCGAAAATCCCTACAGTTTTTATATAATGTTCTTACTGATTTTGAGAGCAATTGATACAGATTTTGAATGGGTTTTCTTACTGTTTTTGTGTAAAAATCCTTATCGGTTTTAGATAAATTCCTCAATGTTTTTATGCAAAAATCCCTGCAGATTTTATATAATTTCCTTACTGATTTTGAGTGTAATTGATATAGATTTAGAATGGGTTTTCCTATAGATTTTTTATTGTTTTCTCACTGTTGTTATGAGAATTTGATACTGATTTTTATCATAAAATTTATCTATTTTGTAAGTATTTTCTTAATGTTTTTAGTTAAGATCCATGTCGAGATAAAATTATGCACTGTTGTTTGTTGAAAAGAATGGTAGCTAAATTGGAGAAGTTTCTTTCTGAATGATTTCTCTCTCTTGAAATGCTTCCTTTTGAAATGGAGGTTTGTTGGCACATTCATTTGGTAGCAAGGATTTATGAACATTTTGGAAAGTATATATAGCTATCTTACTTATGCTATCACATATTCAATTCAAAGGATTCACAGTTTTTTTTGCTAAATATGCATATGTGCAAGCATAATCTTATACTCTCTATTTATTTATTTATTCTCGACAATATTTTGCTTTCCATAGGACCATACCGGACATATGGAGATGTTTCTTTCGTTGTTCAAAATCTTGACTTACCAGAAAGTTTATGGTTTATTTAGGAATATATAAATGCAGATTACGATATTAGTGAATTGTAAAATTCATAAAATTTGCAAACATATTTATATGATCGATGAGAAAGTTGGATGATTACTTTGTTAGTTTATGAGCTTTTGAAGAGTAACTTACAATTGTTTCGTTTCATTCAATCTTGCCTAGGCATTTAAGTTGAGTCATACATTCGATGGATATTTTCAATCAAAACTTACATGGTGATACGAAAAGTCTCATATTGTGTTTAGAGAAAGGGAAGTTTATTTGATTTTCTTTATTGGAAAGATAATGGCTTATTAGCTTTTTGATATTGTATTGAAATAATGACCTATGGTGGCTGGTTAAATAAAATTCCTATTTTGATGTTACTGGATATGAATATGTTTGCCAAATTAGTTATAAGTCAAGAATTGGAATGTTTTCCCTTACATACTTGGTATTATGTACTACAAAGGCTTGTAGGTATGTTACTTGAGGGTTGATTGAATTTATGAGAGGTTAAGTTTGGAAATATATATTTATTAACAAGTTTGCACAAATCTCTAGAATAATTTAAACTCTAATACTGTATTTTCTATCTCATAAAGGATTTAATCTCATTTGTGTTTGAATTCAGTTTATATAATCGTTTGTTTTGATTTAGGTAGTAAAATGAATCATTTATTCGGTGGTAGTGGAACTTCATCATTGTTTGATTTAATTCAATTATTTGTAATAGAAGACCAAAAGAGAGCATAAAATTTATGAATTATTGAGTGAAAGTTAATGAACATCATTTATTTGCTTAGGCTTCTAGAAATTTGAGATTAGTCCTCTAGAAATTTGAGGCTTTTATTACCTGGAATTTGTCACATTATAACCGCCACAAAATCGAAACCCTTTCCCGCCGATCATAAAATCATTGCATAATGGCTTTACAGTAGAAACCAACTACGATAAACATGCAACGATTTTAAAATTATTGCAAATATTTTTATAGTAGTTAAAACTGCCATGAAATTCTAAGTTGTGTTTAGTAAACTGTTGTTAAAGTTGCTAATACATATTAATTTATTTATTTGATCTGTTCTAAAAAATATTTCAATTAAGTAAATAATATTTAAATTTTATATTTTTATTTATTTTTTTATATTTTATTAACATGTGTAAGCTGAGTTCTCTAAGTTCATACAAAATCTCTCACAGGGCAGTTTTACTCTCAGGGCCCACAAGTATTTTTTTTTATTGAAAGTCATATTTCAATTTCTTTTCTATTGGTAATTTTTTTTAATGCTTTACACTAATTTTATTAGTAGATGCTTGCAAAAGCTTTAGTTATTGTTAGATGTATCAAATTTTGCATTTTTGGCAAGTGAATGTGTTATTCTAATTCTTGCATGTTTATCACAAGCTTATTTACTTTTTTTGATGACTTCATGTCCAAAGCAAATATGGATTTGCAAACAAATATTTTGTAGGTCTAAAATAAAGGTGTATTATTCTGTGCTAATAAGACGGTTAATCATGATCGACAAACAACCAGCTGAAAATTAGAGCCATGATAAGTTCTTCTAACATATTTTAAAAAATAGAAAATCTACCATATCAGATTATCTAGAGTAATAAAGGTTAATTAAGATACGCTAGAAGATGAAAATCATGCTAATAAAGGCAGTTTCATTTTGTATGCTATCTACATCAACAGCCTCATGAATGCGAAGGCAGAAGTTCAAAAAGTCTTGTTGCTTATAAGTATCTTTAAGCCCAACTTCCTTTAGAGATCTATAAATAGTCTCATCCATCATCTGCATTATTTTTTTTTTTTTGCAAAAGAAGAGTTAACTCAATACTTATAATCTTCAGATAAAATAATCATATAATAATGAGTTGAAATGAATAAAAATGCTCGTGAACCGTGTCAATAATCTGACTTCACGGTAAATAATAAATAAATATCATCTCTATAAATTTGTGTTCAAATTAAGTTTAAATCATGAGATGTATTGTTCCAATAAACTCACATATATCCTTATTAGAATCCCGATTATAAAATGAGCCGTGAAAGTACTGATTTTCAATCAGAACATTCTTTATATATAACAAGTTATGTAGATACATTCAAAAGATATATATTTGTTTTTAAAAGATAGCAATATGAACTAAACATATAAGAAAATATAATATGTTACAGTATTAAACTTGCCTTGTATTTAAAATCTTGTATTGTGCCGTCTCGTTTGTAAAGATAAGCTAATTGTGCTGCTGTAAATAGGTAACTACAAAAAATTTAAATAAAAATCATAAATTACATAATCAGAAAAAGAAAAATTATTTATAATCAATTAATAGAAAATACCCCATTTTAATGTATTGAGTAAATCTATTTAATATTTGTCCATATGAAATTTTAAATACAAATTAATTTTCTCCACGAATATTTGTCCATATGAAATTTTAAATACAAATTAATTTTCTCCACGTTGCATCATTCCAATGGCTATTTCATCTTCATCAACTAATAAGACACCAAAAAGTCCCTGAAATATTAAATAAAAAATTTATAATTATATTTATAAAATTATTTTGATAGTATTTTTTTTGTTTATAATTAATAATAGATTATATAATATTTAATATGTAAGGCATTTAAATAAAAGAATAACTTGTATGTGGTGCAGGACAATTAATTACGAAGCAATTTTTATCTCTGCTTATCATATAGATCTTTATATCTAAATAAAAATTATAAATAAAATATTATATAAATATTATAAAATAAAAATGATTAAGATTAATATAATTTAGTATACCTTAACATGCCTGCTAGGGTTATATTTTGATATCATTCAATTGAGCCAAACATAACTAGGAAATCTCCTATTTCAACGGTATTTTTTAACTTGTACTTTTCTATAAGAGTATTAACATCTTTTTCTAATTGTAGTACTGCTATATCAAACAGTGGATCTTGCAATTGTACCTTTGCCGTCATTATGGTGCCATCATAAAATGTAACATAAATTTACATAATAACAATTGAAATAATAAAGTCATAATTAAAAAAAAACTGTTAAGAAAAAACAAAGATATTTAGATAAGTATATATTAAATGTAATAATTACCATAAAATTAAATTTTTGAATAAAAAATAATAATTTTTTTACCTGTGATATTCTACTCCATCTTGTAGAAATACAATGATTGCATGTCATAATAAAAATTTTCTTTCACTGCCGACTCGAACTTTGACTTCTCACTATTTCTGAATGCCAATAATCATATGCAAAATATAATAAAAATTATTTTTTTAATATTATAATATAAATTAAAAATAAATTCATAAATAAATAATAAACTTATATAGTTTAATTTTAGAAAGTATAACTGATGTTATTGCTTTTTTTATTGTCTCCCAAAGTGTCATCTTATAATAATTTCTTACAAAATTTGATAATCTTCTAAACATATTTTCTAAGAAAAAAAATAATATTAGTTAACGAACAAGCTCCATATTTATTAATTTTTTTTTTGATA
>NW_021319122.1:7363-15159 GCF_001605985.2 Dendrobium catenatum
GCATATTATTTTAATAAATAATTATTTGTTAAAAATTTAAAAAAGCCTTATTTGAAAATTTGATAAATATAAATGTATGATTGAAAATAAATACTAAAAATGAGAAAGAATATGCACATAATATTTTTTTGTGATAAAATATGCAGTTTGGTTGTAGATGAATTACTGCATTTTGAAGTGAAAAAATAAGTTTTTCGGTTGTAGTTGGCCTAAGAAGCTCCTTATTTGTTTAATTAAATATAATTTTATATGCAAGTGCAGGTAAACAGCATTATTTTCATCATTATATATACTAGCTTGGACAATATGACTATAGTTCAACTCAGGCTTCATTTAGGATAATTTTTAAAAGTTGCAAAAAAGTGACCAAATAAAAATTATTTGGCAAAAATAACATTTATTGAGTTTAACAAATAATTAGCTCGTGTTTAGGCACGAAAATTTGTAAATTTTTAGCCAAAATTTTAATTTTTATTTATTCAGATGAAAATAAATTAAACAACTATGTCAAATTGTCTAGATTAATTATATAAAAATGAGCTTAAAAATAATTAAATTTAATTTAAAATAATATTATATATAAATAATTATATTACATTGAACTAAAAAATAAACTTAATATTTTTTTATCTATTTTAATATAATTTAGATCAGATGTTGTTGTAGATGGAGCAGGAGCAAGTCCAATTACCAGCAAAATGCCTATCATTTCTCTCCGTCCACCAAAAAAACAAAGAGCACCAAATAATGAAGTAGAAAAGTTCTTCTCATGAGAATTTAAGTAAGACGGGTCAACAAAGTGAACAAATAGTTGCTGCATAGCGGGCCTAAGTAAAAAAACCTCTAGGCAAGGCAATAAAGCTGTAATGACTACAAAAGAATAGTTATATTGAAAAAAATAGGAGTTTATGATTCCCAACATATTGATATTCCTCTTAATAAGCAGATTTGTCATTTTAAGCCATATGAGGAATACCTGAGGGCACATCTCATGAGCCAAATATTTGTAGTTATTATGGTGGTCATATTTTATATAATTTTTAGTTATTTTATCTAATTATTTTAATATTTTGTCTTAATAAAAAATCCTAATGCTATGATATATTTTTTTTATTTTGATGTGGATTTTATATGCACAACATGATATTATTGCCAGTTATATTCTTATCTATTCTCGTTACTTTTTGTCTAGTTTTTAAAATGTTGTTTTAATTTATTATGCTGGTCATATTTTATATAATTTTTAGTTATTTTATCTAATTATTTTAATATTTTGTCTTAATAAAAAATCCTAATGCTATGATATATTTTTTTTATTTTGATGTGGATTTTATATGCACAACATGATATTATTGCCAGTTATATTCTTATCTATTCTCGTTACTTTTTGTCTAGTTTTTAAAATGTTGTTTTAATAAAACCTTCTAATATCTAAATGTTACAAGGTTATATTTCTTCATAATAGATTTTTTTGAGATAAGAACTTCAGAATAACATTAGTAAAACATATATTATTAAAAAAATAGCTGTAACCACACAAAATTAAATAATAATACCAATTGTAGAGCTTGTAGTCTGAAGAAAAAAGAGAGAGAAGTCAAGCAAGCCGTCTAGATCACGATAATGAAGTTGGATGAGAGAAGTCAAGCGAGCCGTCTAGATCAAGATAATGAAGTTGGATGATCTGGAGTATCCAAATAAGCAATTGTTAGCAATATGCTGGCAAATGTATTTTTTTTTTTTTTAAAGCAAGAAGTCATCACCTCAACGATTCATTAAGATTTAACATATTTAAATCTAGATCTAGACGAAAATAGAATAACAGTTCATTAAGATTTAACATATTTAAATTTGAGCAGATTCAAACCCTGTGACAAAATGGAAAACCACAAAAAAAAACTGATTAGCTCTGCTTGGAACGACAGAGAAAAGAGAGAAGTCAAGCGAGCCGTCTAGATCAAGATAATGGAGTTGGATGATGCAAATGTAATTAAAAAAAACGAAGAAGCCATCTCCTCAATGGTTCATTAAGATTTAACATATTTAAATCTAGATCTAGACGAAAATAGAATAACAGTTCATTAAGATTTATCATATTTAAATTTAAGCAATTCAAACCCAGTGACAAAATGGCAGTGTACGGAAGGTGTAAGCTCAATTTTCTCTCTCTCCACAAATGCATATTTATTTTAAATAAACAAATTATTATAAAATAATTTGAATATAAATTATGCTATTAAAATGCTAAATTATGTTATTAATTTTTTTTAAAAAAAGTTGTATTTAAAATTTTCTTTTAATAAAAATGTTATAGGTTAATTGTTGACATTTGAAATTTACAAAGTCTACATCCTTAGACTCGAAGCATCCATTCTGTCCCCTTTGGTACCCTTTAACTCTATGGAAAAGCCAATTATTCAACCCAATAGGATATATATATATATATGAAGGACGAAGATATTGACTAAGATTTTTTATTCTTCATTGATTTTGATAACGATTTTTTCATTGTGGGTTATTTTAGTTTCAGTCTTAGATATGGAATGAAATTTATGTGTCTCGCCTGGAGAGCCTTGATGAGGAGAAATTATTACGTGGGACGCCAAACGCGTTCAGACTAGAATGAGGAGGCACCACATCACCCAATGCACAGTGCATTGCATGACGTGACGCTTCCTCATTCACATTCGGACGTGTTCAGCGTCCATAATCTTTCCTTGATGAGAAGCTCCATTACATTAGATGTGTTTTGTATAATAATGACTCCATCATAGACTTTAAGTGGTTTCAAGTTATTTTAGGTCATTCAATGTAAATCATAGCAAGAAATTCACCAAAACAGAAGCCACTAGACAACTAAATGACACAAATTGCAGGTAATGTTTAGAAAATGGTGCCATTAATATTGTTAGCTTCAAAGATAAAATACCAATAAGATAAAAAACCGATATCATAATGAGAGAAAAAATTTCTAAGATATAGAAGTTTGCATTTTCTCTACCATAAATTAAGCTACAATTTCTTATTTCTTTGAACAACACTAGAACAAACCTTATCCTAGATTGAAACAGTAATATAGATGTACTTTTCATGTTATCCATGAATGTACCCTATTCAATATAAAAAAATCAATCAACTCGAAGTTTTGACATTTCTTGAATTTTATACCAAGATTAACAACATTTGATATATCTAATGACTATGCTGCAATTATATGCACATCACTAGCACAAAACATAAATCGAGATAGAATAATTACAACAAAATAGTTTTTGTCCATGTTGCAAAAGGATACACTAGATTCAAACAGGCTTTTTAAATAGCCTTCTTCAACTAAATTCGTGTTGTCCTCTTTAAACTTATTTTTTGACTCATTCGTGTAAATGTTTCTTTGTATTCCTTTGTATGAAAAATGTTATTCATTTAGCATTTTTTGCTGACTAATGAAAATTTCTTTGTTATCATGCTTGATCTCCATGCCAAGGAAATATGTCATCAAATCATGATAAATCATTTAAAAAACTTACACCATCTCTGGCTTAAATTCATCATCAAGTTTTGCATCGTTATGTGCAAAAAGTCATCTACATATAATGACACAAAAAAATCATTTCCCTTTTTCTTCGTGTAGATAGTGACTTATAATAACATTTTGGTAAAACCCAACTTATTATATTATTGTAAATCTTTCTATACTGGGCTGTAGGTGCTTATTTTAAGCCATAATTAGCATTTCTTAGTATGAATGTTTTGTCTCATTAGTCTTCTTTAATGAATCCTTCTGGTTGCTCAAGAAGGATCTTCTTTTATAATAAAACATTTAGAATAGGAACTCTACCTCACAATAATGCCTGATTCTGATTTCTTATCAAGTTTATCATGCTTGACTTGTGTAACATGACTAAAACACTTGCAATTAAATACTACAAGAATATTGTAATGATTTATAGCCATGCTAAACTTCAAATGGAGTTTGTCTTATTAATTTACTTTTGAATTTCCTAGGTCTCTTTAGGAGTTGATTTTAGAATTTGCTAATTAATGATCTAAATGAAATCAAATCATCATGAGATTAAATCATAAGTCCATAAGGTCTATAGAAAGCTTCCATAAAAATTTGACTATATTAGATTAAACAATGATTTTATAAAATTTTCTAAAGATAATTAACCTAAATTATATAAAATTTCCCTAAGTTAATCTAGGGATTAGATTTGGGTGAAGTTAGTGCCTAGATAATTCTTACATATGCATCTATAAATAGTACCAATTTCACAACCTAATACTCTTTAGATTTAGACGAATTGAATCTTAAATATTTAGGACAAAATTTGGCCCAAGATTTTTAAAATTTAATTTAAGTCAGTTGTGGATTCAAATTAGCCTGAGAAAATTCCAAGAATCTAGGCATACCCTAAATTTACTCCAAACCAAATTTGAAGCTGATTCAGTGAGTTTGAGGCATGCAATTACGTCAAACAACAAGTATATTTAACTAATTATACATTTAAATTCATAATTTATTTGGCCTTGTTAATAATTTAAATGGATAGGGCTCATTAATGAAAATCCATATAGTTTATTCATATAATTTGGTCCACTTGATATATAGTTATGATTTTTAAAAGTTCAAACTATTTAATTAATAAAATCCATGAATTAGTTTAAATATACAGTCGTTAGTTGACTTTAATTACACTTTTGCACATGGAAGCTACCAATTAGTTACTTAAATGAATGCGGGCTACCATGACAGACATTCATTGATCTTGACGGTTTAATCCAAGACATGTGCATTTATTAGATTTTGGCTGACAATGTGATTCAATGGGAAGGCTAGGAATTGATAAGTTTTGGCCTCTCACACACTCAAGAAACTAAAAAAACCAAATAAGTAACCTCACTTTAGAAAATTTTAGGGTATTTATAAGAAAAGGCTGAGTGGGTTTGGATGGAATTCTAGCTATGTACCATTGTGCTAGCAAGTTTAGCTATTTTCAAATATGCCAGTGGGATGCAAGAAGGTGGCTAAAGGGAGTTAGGGAATTGAGGCAATCAATTTTGATCAGATGGCCATGGTTGAATGCACAAGGCTTGGATTTCAAAACATTCAAGATAATATATGGCCAACCATGACACCTCTTGGGCTATGCTGGGTTCAAGCAAGTTTAAGGTGTGCAATGTGTCACATGGGTGAGCATGATGCAGGCTATATCTACTTAGAATGGATTTTAACTCATTTGAGATAGCTTAGGTCAGCTTAATTGGGTGCTAGCCCAAGGCTGGGCTGACTAGGGGAAAGTTTTTAGGGTATGTTCATGATATTGGATATGTTTGAGGCTATTATTTAATGGCATTTGGGTTTAATCATAGAGGATGTATGGGTCAAATGAGTCTTTCCCAATCAAATTGGTCAACCATTATGACCCATGGTGAACCAAGGGTTCCAATGGACTTGGTTGAGTTTAGGAAAGTGCTTAGAAGGTTTGAAACATCATGTTAAGGTTTGGAATATGTTTTATCATTAAAATTGATATTAATCTCAAATGAATTACACATGGTTGAATTGGTCAAACATTGCTAACCACGGTTCACTATGGGCTTCATTGAGTTTGGACATGTTTATAAAAGTATTTAGAGGCCTTCAGACACAACCTTAGAGCCTAGGATTTGATTTAGCTCAAGAAAGGTCATTTTTACACTTTTAGAGTTTAAGGGATTTAAGGTCAAACCTAGAAACTGATAGTTGACCATAGATCAAAAAATGGATCAAACCATTTAGGAGCTCAGTTTAAATTGGTTTGGATCATTTCTAATGGTTTAGACTTATGCATGGAATTAAAGGCCCTCTTGAGTTGCATTGGTTGTAAATATTTAAAATTTTAGTTTAATTGGGTTTTAGCCATAGACTAATATTTGGAATGGCCTTGGAGGGTCTTTCCATGGCATCAACTTTATTATAGGTGGTGGGAATTATTGGTTTTGGTGATGGAGGATATCAATATTGATGACAAAAATGGATGGCAACATTGGTGGTGATTACATGCTTCAGGGTTGGTAACAATGTTGGACAATGGCATTGATGTCATTGATAGGATATAACATTGGGTTTTTATGTTGGGTGTCTACAAGTCAAGCTTAAGATTAGTTTATGTTAATATTTTTTTGTGGCTTAATCTCAGACTCAATAAATGTATAGAATCTAAGTCTAATAATATTTTTTTAGAAAGGAGTGTTTTATTCATTTTGACCAAAATTCTTAAGATTCAATTTGGCAGGAGTCAGAAAACCTACTGAGTAAGTGTTGCTCATATATGCTTTATCTACATGTGTTAATTTGAAGATAGGAAAAAGGGAAAGGGTCGAGTTGAATAGATAGAGAAGTGAAAAGTAGTGTACTTATAGGTATATCTTCCATTAGTTGTTATTTTGCCATCATGGGGATATTGTTATGATGAAAGAAAATGGCACACAATGATTGATGTAAATTAATGCTTTGATTATACAACCATGGGTTAAAATGGAAAGTAATTAATGATTTTTTTTCTATAAATTTTATGATGCTAGACTCCGTGTTGTTGTTATATATATAGTATAATTCTTTCCAAATAAAGATCTAGGGTATTATATGCTGCATATCCATTCTAATGTAAGCTATTCAATAAAGGTTGTGTTGTGGTGGGTCATGATAGAGAATTAGATGAGTTTTAGAAGGGCTTTGAGCCTCTAAATGAGGTTAGCTCAAGTTTAGGTTCAATGTAAGGCTTCAGGACTAAATTGACTTGATCCTTAGGGATAATTTGAGAATTATTTTAAATCAAACTCATCTTATCTTAACCCAACAACAACACATTATAATAGATTGTATTGGATTTTTTCTTTAGTATATTTTTCGACCTTGTAGACTTCTATATAGGGAGAATTGTGCTAAGTGCAATGTTATATGATTCATTTTGAGGATCTTAGCAATTTTTCAATTAAATTAGAATATCATGTGATTGAGCCTATCCCATAACCCAAAATTATATTGATTTTGACCTGCTTCATTAAACTAAAAGGGAATTTGGGCCAAAGCATAGCTTAGGGATTAAGCACAAGTAAGCAGACTAAGTGTGCTCATCTTTTAAACTAATGCTTGGGCTGGATCAGCTTGCTTGGTTAGGTCACATTATGAGAATAAAGATGGTGTGATTAAGCTTTGGCCTTAGTTGAGCATCTAATAACAATGATTTTATTACCAAAATTCTTATGATTTAGGCTCTCTAATGAGGTCAAATATACTTCGATTTAATTTGATGATAACATTTTTGATAACTTTGGGTGATTTGATGATTTTGAAATACTATAATTTCAAACTCATCAAAATAAGCACTTGCAATGTCGTAAAAAACACAAAATAAAAGAAATTTAAGAGAGTAAAGAGTACGCAATAATTTGTTACTTAATTTGGTCCAAGCTTACTTGCATATTTAGGCTTTGTTTGGGACAACTTTCTTACTATTTTCTAAAATGACTTTTTAGTACAAAATTTTCTAATTATAAAATTTGTATACTGAAAAGCTATTTTAGAAAGCAGCAAAAAAGATATCTCAAACGAAACCTTAATCATTTTTAAAGGATAATTCTACATTAAATATATGTAATGATTTTGTGTAAATACAATATTATCAAAATTTTAAAACTATTTAATAGATTATATGTCTTGATGGGTAGTTTGAGGTATATAAGGATAGGATGCCATAAAATTAAAATATATTTGAATCAAAATATCAAAACAAAAAAGATTATTAACATAT
>NW_021319122.1:15259-24193 GCF_001605985.2 Dendrobium catenatum
CAGTTTTCTCTTAAAAGACAAAAGCTCACTTTTCAAATTCTCTCTCATAGAAGACTCAAGTCCTTTGAATGCCAAAGACTCTTCAAAATAAAATAAGAGTTATTTAAATATAAGGCTCCAAGAAAAATCCTAATGTTTAATTTAGCTGTCTCGGTTCGTACAGTACAATCTGAAGATCATATAGTACGATTAATTCAATTCCCCACTTAGTACTGTATGAATATGGTTCATTGTACGATCAATTCAATAGTTCCAATTGATCATTCAGTATGATTGAGTGATATTCTACCTATGTAAGATCACTAGATTTCTAATGGATGTAAGGTTATCAATGTATATAATAATCATGCTAACTTCATCAAATTCTATTCCAGTCATAATGAAATAGGTAACAATCGACAATAAGGGGCAAAATTACTCTATCTCCAGCTTTGAGTAATATTGAGGTTCTAAGAATATACTGGATGATGCAGGCATTTTGGGTGATGGCTTCCGGCGGTTATCCGTTGAAAACCCGGCGGTGTATGCCGCCGGTAATACCATCAGCCTTGACCGCCGGCGCCGTCGGTAAAATAACCGGCGGTTAAGCGAACACACGACGGCCTCTTTAACCGCCGGCATACCATCGGTAAAGTGACCGCCGGTTAGCCGTCGGTAATATAACCGGCGGCTTAACGACCGGAGAACCGCCGGTTACAAATCCGGTAGTTACCGGCGGCATACGCCGCCGGAAAACCGCCGCCTAACAGAACCGCCGGTAATAAGCCGCCGGTAAAAGTTTCCTACGCCAATTATACCGGCGGTTTAAAAACCGCCGGTAAAATTTAAAACCGCCGATTTTGCCTTACTAACCGCCGGAAAAAACCGCTGGTATTTGACGTTTTTCCTGTAGTGAGTGTTTACAAGTGACTGGTGTTTATTGAATGGTGTATTTCTTAGAGTCAGATTGACCTATGTTCAATCATAATCCCCCCTAGAGCTAACACTATGGGGTTATACTCCTTCGATAGAGATGTGGAGGTATTAATCAAAGTCCTCATAGGTAATTTCTATGGGTCACTTACAAACATAAGATTGTTGCGAGGTTCAATCCACATTGAGTCTTAGGCTAGCAAAAAAATCATGAGTTTGGAGTTAAAGGGAAATTTTAGAGTCATAATAAATTAAAGTGTGGTGCTACCTTGTAGTTTATAATATCTTGGTTAAGGATCCTCGAAGGAGAAATTATAGAAGGATTAAGATGCTCTACCCTTTTCTCCTAAAAAATATGAGTCCCATGTAGTAAGATGTGTGAGGTTTTAAACAATGATGGAAACTGAATGGAGGAATTACACAATTCATATGATCTGGGAGAAAGCAAGCTAGGTCATGTGAAGCGTATAGACCAATTCAGCTCAATTGGTCATAGTTTGTCTTGGTTCAGATTATTTCAATAATATACCCAAGAGAACTTTGTTATCATTATTACAGTCATATTAACAGTACAAAAAATATGTTCAACTTTAAACTTACTATAGCTTCTTTGTGATGAAAGATAGTTTACTATGGACTAAGTTGCTAGTTTTGTTTCTAACTTGCAAGGAAAGTAACATATAAGATCATTAAATACTTTAGCTATTTTGTTGCCTTTTTTTAAATTGATTTTTGGCAGAGTGATGAGTATGAAGTATGATAAAGATTGCTTTTGTGGATCAAGATGTCAAATTTAATTAGCAAAAGGCCCAATAAATTTTCATTGATTCAATATAGGAATGAATAATGCCATTTACACTTTCTTTTACAAAGCTCTTTCAAAAAACTCTCCATCATTGCTCCAAGCTAACTATAGCTTGTGCGGGTCTGTAACTGTTTCTCGCATCGAAACAGTGCTTTACCCCTAGATGTCCATTCAACTGCTGCGACTCAACGCATTTCGAGGAGAACCAGCTAGCTCTGGATTCGAGTGGCATTTCACCCCTAACCACAACTCATCCATTGATTCTTCAACATCAGTCGGTTCAGAATTTCACTTAGTTTCACCCAAGCTTCATCCTGGTCATGGATAGATCACCGAAGTTTGGGTCCATAAGCAGTGGCAATCCTAAACCAACTTCTTAAATAAATTTGTGACACTTTTTCGAGGAGATAATAACCTCTAAAAAAAGCTAAATGAATAAAATAAGTAAAATGCACTACCATTTATATGCTCCATAAAGATGCTCTATTTGTTAGCCTCTTTAAATTCCCATAAGGAAGCGGAAAAGTCCTTCCACTTCCAATTCCCCAAAGCCATTCTTGGAATCCTGCAAACCATTAGAACCAGTGTTAGAATTTATTATCCACATTTAATATAAGTAGTAGCAATGTTAAAATTCTCACACTTCATATCAAATTCTGTAAGGGTTCATTAATTCATTTGGTTAATTGAAGTTTAGAAATTATTATTTTTTAATATGATAAGATTGTAAATCTCATTGATTTAGTATTTTTAAAGATGATTATTTTATTTTCAAGGTTAAAATGAGTGAGTGATAATAAATTTATTATTCACTAATTTTTTTTTTTTAATTTCTAGGCAATCGAATGAGCCCAAAGATCCTCATCGTATATATAAGAAATAATTTAAGATTATTATATAAATAAATATTTAAATAATTTATTTTTATAATGCTTATTATAGAATGGAGATAATGAAGGTGCGAACTCTAATATGTCTGTGTTTCTCTTCAGCCTCTTCCAAAGCCCAAAGGTTGATATCCTGATCCTGCAAACCATTAGAATCATTGTTAGAATTTCTTATCCATTGTTAATATAAGTAATAGAAATGTTAAAGTTCTTACACTTCATATCAAACTAAGGGGTCACTAATTTGGTTATTTGAAGTTTAGTAATTATATTTTGAATATTCATAAAATTATGTATAAATCTCATTGATTTTTTTTATTTTTTTTTCAAAGATGATTACTTTATTTACAAACTTAAAATGAGTCTAAAGATCCTCATGAAATTTATAAGAAGACAATGATAGAATAATTGAAGAATTTATGATATAATTGAACTTTATGAAATCTAAACCGTGCATATTTTTCAGGTTTATTTTAGTTTGCTACATCAAATAAAATATCCTATTTTTTTTTTTAGAAAAAAATTAAATAAAAAGTCTATGACACACTGTGATTTATCACCATAATATTAGTGCGGCTGACCAATTTCATCAATACTTCTTCCACAAATCAGTGTAAAAAATAAATCCACACTGCAACCCTCTTAATATTAAAAAAAAAAAAAAACATAAATAAAGTATCTAATGCTATGATCCAAAAATTACATTAAATAAGCAAAAAAAAAGTGATTTTCATTAGCAAACTAACATAAGGTTCTCAACACCTATCCAAAGGATTGTGGATTAAATTATTTTAAATAACTAAAAAGTATATAATGTCCTAAATTAATTTAATATGTTAGCATAAAGAAGGAGAGAGAGAGAGAGAGAGAGATAGAGAGAGAGAGAGAGAGAGAGAGAGAGAGAGAGAGAGAGAGAGAGAGAGAGAGCTATATTTTGTATAAGAATGGTTTCATATACATACCTTATCATAGGCGAAACCATGCCATTCGCACCACTTTCTCATACCTGGACAGAAAAGTACACGTGCAATGTCTTTTTCAACTGAAACTCGTCCAAATGAATGATTAGAATATTCTTCTAGTTCTGGCTTCAGAAGGTTACATTTAATTAATGTCAGATCTTTAAGCTTGCCAACAAGATAATTCAAGTGGTTCACTATCTTCAGATTGGAACATCTGCAAATTTTTACTTTTTGAAGTCTCAAAAGAGATCCTCCGCTGTTAAAAAGTGCAATATCTTTAAGACTTTTGCAGTTCTGTACCTCAAATTCCTCGAGGCATGATGGGAGGGATGATATCTGTTGCAGCTCGTTGCAATGAAGTATGTGTAAAAACCTTAGGCTCAACAAATCTCCACTTTTCAATATTGGACGCCCTTCCAATTTGGGCATACTTTTATATTTCCCGTGCACCTCTATAGAGCAATTCTCATGACCATTAGGAGGAGCATTATAGCACCAAAAGTCATTCCCTATTCTCCTTATCCCATTAATATTGCATATTTCAAGTGATCTGAGAGATGGTAACATAGATAGAGGGAGGAACTTACATTCTTCTTTGCTTTTGAAATTCATCAACTTTACTTTAGTCAAATTTGAGAAGTCAGGATTGCCAAACCAACTTGGGAAGCTGCTACCACCATAGCCCCATATAATTAACTCTTTAAGGTTGGTGTGGGGTTGGAGGCCATCAAGAATAGCATCATCTTGCCTTATACTTTTAGCATCTTTTCTATTTTGCCAAGAGAGTTTTAGGCTCTCAATTTGTGGCTTACTTAGCAAATTGGCGCCCTTTGCATCTTCCCGATTGACCACATTTTCAAGCATATCAAGCTCTAGACTTTGATGTAGATTTGTTAAGTTTTTCAACCATCCAATGTTAGAATATAAGTCATCTATTCTTAAGATATGATGATAACTATGCATTTTACTTGTCTTCTCAACATCAAAATAATAGTAATAACCAAAATCAAATGTCAAGAGATTTTCAAACCCATAATATGATTTTGATAGCATTTCTAAAGAATCACAACGAATCATCAAGTGACGTAAGTTGATGAGTTTTCCAATTGCATGGGGTAGCATATTAATATGAAATGATTGGAGTATTAGTGTTTGTAACTTGTAAAGGTTACATAACGAATACTTTGTCATTTGGATTGTTCGCGCACAAATAGAGAGGTAACGGAGTTGCTGTAAGTTACCTATCAAATCTACATGTTGAAAGCTGCATTCACATTCAGGTGCATGAAGTCTCAAAACACGCAAGTAACCCAAATGAGAGAATGACTCCTTAGAAAAAATACTTTGACGAGGAACCTTAAATAAATTATTTGAGCTAACAGTATAAAGTGTTCTTATATCCCAAAATGAAAGAACCTTATCAACCTTTGTGTGCTGTATGAAAATATGCTTTGCCTTTTTGGAGACGTTCTCCAATTCAACAAAATCTAATGAAGACCATATCTCATGTCCAGTTATAGATTGAGCTAACTCATGCACCATATCATGCAAAGTGAATCTCTCATCTTTTTTTGAGCATTGAAATAATGACATTCTCACCAAGTCTTCAAAGAACTCAAATGCAATATCTTCCAATAATTCCTTTCTTCTAGTAACCTGAATGTAACCTTGAGCTATCCACATTCTTGTCAATTCTACTTTCTGAAAATTATGACCCTTTGGGAACAAAGATGCATAAAGAAAGCATGGTTTAAGATATGGTGGCAAGTGATTGTAGCTTATTCTTAGTGCAGGCAAAATAGAAGTTTTGGTATCCTCAGACGTCCATAAATTATTGTTTAACACATCCTTCCATATACCCTCATTAACTTCATATCGTAGAAACCCCCCAATCACTTTTAAAGCCAAAGGTAAACCACCACATTTCTTAGTAATTTCCCTCCCAATTTGTTCAAAATTCAGTTGCTGATGAAGTTCCCAGCCATAGAAAGTCTGTCTTTGAAATAATAACCATGAGTTCTCTTCATTCAAGCACCTAAGCTCAAGCGAAGGCACTGTTTGCATGATGCGAGCAACCAACATGGATCGAGTGGTTATAATAATCTTTCCCATTCCAGTACCAGAAAAAGGGGCTCGTAAGGCCTCCCACATATCTGGTCTCTCATTCCAGATGTCATCAAGAATAAGTAGAAATCTTTTTTTCAATAAAGCATTCTTAAGTATGCATTGAAGATCATTCAAGTTATTATTATTATTATGAATGGATGAACCCACTATTGATGTCACAATTTCTTTTGTTATTCTCAAAACATCAAAATCTTCAGAAACATAAACCCATACCTTCGGGCTGAAATTTTGACATACCAAAGGATCATTATATAGAAGTTGAGCCAGTGTTGTCTTTCCCACACCTCCCAAGCCAACGATGGAAATTATGGTGTTCTCCTTCTCAGAATGAGACATTAATAATTGAATGATCTTTTCCTTTTCAACCTCCATACCAAAAACATCATTTTCATTCACAAGAGAACTACTCGGTGGCCTCTTCAAAGCACCATCTAGATAAAGCCGCCTAGGTGCATCCTCTTGTCTTAGCCAAAGTGCCTCTCTATCCTTTGCAATCTCATCAAATTTCTCTATGATCTTCATGATTCTTTTAGCCATGTTGGAAGAAATGGGAATTTTAATTGAATTGGAGGAAGGTAGTGATACCTGATCATATTTGTCATGCATGATCAACATCATCCACTCTCTTCCTAATAATAAAAATTTGATGGAATTGGGGATGAGAAGACATACCTGATAGCCATAATGATCATCATCATAGTCTTCTACTTGTTTCCCCTTCAGAGAAGCCTCTATTTCTACAGTTGTGGTCATTTCTTCCACTTGGGTTTTGATAACTTGATAATCATATTGATCCAAGACATTTTCGGCATCATAAGCAACTTCTCTAAGCTCGCTAAGCCAAAGCTGGATGGCCTTGTCATAGATCTCCCGCTCCTCGGCATCATGAAGAACTGATTGAATTCTTCCTAGCATCCTCGACAATCGGCTCAAATCCTCCATTAATTTTTCCTGGCTTGAATCAACTTCAGTAGCTGCTCCATCTTCTACTGCTATGGATGGTGAGGAGGATGAAGCCCGCGAAGAAAAAGGAAGCATAAACTGAGAAAAACTTTCCAAAGAAGACAATAGATTCGAGATGATCCAAGAAGTGGTTCCTACCATTGTCAAACCTTAGCACTGGAATCAATGAAGCTTCTATGTGGATTGGAGATGATGAAGAGAAGAATAAATAATACCAGAGCTTAAGCATAAAGTAGGGGCACATAAATTTTGAAGTCATGCTTAGAGCATCCAATAATTTTAGCATTTTGTGATAAGATACTAAAGTTTACGAATCTGGCCAATGAAATATGCCCACCTGGGTGGCATATGAGCTACTTGATTTGGGCATAAACTGTTGGTCTTGCTTTTAGCCTCCAATAATTGTAACTTTTTTGTGAGAATATATTAAAGTGAATGATTTGGCTAAAACAATTTGCACATTTTGATGGCATTAATCATAAAATATTTAATAACAAGAAAAGATAGAGAGTTTATAAAAATAACATATTATAAAAATATTATCTATAGTAATTTACATTATAATTTTAGAATTCAAATTTATATAAAAAAAAATTAATTTCATAAACTAAAAAAATATATTTAAACTTCTTAAATATGTTGAACAAGGTTGAAAAAAATTGTCAAATGACAATATATATTGCTAGCATGAAGTTGAAAAATGAATTCTTTTGTAAAAATATATAAATATAAAACAAAGAAAAGTTTCTTCAAGTTGAGCATGTTGCAAGGGACATGTCAATGAAAGTTTTAGTGGGAGGAATATGGAATCTTTGCTTTTAAATGTCAATAATAGTACTAATCAATAATTTTTGCTTTTTAAAGTTTCCAATAACTTTAATGTTTTGTGAAATTTCTTTAGAAAGAGAATGAGATGAACATAAAGGTTGTGTAATATACTATTTGACAAATGAGTACATTAGATTTTAAATTGTTTTACACTTTAATTGGTTAGTTCAAAGGGCAACAATTTAAGCTTTCAAAATTTTAGTTAAAAATTTCATGACACTATTTGACAAATGAACCAATATATGTATATTGTGTGATTATAATTAAAATGAGTGTATTGCTTGATATATATATCATGAGCCTATGATTGTTCAATTTTGATACTATTAAATTACAAACATATTTAAAGATTATTACATTATCATTGATATTAATACAAACTGTCCAATTGAGTCCCAAAATATTTGATCAAAATGATTAAAACGTCCCTTTCTTAAAAAAGTATTTTTAGAATTAGAATCTTACATTTATTGAGTATGAGATTAACCCACCAAAAAGATTGAGATAAAACTAATCCAAAGCTTGACTTAATCACCCAACATATAAACCCAATGTTGAATCCTATTAATGACATCAATGCCAATGCCCAACATTATCACCAACCTTGAAGCATATCATCATCACCAATGTTGCCATCCATAGTTGCCACCATTACTGATGCTCTCAATCACCAAAAACAATAATTCCCACCACCTATGATAAGGTTGATGCCCGACATAGCTAACAAAACTAATGCTCACCCTTACCATAATGTTGACATGTTACATTGCCACCAACACTGATGTCCAACATTGCTAATGAGGTTTACACATGATATATCGACCAAAGGATGAACGCTCACCATTGACACAAATGTGCATGCTTGACATGCAACATTCTATGTTCAGATTAACACCAACACTCATCATCGACATCAAGATTGACACTTATTGTTATTAGCAAGGCTAAAGTTCATCGTTTACACCAGCGATGACGCCTATGGTCAATACCCTCCATCAAAATCAATGCGAATGTCAAATGTTGTCAACAAGGTCAACCATATAACGTATACTAAAGTCAAATCCCAACGTTGCCAAAAAAGATTGACATCCAACATCACAAAAAAGCTAACACCCAATGTGCGCACTAACATCGATGCACATCCTCATCGAAAAGCCCAAAATAAAGTTAATTAATAATTTTTAATGAGTCTACTAAAAATTGCTTCCACTTAGAATACTACAATGGGCATGTCAACGAAAGCCTTCAGGCAGGATGTTGTAGTCTTATTGTTAAAATTTCATTAATAGTACTAATTGTTAAGTCTTGTTGAACCTCCAATAGCTTCAAAGTTTATGACAAAGTTTTATAATCTAAGGAACTATGGTCAACTAGGTGGAATTAGGCAAATAAAATTTCACGAATTGGAGGTAAATATGAGTCTAAAGACATTACAACACTTATATATATA
>NW_021319122.1:25440-38450 GCF_001605985.2 Dendrobium catenatum
AATGGAGAGAATGAAAGAGCAATTCCCTTCTTTTCACCTTGAGGACAAGGTGAGTTTTTGGGAGGGGAGTAATGTTACGCGTGAACCGGCCCAGGAGGACCCGGTTCAGCCCGGGTCTACACCAGGCGGGGGCGGAAACGCCCAGAGGAGGGGGCGGACAAGGTGGACCCCACTTGGGGATGATTTAATTATGTGGGAGGGAAAATTTTGAATGCAAAGGGTTGTTTAGGTAATTTGTAGGAATCCTTTCTTGTTAATTAGGAGGATTAGGAGGGAGAGGGGATAATCTTGAATTGGAATCATTTTTGAGATCTAGGGTTTGTGTTCTTGGGCTCTAGGCTACGGCTAGAGATTTGGAGAGTTTTTCCTTCCTCTCGAATTGAAGGAAAGTTGTATCTTGCAAGTGCTTTTCATCCCTTATTAGAATAAAAGTGTTTGCTTTGTTTTTCTTATTTTCTCCTTCGTATTCTCTCTGATTCCACTGTTTTTGGCTGTTTTACTGTGTGGACAGCAGTTTTCATCCTAGATCTATTGGGTTTTGGTGAGAAACACTTGGAAATCCAAGTGTTTCCTATCATTTTCCTAATCTAATTTCCCTCCCAAGCCCTAGCCGCCCCATCCTTTTCAATTTGAATTCAAGTAGACAAGTGAGGCCCACCTTTGGGCCGATAAGACCAGGGGAGGCAGACTGTTTCCGCCTCCTGTAGAAAAGTCGAGCCGGCTGGGCCGGTTCAGCGTGAACCGGCCTATCAGACAACCATAGATCATATTTTCATCATCTCAAGCCCTAATCAATGAACTTAAAAAAGACCTTCAAATTGTAACTAACTGAATTCAGGCAGTATGGACATTCCATCATTTCTATTGTAATCACATTTTGTTCCAATCTGATTCCTCCACCCCAAAAAACCCGATTAGATTCAAGCATGATAAACTTTTTTTATTTCTTGAGAGAATGTCTCCCTTGCAGTTAGACGAGACAACTCCTAGACATTTCTTTTGGAAGAAAAAATAGATTCTTTGAATGTCTCATTGTTGAGTCCAATGGAATTCATGGGTATTAAAAGAATCCACATCAAACGGATATTTTTCGGAATTGGAAGGTATTAACATAAAGTGTTTCAGGTGCTGCACAGGTCATCAACAGCCTACAGCTGTCAACAGCTGCAAACCTGCACATGGGAAACGATCTTATACAGAACTTCTCTAACTACCTTAACCAATACATTACGTACATCTGTACTTCTAGAACCATCTCATGTAAAGCTATATATACTCATATCGTAGATTGAATGAGAATCAAGAATCACAAACTACTTCCTCTGTTCTTCTCTGTTCTTTATGGTATCAGAGCCTGAATCCGAAATTCAGGAATTCTCAAAGCATTTCTTGTTCTCTTCAAGAATTGCTTCAGCACCATGACAGGATCGTCATCATCCAATACCGATCTATCTGAAACTAATGCAATGGAGGAATACTCCATACCTACATCGCTCAAATTCGTTGTATCGAATATAAAGAGCATAGCTGTTTCGCAACTGTCAAGTGACAACTACATGATATGGAAATTTCAGATTCTGAAACTTCTAAAGGCGAACGGATTCTCAGAATTTCTTCTTCCCACTGCAAGTCCTCCAGAAAGACTGATCCAAACAGCCAAAGGCACAACCAAAGTAAACCCACAATTCGCAACATAGAACTTGATCGATCAGAATTTAGCTGCATCCATATGCTCCACGGTATCATCTTCAATTCTTCCCTACATAATTCATCTTGATTCGTGCTCCACTATCTGGAACACGTTGGAAAGAAGACTACAAGGCACAAATCGATCAAGAGTAATTCAATTGAAGAATGAATTACATAATATTACAATGAAAAGTTCATCCATGACTCAATACTTGACAGAAGTCAAAGTTATTGTGGATCAGATCACTGCAGCGGGCTCAACATTGGATACTGAAGACATCATAATGTATATACTGAATGGGCTTCCGTCCTCGTATCAATCATTCAAATCATCCATACGCACAAATATGAATCCAATGAATCTGGAAGATCTATACTCACTGTTATTAAGTGAAGAGATAAATCTTCAAATGGAATCTCTCAAGAATCTATCAGTTACTGATCCGAGTACAGCTCTGTATGTATCAAGAGGAAGAGGACGCAGGGGAAGAGGTCGCTCATCTTCAACAAATCAAAAGATCTCCTCCAGCAATCTTCCAATCTGTCAGATCTGTGACAAGAGAGGACACACAGCGTCGGCGTGTTGGCATAGAATGAATCTGAATTACACCTCACAAACAAATGCTACCAAGAATCAAATAGCAATGGTAGCATCACAAGATCAGCTGAATCCGGATTGGTATTTAGACTCAGGAGCTTCTTCGCACATGACAAATTCGGTAGATAATGTTCTGCAACCATTGCCATATAGTGGCACAGATAATATCACAATAGGTGATGGAAGAACCATTCCAATCATTCACTCAGGTTCAAGAATTCTACCGACACCACAGAGTAAGTTTCGACTATCTCAACTCTTACATATTCCGCAATTATCTCATAATCTTCTATCAATATCATCTCTTATAAAAGACAACAACATATCCATCTGTTTCGATATTAATGGATTTGTCATCAAGGATTTGAAGACACAACAGGTCCTTCTCAAGGGACCAAGCTCTAACGGACTGTATCCAGTTTCAGCAAAGAATAAGTGCGCTTTCATGGCTGCACAGCAAGACTTAACATATTGGCATAAAAAGCTGGGTCATCCGCACCATCAAATAATCAAGATGATTTCTGATACATACAAACAACTTAAAATTCCCACCTCAACATATGTCTGTCATGACTGTCTCATGTCAAAAGGACATAAAATTCCCTTCACAAAGTCCAGCTCCAGATCCTCTGTTCCGCTGGAGATCATACACACTGACATCTGGGGTCCGACGCCAGTAGCCTCATATCAAGGCTTCAAATACTATGTAATATTCATAGATGATTTTTCTCGTTTTATATGGGTATTTCCAATGAGGTGTAAATCAGAAGTCACTCCTATTTTCATCAAATTCAAGAATTTTGTTGAAAATCAATTGTCTCATAAGATAAAATGTCTAAGATCAGATGGGGGAAAAGAATTTTTAAATGCAAACATGGAGTTATTTCTCAGTCAAAATGGCATACTACAACAAGTTTCCTGTCCTTACACACCGGAACGGAATGGATTGACAGAAAGGAAACATAGACATTTAATAGAAACGGCAAGAACTCTAATTCACACATCTGCTCTGCCATTCAACTTATGGCCTGAAGCGGTTCTCACAGCATCATTTCTCATTAATATAATGCCGTCCAGAATGATCGAACACATATCTCCCATTCAGAAATTATATAACAAACTGCCTGATTACTCTAGCTTCAAGATCTTTGGATGTGCATGTTATCCATGGACGCCACCAAATCAACGTCACAAACTTGCACCAAAATCAATAGCATGTATTTTCATGGGCTATTAATCAACATCAAAAGGATACAAATGTCTTGATCCCAAAACATACAGAATGTATGTATCTCGTCACGTGGCATTTGATGAGAATTATTTTCCATTCAAGACATCTCAAAACATACAGTCCAAACAGTCCACTTCATCAAATCCTGCTTCTCCCACAGGAATTCTGACACCTGTCTTCAGTTCCAGTCATCAGCAAATACCTTAAATACTGAAGACTGTAAGTTCTACAAACTCAAAACTATCTTCTAGCCAAGATCTGATTTCACTACCACATGAAGAACAAAGTTTAGTTCAGTCTGCTCCACCTCCCATTCTTCATTCTATGACTACTAGATCAAGAACAGGGCATTTAAAACCAATACAGAAGCTAAATTTGCTTCACATTCATCAAGAACAATCAAGATCTTCTCATCTGGATCCCACCGGATATAATGAGGCATTTAAAGACTCTCATTGGAGGAAAGCAATGGCTGAAGAGTTTCTAGCTCTTCAACAACAAGGCACGTGGGAATTAGTACCACCTCCATCCAAAACTCCAATACTTGGATGCAAGTGGACTTTCAAAACCAAATGGCACTCAGATGGCTCTATAGCAAGGTTAGTAGCTCAAGGCAATCATCAAGAATATGGTATCAATTACTACGAAACTTTTAGTCCGGTGGCAAAGTTTCCTACCATAAGAACTTTTATAACCATAGCCTTGCACTATGATTGGCCAATACATCAATTTGATGTCAAGAATGCTTTTCTGCATGGAGATCTAGATGAGGCAATATACATGAATCAACCGAGAAGATTTGAGGATACAAATCATCCTCATTTCGTGTGTCACCTAAAAAAGGCTATATATGGCTTGAAACAAGCACCGCGTCAGTGGTTTAAAATGTTTTCAGATCATCTAACTTCAATCGGATTTCAGCATGGCAAAGCTGATTCATCCTTGTTCAGATTTCAAAAAGAAGACATACAACTCTATTTAATCATCTACGTTGATGACATATTGTTAACAGGAAATGATCCCACAATGATCAACGATGTAATCGCACATTTAAGTCACAAATTTTCCATGAAGCATCTCGGTTTTGATCACAGATTTCCTTGGTATCCAGATCTCAAAGAAGCCGAACCCATATTTTCTGTCACAGAAAACATATGCTTAAATGATACTCAAACAGGCGAAACTTTCAGAGTGCAAACCGCTAGCCAATCCTATATCAACCAAGCAGTCTGTGGACATCAACCCAAATAAAATACTATCTGATTCGCATGTATATCGATAGATAACAGGTTCGTTACAATACTTAACAATTACGAGACTTGATATAGCATATATTGTTAATTTACTCTGTCAATACATGCATAATCCCTTGCCTGAACACGTCACCATACTCAAGAAATTACTGAGATATATCAAAGGCACAACAAATTATGGTATATCGATACTGAAGGGATCGCTTGAACTTACTGCCTTCTCAGACGCAGACTGGGCAAGTGACAAGCAAACTAGACGTTCCACGACAGGATATTGCACATATCTTGGGAGAACACTGATCACGTGGAGTGTTAAAAAACAGCACACGGTTGCGAGGTCTTCAACTGAGGCAGAATACCGAGCGTTGGCTACAGCAACAGCAGATATTATATGGCTTTGAAAGCTGTTATCAGATTTTCAGATAAATCTGACCGATCCGACTGATCTGAACTGCGATAATACATCGGCGATCGCTTTGACGAATAACCCGGTGTTTCACTCAAGAACAAAACACATAGAAATAGATCAACACTTTATCAGAGATCACATCAACTCCAAAACCATAAGAGTCATTCCAACAACAATACATGATCAAATAGCCGACATATTCACTAAGCCTCTTTCTACCTCAAGATTTCAAGATCTGAGACACAAACTAACGGTCCAGTCTGGAGCATTAGTTTGAGGGGGAGTATTAACAGAAAGTGTTTCAGGTGCTGCACAGGTCATCAACAGCCTACAGCTGTCAACAGCTGCAAACCAGCACATGGGAAACGATCTTATACAGAACTTCTCTAACTACCTTAACCAATACATTACGTACATCTGTACTTCTAGAACCATCTCATGTAAAGCTATATATACTCATATCGTAGATTGAATGAGAATCAAGAATCACAAACTACTTCCTCTGTTCTTCTCTGTTCTTTAGAAGGTAACCAATAACATATATAGCATGTCTAATTTCTACCAATTTTTTGGTATCCAATTCAATGCTATCAATTAGTTCATAAAGCTATTTAATCAATTATGGATATTTCTGCCAAAACTCCAATAAAGAAACAATTCGTGAATTTAGAAAGAACTTGTTTCAGCCTCTTTCATGTGTGAATCTATATGATCTATGAGAGAAGAACTTGCAACATTATGTCCGTTTAAATTCAAGCAGGATTCTAGCAACAAGGGCAACCTTCGCCAGGAAAGCTTACCTTATAATTGAATTACCCTTCCTTCCAATTGAGGGAGACTAGAAATGGCCGAAGTTGGAAGAATTCAAAAGGAAAAATGGTGCATTCAAAATTAACGAAAATTTATAGTAGTGAGAATTTCTAAAAAATAATGGCAATATAATTCCAGAAGGGGATATCAACACAATTTTTTTGGCTTCCACTGTTAGATTCAGAGATCAGCACCAGCCTTCTGAACAACCAACGGATACCACAATAAAAATGCACTAACATGCTCAAACCGAGAATTGATAAGGACCTGCCTTTCTTCAATGTGAATAAAAAATAAAAATAAAAAAAAAAATAAAAAAAAAGTCTTTTGATCAATAAAAGATGGAAAATGCTCTCAATCCCATAGGGACCTTGTTCATTAATTCAAAGTAGAAAACAAGAACGGTAAAACCAACGGCGAACCTGAAACCTTGCAATGGCATCGGCTGCGATGGTCGTATAGGCACTGCCCATGTGGGGAGGGGCGTTAACGTAGTATAGAGGTGTCGTCAACACGAAAGGCTCTACCTTGTTGGCTTTTGTGTTCTCTCCCTCAGACCCGAGACTGCTCCGGAGGCAGGTGGAGGTCGATATGGCAGCCGGCGCCGCTGTCGGAGAGCGGCGGAGGTGGCGCAAATGGTTTGGGGTAAGGAAACTGTTGCGGCGGCAGATTGATGAGAAGGGAGTGATGGCGACGAGGCCTTGGTGATGGCAGAGAAAGGCTCTGCCCGCCATGGTTAGGAATAACCGAGTTCTGTCCAAGGACTACTCGTCTGGCTCATCCGGATATGGATTTGGGATTTTAACTAACTGGATTGATTTTTTTCAATCATGGACCACTTGTTAATTAGGGCTAGGGGGTGCAAACAAGTCGAGTCGAGCTCGAGTTAGGGGGTGTTCGAGTCAAACTCGACTGTCAAATAACGAACTCGAGCTCGACTCTGCTGACTTGTTTTTCTCCCAGACTAGTTAGAGAGTTGACCTGGTCAAATTTGACCAGGCTAGACCCCAAAACCCGTCCCAATGGGTTCAGAGAGTCAAGACAAGTCTGCTGAGCCCAGACCCAGGTCTTGGGTCAACCTGATCTAAATTGACCAAAACACCTTCTAATTGATTTCAAATCAATTTCAGAACTACTTAGCTCAATCTCTCCCCTCTACTTAACTTAGAGGCTCAAACCAACTTGATTGAGCTCAGACCTCAGTCCTGGGTCAACATGGTTGACCAAGTCAACCCAGATTGACCCATTTGACCCCTTTTCAATTCTAAATGCATTCAAACCCTTCTTTGGACCCAAACCCCCTGTCCTTTGGGTCTAATTAATTGGATTGACCAAGTCAACCCTTGACTTGGTCAACCCAAGTCCCTCCTGGTCAAATTTGATCAAATTGAGCCTATTTGCCACATTTAAAACTTACCTAATGATCCCTAAGCTGAATTCCCGACCAAATCACCCTCTCCCCTTCTGAATTTGACCTAGATTTAATCCTAGTTGTTGATCTTAGGGGTTTAGACCTATAAATAGGAAAAAGTTAGGTTTTGTTTGGACTTTTTGCAATTTTCTCTCACCCTAGGCTCTTCTAGACTGAGAGCTTTGGTGTGAGAACTCCCCTCACCTTCCTCTACTTCCCCCAAGGCGATACCGACCGGTCAAAGCTCGCCGTCGGCCAGATTCCAACGACCCGGGGCCAAATAGCTTCCAAGAGATTTTCCCATCGATCCACTGCATTTCAAAACGTGATTTCTACTGGAAATAGGAGCTTGGACAGTCTATAAGTGCAACACGCTAGAGATCTCCCAAGTCCATTGGGTATTTTTTGTAAAATCTTTAACCCTATACTAGAACACTAAAATCTAAATAACTTTTTATATAATTATTTTTAGAACGCCATATCAGTCCCCCATTGATGCTCTTCATGTCTACTATTCGTGTTTCAAATTTCATAAAGTTTCGTTGAGACGTTTGCGAGAACGAAGCAAAAGAAGGATTAGGGTTTTGGTTTCCGTATAGTTTGTATTGCGAACGATCCAGACCGTTGATCTCGTGATCAACGGCTCAGATCACGCCGTTCTGTCGTTCCCTTCGTCCGTGCGAACTAATCCCGAGGTTTCGCAAACCGTCCGGCATGATCAGAGCCGCTCGTTCCAAACCACGGATCATCGGACGGTTCTACGTCTGTGCTGACGTGGTTAAGTAACCAGCGTTGACTCCGACGCCGCGACAATCAATGCCAATGATTGCGCGGCGGCGTAATCATTGGCGATGATTGCTAAAATCGTGTCCCTGATTTGATGTGGCCTCTCCCGTGTCACCACGTGGCTCCGCCGCCGCCGCCGTTTATTTATATAAATATTATTTTAAATGTATTTTTAAATACAAAAAATTCAAATAATTATTTAAAAATATTTATAAATCCAAAAAATGCGTGCAATATATCAAATTGATCGTATTTTCGACCTCCTTAATTTAAAATTATTTTTGATTAAAAATAATATGTAAATTTTTCTTAATTATTAAAATAGCAATTAACACTATTTTTAATATTATTATTAAATTGTTATTACCTTATATTATTATTATTATTTTACTGTTTTAAGCATTATTTGAATTATTTATAATTGTTATTGTTATTGTAATTATTATTATTATTATTATTTCAAAATTCAAAGTATTTTCAATGCTTATTATTATTATTATTTCAAAAAATTAATTATTTTAATTTTATTTTATTTAATAATTACTTTGAAATATTAATTATTTTGAAATCCCCTTTTATTAATTTAAACTTCGATAAATAAAAATTATTCATTTTAAATCCGTTTTTGACTTGTAATACTTTAAAATTTTTAGAAAATTATGAATTTTAATTTAAAATTATTTTCAGATATCAAAATTTATTTTTCCTGTCATGTTTGTTTTATATTATTTAATATATTGATTATTTAACTATTATTTAAATATTTAATATAATAATTATTTTTAAATTAAAAATTATTTTTAAATCTTTTTGAAACCTCGTTAGGATGGCCAGTGGATCTCCCCTATATGTATTTATTACAAATTGATTTATTTTTAATCACCCTATTTTCCAAAATCTATATTTATAAGTATTTTTAAATTATTTTAAAATTACTTATATTTTAAATCCTAATTTTAGGAGATCCCCTATTTGTGAAATTTTAAGCATAAATTGTGCATGTGAAGAGCAATCATGGGGGAGTAGATTAGTGAATGGTTGAGTCACAATCATTCACTAATCACTTCGATAGACGTGCTTTACTTTTTTTTTTATCGTACTTTGCATGTGTAGGATGCCCTAGCAATTAGTTTAGGCTCTCCTAGATCTAAGGACATTGTGTGTTTACTATTTTTTTTCATGTGTTTCTTGCATTGTTACCTTGAGGGTTAGCACAAAACTCAGATTTAAACCTTTATAACGTAGTGACACCCTAAGGATAATAATTAAGAACCCGTCTAGCAAATTTAGAAAAATTCTAGGAGTTAGGATAGATCTCTGATTGACATAAAAACTTCAACATTTAAATTTAGTAACATTATAAACCCCTCAAAATTTTCTAGGATTTTTTTAGGGCTTATTAGACCCCTTAATTAACAAACCCTAATTTACCTTTTAATTAGGACCCTATATCTTCTAAAAATTATAATAAATCCATTTTAAATCAAAAAATTACCCATGATACCTCAAATTATCCAGAACTCAGTCCCCAACTTTAGATAAATTGGGCCCCTTAGGTTGACCTCAATCTACCACTTAATTTAACTTTAACTTAAAATTACCTTTTTACCCTTTTTAGATAATAAAAATTATTAAAATTTTAAAAATTTCCCCAAACACTTGGGAACACTTCCTTATGTCATTTATGAACTTTGGGGGTGATTCCAATCATTTTAGAGCTGGTTTGGATCAAAATCATAAAATCACTCCTAATTAGGTAGTTTTAATAATTCATTAATTGTCAAAAACTTTGAAAAATCATAACTTTACATAGGAAACTCCAAATCCAGCAAATACAAAGCCTAACTACTCACCTTAAGCCCTAGTATTTGCCTAAAGTTTTAGGGATTCCAAACATAGTCTATTTTTCATAGTGACTTTTTGAACCCCCTCAGCCTAGCACCTAAGAGGACTCGGGACTTTCTAAAATTGGATAATACAATTTAAACTTCAAATATCATTACCCTAAGCATTAAAAATGAATCAATAAACTAAACTAACTAAAATGAATCTTAATTAACTAATATTTAAACTTTAATTAAAATTTTCTTTTCTAGCCTTCAATAAATTCTAATCTTAAGCAATTTGAACTAATCATCCTACATATGACCTATACAAAATCACATAAATCTTACACACACATAGAATTATTTGCTAGGGCACCACTTCTAGACTTAGGCTAGGCTGGTGTTTACTTTTTTGTTGTGTGCCAGATTTTTCAAGATTTCATTGCATGTTATGAAATTGATTATTGTGTTTGCTTATTTTTACTGTACTCTATGAATTGATGTGATGGGCGATAGGTTTACCCATAGGTTAGGAATGATATTTTTATACTAATAATATCTCCTGCAAGTGGCCATGCTCATGCAGCAATAAAAGGGGGGGCAATTGTCATGATTTATACTAATAATGTCTTATGTAGGTGCTTTAGAATTTGCTCAGCTCCATAAATAAATGAGGCTAAATATAATCATTAATAATAACTGTTATAGGTGCTCTAGAGACTGCTTAGCCCTCAATATTAAGAGCATGGCCAAGTGTGTAATTGTGATGAGTTATTTCTTTTTATATCAACTGCTTGTGATATATTAACTGCTTGGGATTTTTATTAAAATAGCATTGCAGGAAAGTTTAGATTTACTATTTTTTTCCTGAATGTAATAATTTGTAATATTGATGAGAGTTATGAAAATACAACTTTTAGTTGAGATATTCTTATCCAGTTCAAATTCCAAAAAAAGAAACCATCTTCAAATGGGGAGAGTATTCTTCAATTTGGAATATCGAGTTTGGATGGCGTTTAGATATCCAAAGCAAAAAGGCAATACCCCCCTAGAGGGGGGAATTATCTCTTCGTTTAGATATTCAAGCCATTACGAATCCAAAGAGTCCAATGAGGAGAGATCTAAGGAGTCCAAGGAGGAGAGATCCAAGGAGTCCAAAGAGAAGAAATTCAAGAAGACTAAAGAATTTAAGACCTAATATCAAACTTAAAGTTATTTGCGTCAGTCATAGGCTTAAAAATCTGGATTGTTTGCAGTGGTGCCCGGCTACTTTATTTTCTTGCAGATCCTGAGTTGTAATTAAGGGCAGTTGGCCTATGGACATTTATTTATTAGTTTGATTATGTTGATGTATTTTATTTATGATTGTACGCCTCTAGGGTTGTCTGTTTTTCTTAGTTTATTGATGATCTGCATGCTCCTTTTATTTTAGTCTGGATTTTGTTAGACTCTCTAAGGACTATAAAATTTTTCTTCTCATAACTAATACTTAAAATTTTAAGATTTAAATAATATAGAAACTTAATGAATCTAGGGAATTGTCGGAGCCGTTTGGGGTTGCATGCATATTACTGCATTCTTCTTTCTCCTTGCTTTCAGACACTTCCCCGCCTACGGGTAGAGTCCAGATAATCTGACCTATGAGGATGAGGTGTCGGACATGGGGATGTTTAGTCTCCTTTTAAAAATTATTTTATATTAAGCCTATTTTTAAAGTCTTGTACATACATGATTTAACCTCTTCAATTAGCATGCATTGCACTAGAAATCAACTAAATAAAATTTTTATTACATTAGCTCTAGGAGCATTCACCCAACATAAGTACAATACCACTTAGGAACTCTCTAGATGTCGGCCTTAACTTCTAAAAACTAAAACCACCCACTCATCTTTCATAAATGACCAGACTGCATGATTTTAAATCGCTTAGGTGGTTAGCTGACTCCCCAATCTAGGCCGGGGTAAGTCCAGATTTTGCACTGCATTAGTTAGGACACGGGTATTATTGTTAGTAGAATATAAAACCCAATTCATATTTAGGGTTCAAGGCTACTAGATTTGGTCTTGTAGTATGCCTAAATAGTGGGTGAGTCCCTTCTCTCCAGGGACTATAAATCTTAGTTATCTATGTCGCATGGATGATGCCACCTCCGTCTTTGCCTCACGCATGTGTCGATTGCTTGAGTTTCTTTTATGTAGTTTCTTCTTTAGTACCTTAGTCCCTCTGAATGTTGGTATGAACCATGCATGTTGACTAAGAACTATTTGAACCTTCCTTTCCATTTGAGTATGACTTCCTAGTCTTCAGCCATATGTATCAATCCCATTTGTGGAAATGATAATATATGATATTTAATCGAGAGTTTTCTTGGGCTTCGGCCTGGGATGTAATTAACCACGGGGGCTTGCGCCGCCCATGAAAAACTTAATTCCACATCTACTAAACCCCACTCGAGCTAATGTATCAGGTGGGGGAAACCCATTATTATGATCAGGCCATGCATATTATTTTCGATCGAGGTGCGTATGCAAGAGCCGCTATCCTTCATGATTAATCGTATGTATGATCCAATCTGCCTTTCAATCGGCTCGTTTGCGAGGATCGAGGATGCCCGCGATCGTCTCTATCCCTCGGGGTGGGTCCGGTCATATACCCCTCTGTAATCCTGCAGCCGTAGCGGTGTCCTTTCGGAGGTCCACGGACTCGTCTCACAAAATGAGTCGATTCGAGAGGCTGCCTCGTACCCGAATCCCTCTGTAGCTTTCATGAATCCCGCTCTCGCTCGCTGTCCCGCTCCCGCTCCCGCAGATGCGACCCTCTCCTGCCCTCGTGAAGCCCGCGAGCTACTCTACGAGCCATCGAGTCGACCAGCCCAGTGTCCGATCTCGAGCTCGTTTAGCGTTTGAGCTCGACTCGCGAGCTCGATAAGCTTGGCTCGTCGAGCCCATTAACGAGTGGAGCCTGAGCCGGCTTGCGAGCCGGCTTGGCACGGTTG
>NW_021319123.1:0-35496 GCF_001605985.2 Dendrobium catenatum
ATATTTCGGTTCAACATAATTTTAAAAGAGGGTTTAAACTTTTTAAACTACCAATTCACCCCCCCTCTTGGTAGCCTTTGGGACATTAACTTAGGCTTAACAACCTAATTACTACTCAATACCTTTTTGAAGGGGGTGATACAAGAAGATATTTATGTTGAATAACCTCTAGGATTTTAAAATTCAAATTATCCAAATCATATTTTTAAATTAAAAAATATATTATATGGATTGAAATAGACACCTGAGGCTTTGTATAAGAGATTAAGTACTTTCCTATTTGAGAGATCTTTTGAAAAAGGAAGTGTGGATACTAGTCTCTTTTTAAAAAATTTGGAGATGATATACTAATTGTTCATTATAATGATGATATCATTTTTGGATCTTCAAATAAAAATCTTTGTGATAATTTTTCTAAAATAATGAGTAGTGAATTTGAGATGAGCTTAATGGGTGATCTTAATTATTTTTTAGGTTTTAGCAATACGTAAATTGAGGAAGAAATATTTCTTAGTTAGTCGAAGTATCTTAAAGATATCCTCAAGAAGTTTGAAATGGATAATGCTAAACCAATTAATATACATATGAGTTCCTCAGCTCAGTTAGATAAGGACCCAAAGGGTAAATTTGTTGATCAAAAAAAATTTAAAGGAATTATTAGATCTTTTCTTTATTTGACAGCTAGCAGACCCGACATTATGTTTAGTATTTTTTTTGTGCTAGATTTTAATCTGATCCAAAAGAATCACATTTGATAGTAATAAAAATAATTTTGAGATATTTCTTGGGAACTCAGAACTTAGGAATTTGGTATCCTAAGTATAGCTCTTTATTTAAAATTATTGGATATCTAGATTCAGACTTTTCAGGTTATAGGGTTGATCGAAAGAGTACATCTGAAACTTGTTAATTTATATAAAATTCTTTAGTTTCTTGGTCCAGTAGAAAATAGAATTTTATAGCACTATTTACTATTTAAGCTGAGTACATTGCCTTAGGAAGTTGTATGACACAAGTTCTTTGGTTGAAACAATAGTTAATTAATTTATAATTTATAATAGGCACAATTCCAATTTATTGTGATAATACTAGTTCCATTTGCATTTTAAAAAATTCTATTCAACATTCAAGATTCAAATATATAGACATAAGGCATCATTTCATTAGGGATCATGTATCCAAAGGAGAAATTGAATTGAACCATATGTCAACTGAAAATCAACTTGCAGATATTTTTACAAAACTACTAGCTTTTGATATTTTTAGCATATTAAGAATAAGGCTATGTGTGAACGGTCTTAATGCTTAAAAAAAAAATCCTCTACAAACTTGATATGTTTTTAGGTGTCTTTTTATTTTTATTTTTTTGTTAATGTTTTGTTTTTGTGTATATTTTCTAGTTTCTGGTTTTGAATTTTATGCTTTGTGTGATTTAGACATGTACCACTTATCAAAATTCCTATTTATCATCGTTCATGCTGAATTTACTAAGTGTTATATTCATAATGTATAAAATTATTTTCATCCCGTATAAACTCTGTAGCATATCATTCATTATTTTGGACTAAATATGTAAAGTTTTGATTATCTAATACATATCATACTATATGATATAGATATCATACATACAAATTACGTGTCACTCGATGTGGGGGAAGAACTAAACTGTCATTAAAACGATCCTAAATATTTGATCGTTCCGAACGAACACCTCTTCATCTGTATGATCATCTAGTCAAAAAGTCTGTATGAAAGGACACTTCACAACTTGCGTGATTGTGAAAAGTAATTTCATTTTGGATGTTATCGTTCGTCCATACAAAATTATTTATATCATGTACAAAATATTTATTGTACTGTATGAATTAATTTTCGTACGTACAAGGTGAGTTTTAGAATTCATCTTCATTCACTTTAATAGTTACAATCCTCCTTGAATCCTTCTCATCTTAGAAATAGCAAGTTCTAGTAAGTGCGATAGAGCTTCCAAGGGTTCATTATTCAGGGGTGGAGATGAAAATGTTCTATCTAAAGTAAATGAGGATTCTTATTATAGGCTTGCTGCTGTAAAAATCACTCTATCTAGACTCTTAATTCAAGAGGATATCCATTTTTAAGTCATGCCTCTTTTTGCTTCAACTTAATTCGCCTTTATCTTGACTTTAATCCATGCTTAACATAAGGAGACCTTTCACTACTTTTTAGCAAATATGAGTTATAGTGAGGATGAAAGTAGGAAAAGATCATCTGTCCAAAAGAAATAGGTACAAATCACTAAAGAAGATCTAGGAACTCATCTGTATCCAAGGACTCAAGGAATTAGAGTACACACTATAACCTCTAAATCTGACTTTAATTGGTAAGAAATAAACAAAACTCTTAGAGGGATTGCTCAAGTTGGTCACTTGGCTAGAGTTTATACTTTAAATCAAAATGCAAGGATCATCTAGTATATCCTTAGAACTTCAATCATTTCTAAAGCTGGTGATCGCATAAACATTACTCTTCTTCTGTCCATTGTTACCTATCTAATCATAACTGGACAATCCATAGATGAAGCCCAACTCATTCTAAATTAAATTCATAACCTTTCAAAAATTAAGTTTGTTTCTCAAAAGAGGTAGAAAGATATTGCCCTAGGACATCTAGTGACTTACATCTTAGAAATGATGTACAATATTATTCATCCTAAGGTTCCACTTGATATGCTAATGTACTTCACTGATGCCCCTTTTCGAGCACATTTTGGGAAGAATGACACTTCTAGTGAGGATACTGAGGAAGATGAGGGAGCACCTACACTTGCTCATGGACCTGACTTTAAGGAGATGGTCCAATGCTTTGAGCGGTTGGAGAGTCATTTTGATCAATATTTTATCAAATTCAAACTCACCTAAATCAGTAGGATGCATAGTACCAGCAAGAAATGTGTTGGATCCAAGGTTAGTTCGACTCGATGAACACTAACATAGCTATGATGAATAGCTATTTCTCTATCTTTAACCAGCCTCCTCTTCTAAACTAGGGTCCCTTAGATTTCTAGATGTACTTCTTTTATGTTGTGTTTGGCTATTTTCTCCATATGTGATGTTTTTTAGTAATGATTTTAGTGTTTTGTGTACTTGTTTTTATTTAGATTTTATGTTGATGTTGCTGATGTTATGTTGTCTTTGCAATTATGAATTGATATCAAAAGAGCTTCAATGTATTTGATCTTTAAATTTATACCAATAAAAAATATCTTGTTTTTATTAGTGCTTTTATTCATTGTTTGAAATGTAAGTTTTCTTATATGATAATCCTGTCTTAATTGATCTAAAAAGTGTTATAAATTAACTTGTAATACAAAATTAATTTCATTATAAAATCTAAATTTTTAAAAGTTTAAGTTAACTTATAACTTGATCAAGTTAAGACTATCAATCTCATTTTCTTTTTAGGCAACCATAATTTAAATATTATTATTATAATTTTGATGTCTTATTATTTTTTATTTCTCTTTCAATATAACTATCTTTGTAACTACAGAATTTGATTTCTTTTAGATTATTAATTTTGGAAAGATCATTTTAAGAAAAAGGGTATAAAAAAATATACAATATGTACAAAAATCATAAGAATGTGCAATAGTTCTCAAATTAAAAAGAGGCACAAAATCAGCCCAAATATAAAAAGACGCACAAAGTGTGCCACAAATATTTAAAAAGATACGCAATGTCCCCAATTGAATATATTCTTTTCTCTATCATTTAATTTTTAATTTCAAATCATTCTAATATTTGATTATGTTTTATATTGAAAATTGAAATTATCTAATCTTCATTTGTAACTACAGAATTTGATTTCTTGTTTTGTTTTTGTTCTTGTGTCTTGTGTTTGTTTTTGTTTTTGTATTTGTATTTTGTATTGTGCTATATTTTTTTTTTCAATTTTTTCATTTGTGTAAAATAAAAAAAAATGTTTGTTCTTCAAGGAATATCCCTATGTTCACATGTTCATTCTTTTAGGGGGAGCTAAGGAGAAGTTTAGGGTATATAAGTTCATTCAAATAATAATTATTTTACCATCATCAAAAAGGGGGAGATTATTGAGATAGTTGCTACTTAGTTTTTAATTATTTATATTCTTGAAACTTATATATTTTTGATGATTCTAAATATTATTATTTTAATTATTATTTCTCCAAATTTATTTTTGAAGAATTGTTTTATTATTTGTGTGTACTAATATTTCAGGAAAATCATACTACAAATTGTTGAAAACTTTAAATTAGATCAGTTTAGGGGTTATTGTAACTTAAGTCTGTATTTTTTTTTTTATTGAGTCTGAGAGAGTGTGATTATAATTTAGTAAATGTGCACACACACACACACACACACACACTAGGGAAGAGTTTAAAATCTACAATTTTTAAACTGATCATACTTTACGGTGACTTTTCGTACGCGAAGATCTAATCAGTTATTTTCCTCTACGAGCAGTCAAACGAACCTGAAGTATAAAATTTTTCTAAGTATGGATCGTAGTGTATGATATATCAATTATATGTATGCCGTCTAGCATATAAATTGGATGGGTCCCTTTTCGTCCAGACAAACTTGAAAATTTTATGAATGGTTCGTACCATACGATCTCATCATCGTATGTATACCGTCTAGGGTACAAATTGGATAGGTCCCTTTTCATCCAGATGAACTTGAAAATTTTTTGAATGATTAGTATTGTATTATGTCATCATCATATGTATGCCGTCCATGGTACGAATTGGGAGGGTCCTTTTTCGTCTAGATGAACTTGAAAATTTTTTGAACGGTTTGTACCGTACAATATCATCATCGTACGTATGACATCCAGGGTATAAGTTGGACGTCCCTTTTTATCCTGACAAACTTGAAAATTTTTATAATTGATCATACCGTATAATGTCATCATAGTATGTATGCCATCCAGGGTATAAAATTGTGGGGTTACTCTTCACCCCGATGAAGTTGAAAATTTTCTAACTGTTCATACCAGACAAACTTAGTTCGTACTAAACAATCATCATATATGAAAGTGTTTCGTACGAATTCACAACAGGTTTATATATAATAGTTTTTGAATTATTCGTACGTACGAACATACAATCATGTTGTACGATAGCGACACTCAAAATGGAAAAAAAATGAATTTTCTGAATAATTTTTTGTGTCTTTGATATAAAAGGTCCTCTAAAACTGAGATGAACAAGTCTTTGTCTTCATAATTTTTTAAGGGCAAGTGAAGGAGAGAGTGTGGGAGAGTGTTTGAGAAAGATTTCTTACAATTAGAGTGTGAAGGGTTCATAAGGTTACTCAAAGGTAAGGATCTCTTTGTGATTTTAGCGATTAGTCTTCTTTTCTTCTTTCTAGTTGCTCGTGAGAAGATCTTTGGAGAAGATCTGGTACTCTACCGACACTTGGAGAGTGTGAAAGAATTACAGTTCTCTGCCGACACTTGGAGGGTGTGAACAGACAACGGTTCTCTATCGACACTTGGAGAGTGTGAATAGATGACAGTTCTCCACCAACTCTTGGAGGGTATGAAAGGACAATAGTTCTCTATCACACTGGGGATTGGTGGAAGAGAAGTTTTTGTAAAGGCTTCTCTGCCTTGTTGTGGGGGTAAAAGGAGAGTCACTTTGGTAAAAGTGAAATACCATAAGAGGGAGTCTTCAGGGAGTGGATGTAGGTCGTGTTTGGCCGAACCACTATAAATCTTTATGTCTTTTTAATTTTTGCATTTATGTATTGCAAGTTATTTGCTATGGTTGAAAAGTTCATTTTTAAAACTTTAATTAATTTGCTACGAGTTTTTTAAATGGTTTTCAATTTAAAAAATCCAAGAGAATTTTTAAATTAACAATTCCCCCCCCCCCTCTTGGTTAGCCTTGGGACAATAGCTTAGGTTTAACAACCTATAAGGAATCAACAATGTAGACTGACCAAAATTTCTATATGACCTTCAAATCTTAACTTCCTTTTTCTCTTTGCTCTCTTTTCTACTTTTATTTTCATTTCCTATTTCTCTATTAAGCCAAATGCAGTGGAATGAAGGGATTAAAAAGGTTTTAATGGATTAGGTTAAAGGATTAAGATTTTTATAATAAAATAATAATATAATATAAAAGTAATTATATAATATATTCAATTTTTAGTATTAAATTCATATAAATTCTCTTATATCTTCAAATGCAATCCACCAAAAGTTATAGAAAAATATCCATCAAATAGAACATCAAGTTTAAAAAAATTTAGTAAAATTAGTTGCAAAGCAGAAACCAGATGGTCCTAAAAGCCCACCTTTATGGATAAATATCAATTTCTTAAGAATTGTACAAATGCCCAAAAATTAGGGAAAAATATTTATAACTAGAAAACAATATTATCCATATTTTGTAAATGACAGTTTATAATTTAGACTTATAATAACTCTTAAAAAAATTTGTTTGACTCGATCAAAATATTTTTATCACACTTACCTTTCGAACACTACATACTATCAAAAGACTTTGTACTAATAAGAAAATCGTCAATTTTTTGAGCCTACACTGTGCCATGGAAATGAGTTGGCCTGAATCTCAAACATAATTGTTAATTCTTATCAACCTTATCTTCCTTAATTCCTTCAATCTTACCCTAAACCTCACTCATAAGCTAGACCATAAAATTGATAAACTACATTATTGAGTCTGAGGTCATAGCCCCATAATACTTTAAACTATTACCACTTTATTGAAGCTCTACCCATCAAAAACTTCCTGCTCTTGGAGGGTCCTAATATAATAAAAGTTAATCTAAATGAAGAACATAAAAGTTTAATTATGCACATACTTATCCCAAACTAATAGAAATTTTTCTAAACTTAGTCCACAACGCCTTTCTCTTACTGATACAAATCATGTCTTATAGCTTCTATTACAATTTCATCCTTCTAAACGGTTACTCTAATACCACCCTATGGTGCCCTAGCACCTAATGGAAGGATTGAAACCCTAAACCTATAATTTAACTCAACCATTAATAGAACAACCAGAGCTTCTAAAAGAATCTAAAAAATAAAATAGTTCAATCACATTTCATTTCATCAAAATGCATGTATAATTACCTAGTTTACTTTTAATCTATAAATCAAAAGAATTAAAAATTGGATTATAAAATAATATCTTTATATCTTACATTTACAAAAGCCTATCTCTACCCATTTTTTTACTCCGTTGGGCCTTTTCTTTTTCCCTAAAATGTTAGAATGATTCATAATAAGAGTACAACTAACTTAGTAGACTTCTTTTTATAGCCAATTACAGATATAAATATTAAATGATAGTTTAATTAAAAATATATTGGCTTGTAATGAATAAATATAGTACAAGTAAAATATGATTTTGTAGGGTTTTAGTGTGTACTTGATTTAAAACTTCTTAATTATAACTTTAAATTCACTTTCACAATGATTTTAGATACATCACCGAACACTTTCCATTAGAGGTTCACTTAGAGTTAACTTTCATATTTCATTAGGGTTTATATAAAAATTAAAAAATTAGAAATATTCAGTTTAGAATATTAATAATATCTGATTCATCAAACTTTTAATATAAACATTGTATGGTTATAATGCAAAGGTGAATGCATAAAATTGAGCATGTTCGTAATTGAATTAAGTAAAAGAAGCATGTGTACCATAAATTTTTAAAAAGAGCAAATACGTCAAACCATTTTTTGCATGCCAAGAATACGTGAAATTATTTTATTGTTTCTTTGAATGCGTAAGCACTTTTTTCCCATTATATTAAATGCAAAAAATAGTTTATCACATTATTAGAAAGTGGAAAACTATTTTCAACAATCCATTGAATGTGAAAAGTTGTGTTTTGCATTCTATTGAATGCGATAAACAATTTTCCTGGTTCTTCTTTAATCATTTTGTCCCCCGTATCCTTCATATACTTTCCAATAATACATGAACTATTTTCATCATGTTCTACTCGGCCTACCGTTCTCCTCATTTTTTGCACACTTTTTTTTTCTTCTTCCCTAAAATTTCACTACTTTAGTCGTCTGGTCTTCCACTACGATCCAATTTCGGCAAATTACAAAATAATTCATGAGGATCGGAGCAATATAAGTTGTGTCGAGTGAGAGAAGTTGAATGTTGATATCACGAAAGCTAGAACAAATTTAAGGGAGGATTTCAGGAGGACTATTGTGGTAAATTTTTTTAGTGGTTAAGCATTTTTTAGTATAACTATTAATGAGATCTCAATGATGTTAATTTTATTCTTTCTATCTTTGAGAGAGATTAAAAAATATATTTGAATGATGTTATTTGTTGTGTACCTAATTTACTTACACCCAATTAAGATGATATATTTAAAAGTATAGCCTATTAAATTCACCATTAATACATACTGATACTATTTTGAGTAGTTGGCATCTTTTTTTAAAATTAAAGTTGAATTGATATATTATGTCATGTAATTTAGAAGTTAGTTTAGATTATGCAAATAGAAAGTTGTATGTGAATTTTAAGATGTTTTTTCTTGTAATTTTTTTGAGACATTTCTAGTGTATGTAATGATCAAAATTTACAAAAACAATCTTCTAAAGCTTTCAAATTACTTCTTATTAGATTTATATTTGTTTCATTTAAAAAATTATCAATGAAATTACCCATATTTTATGATTTTTTGCACCTTTTAGCTCACAAATGATTTTATAATATGTTTATTAAAGTATATAATTATCTTTTTGTTGGCACTAGGGATTAATAATATAAATCCAAAGTAAGAAACTTAAATGATTCTTCAAACAAGTTTTAAATAGTGAAATTTTTTTAAATTCTTTTATTTTTTTAAATGCAATAGTAAATTATAGGACAGATATTTGAAAGTTGTCACATTTAATACAAGATCTAATAAAATTAGAATCAAAGATTAATAATCCAACATGAATGATCAAAATTTATAAAAAAATAAATTTTAAATAAGTAAAATGCACAATAATAATCAATAATTATAAATTGGGAAGCTTTCATTGCCCCTTGTTGATCTAATTAATTAAAATTAACCTTAATTTATTAAAAAGTAGGATATCAACTAATATTTTGGATAATAAATAAATATTTTTTGTTTCTAAACCATGAAATGATACATTATAGGTTTAATTTATTCTATTGCTTTTATTAGCTACCAAAAATATATTTGAGCTTAACTTATGTAGGTTTGCATGTTTGAAGTTGCATTTGAGTACATATGCTCCTCCATATTTTTATTATAGGCCAGAGACATTTTTATTCATTAACTACAACCTACTTCATTCAACTGAGGATTCGGGGAGACGAAAGCCACAGCAAGCTCAGCCATTAAGCGATCTATGTTAGATTCTCCTTCCAAGATGGTGGGATAGAGTACGTAGTCACCAATAAGTTGGATATGACCCACCAATGCAATCAATGTACGTGAGCTCGGAGAGACTTTGATGTTTCATCACAGTTTTCTTTAGGATTCCCTAACATGATGAGGGGGACATGATCTTTCAAAGTTAGAACCATCAATACAATATTTGAACCTGTATAACCTACAATGGGGCGCTAGTGATTTTGCTTATTAGATAGAGGCTCATGCATCATAGTCAGTAGATCTACACACATTAAGTATGCAGATCCCATTATGGATGAATCCATTTTGATTGCCATCATCTCCTACATAACATAATAAGCTCCTCAACCAAACTCAATCACCAATTAGCACCGCAGACGAGGAGGAAAAAAATAAAGATGCTAATGAGAAACAAATTATTGAAGGACTATCTAATCACTTAACAGGTACATATTAGGGTGTGGAGAAATCCCCCCTCATAAAAAAAAAATAGGATGCCATATCATGTAATGTAATAATGTTTCATATTTTCAACAAACACATTTGACATGGTGTATGTTACATCGATGTAATTAAACTATCTTTCTTATTTTTGCAAGATAAGTTTATGATTTATTTTCATATGAATTGCAAAAGGACTGTTGATAAGTAATTATCTCAACAAAATTATATAATATAACATAATTGGGACTATAAATATTTAATTTTAATTAAGCAACATATGCAACCAAGTTTAGAAATTGGTTAGGGTTAGACAATATTTAAAGATCTTTCTAGACATCCCCACTTAAGAAGTCTCTCTTCTTACCATCATGCAATAATCATTCCTATAGCCATCCAAAATAAACTCATCCTCACTTAAATTCAATGGATTATAAAGAATAACATGATCGAAATCAACTCATTACATGTAAGCATTATCATAGTTATAGCTTTCACTTTCATGTTTTACTTCGTGATATTGTTGTTGTGAAAAATGAGAACTAATATGATTATGATCAAACTCTAGGAACCTCATTTCAATATATTTCCAATTGAAAGCATTTAAAAAAATTTCCATCCTAAAAATATTTACATTCATTACACCATCATACAAATGCCAAAGTGCACAATCCTGATCTTCTAACTATTCATGCATGCAACATCTAAAAATTTCATTTACATTCAAGTTTCTTTTCAGCAGACTATCAAATGACCATGACATACAATCATGCATTCTTGTACTTGCCTTTAATGTGCTCTAAACATGACCAATACATTTTGGAGGTAATAATTAAAACTTTACAGCTCAAGAATTTTAAATAAGCAACTACTGCAAGCAACTTCTATTAATGTTTAACTTCATATGTACATGCACCCGGCCCCTTATATAGCAGAGCTTAATGATATCTCACACTCACAGGAAACTTAAATTTATAATATTATTAAAATATTAAAGGTAAATTAAAGAAAGGTAGAATAGACATTACTACTTTATAACTCATTTTATATGATACTGCTAGTAATAATATCAAATAAATGACTTCAATCAATAGTCATATAACAAACAGAGGATCATATGCTACCAGGACAATATTATCATAAGCATTACTGCTCAATAGCTCAGCTTATGTGCCAAGTTACTTTTAGAAATAATATTCAAATAAGGCCTTAATGAATAATAAGAAAAGAAATATAGGATCTAATGCTACAAAGTGAACAATTGAAAATTATATTACTATTTTAGAGCACATGTCATAAGTTGCTATTGCCAATTACATCAAACAACAAGTACATGATCTTCTACAATTTCTTAAAATTTTTTTTTACAAGAATCCAATGCCATTAATACTCATCACTAGTCTTTCCCCTAATCTGTTTTTCTATTTAATTAGATAAAGTATTATTGTGTTGGAACTCTAATCTAAAATTATTATTATTGTTAACATGACTAATAAAAATACGTAAAACGAAGTTATATAATGATAGACCGAGGGAATATAATGCTAAAGAACTAATCAAACTAAGTTTTTTTTTTTTTTTTTTTTTTTTTTTTTTTTTTTTTTTTTTTTTTTTTTTTTTAACTAATCAAACTAAGTTAACCCAATGCGTTGCCTTAATTCGCTCAGTTATCAACACAAGAGGTTAAAAACACTTACAAATTAAGCTTTAGTTGATCATAAGAGACAAATCACTCCAAGATGAGCAATTAGTAACTTCAGTTAATTGAATTTTTAAAATATAATCAAAGAATATTGAACTCTAATTAATAAATCTTTCGAATAGATACTTTTAATTAAAATAAATTTAAAATAAAGATTAAATCTACATATTAGTCGTAAACCTAATAAAAATAAATAAATAAACATTAGTATAAAAAAATGGTTAGTAATTATTTTCCTTAATAAAATGGATAATTAAATAATATTATTTAATTAATTAGCACATAAAAATATTTTTGATTTAAAATTTAATTAATTAATTTAATCATTTTAATAATAAAATATTTAGGCTAGGATACTACACAATATAATATGATTTTTTTATAATAACTTATGAGTTACATAATAAATACTTTAATTAATAGTTTAATAAATATTAAAATATACATCATAATATATAATTGCTTAGTAAATATTCTTTTAATTACCAAATGAATAAATATTTTATTCAAATTTATTTGGTTAAAATAGTTATATTAATAATAAATTTTAAGATAATTAATACACTTTATAACATAATATAAAATATTTTCTGATAATTCTTAATTAAGTACATAATTAAAAATTCAATATAGAGTTTACTAATGATTTAAAGATATATAATTACATGACTAAAGTAATAATAAATATTATATAAATATTTTATTATCAATCTAAATGTACAAATAATATAAAATTTTATTTTGTCAACTAATTTCTTATGGTACATTATTAACTACTTAATAAAATATTTAATACATCTTATAATAATTTCTTAAAATATAACAAAATATATACACCCTTAATAATAATTTACATTAAAAAATAATAATAACTTTAATTTAAACATTTTATTATTAAAGTAAATGTACAAATAATATATATTTCCTATTATGTCCAAAAAAAATTACAATATAATAAACTATATTCTAAGCTTAGATTACATAAATTAACCACTCCACTAGCTAATAATTACTTAAAATAAATTAAATGATGCACAAAATTTTTTGAATTTAATACGTGCGAGGACAAAAATAATGGTATAAATGTTGATAACTGTTTATAAATAAATTGAAAAAAAAAAAATTAGGAATGCCTAAATGCGTAAAATCATTCTACACATTCAACAGAATGAAAAAAAAAAAAATTCTACATTCTATTGAAGCGAAAAAAGATTTTTTGCATTCTAAGGAAGCGTTAATTATTTTCAAGCATTCATTTAATCCATAAAATAGTTTTATGTATTTTATCCTTAAATTATCTCTCAAGCATGCTTCTTCTACTTTATATAAATCCTCCTAATACAAATGACCCAATGTCTATAACTCCCCTTCCTCTTATGATTTCCTTTAGACTCCAACACTTGCATGTAGCACATGGGACCAAATTAGAATAGAACAGTGACACAAAACCTCCCACATCCTCTCTTTATAAGTGGGGCCATAATTCCTCCTATATCCACATTAGATAAATGGGAGAAAGAATAGAATATATAAAGCCATTGTAAAATATTAAAAAGTGCACTTTTTACTTATCAAAACATCCTCAATGTCATATTATGAAGAGTGCAAATGTAATTGTACTTAGGTAATGCATAAATTGATCATAAAATGCTACATTACATGTATAATATTATGCTCAATGAGCTTCATCTATTCAATTCCAATTTCAGGGGATATTTATATGTGAATTCAATACTTTTATATATAACTATTGCAATTATTAGAAAATTCTTAATCAATTTATATACTCAAAATTTTGAGTAGAAAAATCAATAAAAAAAAAATCTAATTTCATATATTAAAAATGTTTAGAATGAAGCTTTCAACAACATATCAAAAGTTATATGATGAAAACGTCATAAAATCTAGAAGAAAAAAATACATATATTTTCAAAACATTTTATAAAGTCACTGGAACTAAAATCAGATATAAGAGTTCAGAAATCTGTCTTTTGCTCTACAATATCCTAAACATGCCTAACAAATGATTTTAGGTTCATGGACTCAGAAATCTCTTTCTCTTTCTATCTCCGCTTCTTCTCTCCCTTATCCTCCTCCCTTTTCTTGTAAAGTTTTAGGGTGAGGCAATAATATGCAAATAATTTTAGATATTTTTATATATAAAAATTATCATTTAAACCCAGAACTCCTATGATAACTTTTCCAGCATCACTAGGCTCCTAAAGAATCTTTGATATTTTAATAGAATCTAGCAATCAAATTGTGTGGTGCCGTGATGGTGCCATCAAACATCAAAATTTCCCCTCATTTTCTCCTTTCAAATAGAGAGCTGAATGTCACATCACTTCCCATTATGACATCATAATGCTCTTTGTGAAAATTTTGACAATTTGCTTCCCAGTCCACTTTTTTTTCTTACCTAAGGGTTCATTAGGAACCCTAGGACTTATAATCATCAATTAAATAATAATTAAAAGAACATTTATTCTAAATTAGCTTAATTACTTAGGTTTTGGATATGAAATTATTACAAGATTAGAGCTAGAGAGAAAGAAAGAAACCATAGAAATCTTAAGAAAACTAGAAATATGAAGTTAGCACATAATCCACTAAAATCAGCCAAAAAAATGTCTAGCCAAATTATAAATATCTAAAAAACTACTCTTTATCTCTTATTTATATGATTATGAGGGCTACAAGAAAGGATACACCCAAAAAATAAAAATAAATAACATAGCTACATAGTACACCTAGGTCATATGACACCTTTTATTGGTTGAGGGAAATTTAGACCTACAAAGTCTTGATGAGCTGTCTCTTAGCAATCTCAGAAGCACGGGTATATTTTATGGTGTCATGTGATAATGGTCGAGTCTGAGAGCATGTGGCAAGCAGGGAGATCTTGGCGATTAAGAATCGATGAGGAATGGTGGGTGACTGGAGCTGTGCCTTGTGTCACCCTAGGAGATAAAGCATTTGACAGAATAAGCTCTTAAATATCGAGATATTGTCTTCATTGGATTAACAGACACACGATTTTGTCATGTTAATGTAACTTTTCAATAGGTCGCATATTTCTAAATTACTCTGAGATTAGCACGCTTTACTGCTAAGTTTCTTAAATGAAATTCTAACCATTACACCAAAAGGCACCTCGATGTTTAAGAGTTAAGTTTTCTTCTACTTAAGGGACTTCATAATCTTCCCCCTTAAGTAACCGACTTTGTTGCCAGCATCTTTATCCTAGAATCATCCACAAGGCAGGTAGGATTTTATAAGTAGGCAAATGACCCAATGCTTATAAAATTACACCAAAAGGAGCCTCACGATTTTGTCTTGTCGGTGTAACTTTTCAATGGGTCACCCATCTCAGAATTACTCCAAGGTGAGCATGCTTAACTGTGAAGTTTCTTATAAGAGTTTAATTTTCTTTTACTTAAGGGGTTTCACATGGCGAGTGAGCTAAGATGGCTAAAAAGGCGAGCTCTATTTTTTTTTTAAAGGCAAGCTCAATGTTCAATCTTTGTAGGGTTAGTTAGGGCCCTTTAGATAAGTGCTTTCATGTAGCTGAGCTGGATGAGGATAATTTCTCTAAGAGAGTGTGAGTAACTGAGTAAACGATATTGACATATGGCAGATGTTGAGTTGCTGGCATATTGAGGAATATCCTATCAGCAAGCTCCTTAGTGAGCCTAAGAAAGCAATGTTTTCTTTTCATAATTGACAAATTTCTCTAAGGCTTCCAGGTAAGTGTCGCTTCTTAGATAGTTAGGTGAGTTCATGTGGGGTTCTGCGGGTAATTTTCCACAGGTTAATTTACAAGCTAATATTCCTTCAATTTGTGAGGCTTTTTTGCACGATGGGCTTATTTCCCTTTCTCCTGATCCTGAGGTTATTTTACGCGTTAATGGTTCTTGGGCTTATGAGGAAATTTTTCCTGTTGGGCCTATTTCCCTAACACATGTTGTTGGTGTTCCTATGAATGTGCAAAATGTGATGGAGGAGAATATTGTTGCCTGTGTGCTTAATAGGGTAATTGAGCAGGAACATTCTTGTGGTTCGGCATATACTGGTGAGGTAGTGGGTGTTGTTTCTCCCATGTTTATGTCTCCTCAGGCAGATCCTGGTGTTCGGGATTGAACCTGTTATCTTGGCATCCCGTTTATGTGCAAGTGACGTTGGTCTTAACAATAAAGTACCTTTGTCCCGTGTGGGTACTGTGTCTGCCCCGTATAGTTTGGCTGAGCTGGTTGCACCTGGTGTGGTGGTTGAGCATTCTAATTCCTTGGTTTCTCCTGCTGTGCCGACTATTGATCGCTTTCCTTCATCCTCTTTTTCTTCCCCTTTGATGCCTACTATTCTAGTACCTGACCCTTTTGTTGAGGTTCTTGTCAATTTAATTTCACATGATGCTCTGTTTTCTCTTGTGGGTGTCAATTCGGGGGAGAGTATGAGATTGCAAATTGAATAGCTTCATTGTTTGTCTGATTCCACTTCGGAGGCAAGTGGGCATGAAGAACTTGGGGAGGAATTTGCTTTGCAGCCTGACCATCTTGTTGTGTTTGTCTCCTCTTGTGGGAGGGGTAGACCTATTAGGAGATAATTTTGGGTATGTGGTGCAGATTTTGGTTGGCTTTGGCTCTTCTCTATGCTGGTTGGTTTCATAGTGGTTGTGGTTTTTTGGCTATGGGTTGCATTGAATGGAAGGCACTATGATTTATTTTTTCTTTTGGTGGATGCTGTTTTGCTGGAGCTTCGTTTAAATTTTGAGGTTGTGATTTTTAGTTTGTGGGCAATGATGTGGCTAGGGCTCACTTCTCTTAATTCATGGCTCGTGACAACCTTTGGTGGTGCGTTTCTTGCTCGTTTGGGTTGGTTCCATGGTGTGTTTCTTCTCTCACTCCAAACTGGATGACCCGTGCATGGATTCAGAGTAGTTGGAAGCCTTTGTCAAATAATGAGTCTGATGGATTGTTACTCCTTTTGTATCATTGTAGCTTTTTTTCATCCCGTTTTTAAGCGTGTTGTAATCCTTTTTTAGTTGAAATATAATTTGGTTTTAAAAAAATGCGGGCCTCCCGTGAGGATAAGTTCCTTTGTCAAGCCCCACGAGCTACATGCTAACTACTTGTGAATATGCAAGTATACACATGCTTGTAGATACCCTACATGGACATGTACGAGTATACAATAATAAAATTTACATCTTGGAATCAAACCTTTTTTTTATATAATTATCTTTGTTCTAATTAGGATATATTTTTTGTGACAATATTATAAAAAAAAAAAAAAAAAACATACCACATAATCTCAAGGATTAAAACCTAATAATTGCCTTTTTAAAGAGCGTCCAAGAAATCTTGCACAGACTAGTGGCTTCTCTTGAAACTCGAGCAGTGTGGACATAAGAATTTATGGCTAGTTTGATGAATGCGGCATTGGTCATTGTTTTCTTTCGTTGAAGCTGAGCAAATAAAATCCGAGCGGTTCTTAACCATGGTATGAATTTCTTTTCCGTTGAAGGTAAATTTATCTACTGGAAAGTTTTCTTCAGATTTGACCCGCCCTACTCATTATGAAGCAATAAAAATTAAAACAACTTGAATAAGATATTGGAAAATTCTTTATACAACAAAAAATTGTTGGTAATACTTCATGGTTTCTTCCAATTTTTTTATTTCTCCACTTCTTTTAATAGACTTATTCACCAAGCATTAATTGTTTTATTCTTTCGAACGAACAGCAAATTTTCTGTTAAAAAATTGTGATTAATTTTCTTTGATTATTAGATATTTGAATGTATCAATTTCAGCTTGGGATTTTGTCTGGTTGTTTGAAGTAAAGGCGTAAAGTATTCTAAATACGGAGGTTTTAAGAATATTGTTGTTTGGTTTAAAGTAAAACAGATATAGTGTAAAATTTTGATGTATTTTGAATTCACCATCTAGTTCATTTTGATCTATTTGAATTTTCCGGACTTGCGTGAATTCCAAAAACACTGTAAATTCATCAATTTTGTTATTGCTTGGAGCCACAGCTTGTTGCCAACCACAGTCGCTCCCGTCCACCATTCATCATCAATCGCCACCACCCACTGCTTGCTGTCATTTCCAACAACCATCTGTCGCCATCGTTGCAGACCATTGACGACTGCCGGCACCATTGGCCACCACTGTGGCAACCCGCAGTCGGCCACCACACTTCTCCGACCAGTGTCGGCCACCACCATTAGCAACTGCCACCCACCATCACCCCCACAACAAAATGCTGCTGACCATCAACCTCTTTGTACATTACATTACACTTGTTATATTTTTTCGGACATTTGAAGCATAGACGTTCAAAAATAGGGGAAAAACTGATATATAATTAAAAAAATTATCTTGATCGGACACAAATCTCAAGACAAAATCAAAGTTTCTTATGAATGTTGCACCCTTTATTTTTCTAATTGTGTGCTGAATCTCTGTACAAAGCTAAGACGTTAAGCTATATATGTTTCTCTACCACCGCAAATATTCCAGGACACAACAACACTCATTTACACCAAACCAAAGAAAAAAAATCATTGAATTTTCATTTTACACTCGTTCAAATAATATAAAAGTTTTCCTTTAACACTACATTATATTTATTTTACATTTTTTTTACACTATTTTTTTTCAGCCACCAAAGAGAGAAAATCAGAAAAGAAGGTTAAATACTTATTGACTTTGACATTTAGGGTAAAGAACTGTTTTCGTAGCTTAGAACATGCGCAGGAAGTTCCAATCCTCTTCAGCCTGACTTGCTATAATAGTAGAGATTTTTGGGCTCTTAATTAAGGGTGACCATCGCGGAAGATCGCATTCGCATGACGAACGCCCGTTGAAGAATGATGGGCCGGCGCGGCTCTATAAATATTAAGGCAGAGAAAAAATTGCTCGGAGATCCTCACACATTTTTCTTTGAGATGGATTTTGCAGCCTTTGTTTGGGTTTTGAGGACATACTAAGTCAAATTTTATTAAAAAAATGTAAAGAGGGAAATTGAGGCTATCTTACTAAAAATTTTAAATTTCTTGAAATTCCACAAGAGTTAATTAATTACTTATACTTATCTTGAAAAAAAAACCATGAGTTATGCATTATTTTTTATCAGATTGATGAAATATATATGAAATATAATTATATCCAATATCTAAGCAATTAAAAAAACTTTATATTCATCCTAACTATCTTTTTCTTAGGACATCCTAACACATTCTACTACTAATAAATCAGGCTTTCGCAACATTTTTTAGGACTTACTGCAGCAGTTTAAACACCTACTACTTTATTTAAAGCGGTTTAGTAACCGCTGCAAATCCGCTGTATTTGCGTTTGATGGAAAGGCTTTAGCAGAGGTTTTAGGAGTGTTGTTGTAGGAAGGCTTTAGTAACACTTTTTAGCAGGTGTTAAAACCGCTGCTAAATGATGTAATAGATTAAAAAATATATAATACAAAAAAATTAAATTTTGTGATCAAATTATTTAACTACCAAATGTCAGATACTTACACATTTAAAGAAAACCATGGACCAACTATGAAAAAGATTAGTAACGTTAAGTCCTTATAGTACAACGAAAATCAAATAGGTGAAAAGCCATCCTGCAAACATACGCCTCCTAATAATGCAAGAAAGGCATCGTATTTTGATGATGCTTTACTTTGAAGGAAGCTGGATGAAATTAAAACCCAAATATTTTGAGCTCCACTAGTGAAGACCGGCACTTCAATTACCCTAAAATTTAAGCATGCATCACATTTGTTAAGTGCCACAACATCTAAGGTGATAGAGAGAAAAAAAGTTTGACATCCTATCTTTGTATACAGATTAAAAGCACAGAGATAAATAAAGAAACACAATAATCATAATTGACGCGAGATTTTTCTATGTGAAAAATCCAAAAAGGGGAAAACCATGGGGCCTAACCTATTTGAAAAGATTATATTAGTATTTGTTAATGAATACATATGATATCCTTCCTTGAGGAATGATATTGATACAATGCAAGGAAAAAATTATGTGATTGATGTTGGAAGAGAAATTTGGCATAAATCTAGCTTAAATGAAAATGTGAGTTGGAGTTGATGACAACAGTGCGCATTGATCTTATAAGTGAACATACATTGGCATTATCAAAAATTGTCGGTGATGAAGTAGGTAGGAATCGAAGTAGCCAAGCAGCATTGGCCAGGAGATTGAAATTCAGTGTACTATAGTCGGCGATGGTGGTTAAAGGATCACATTAGATGGGTGAGGAAGGTTAGACATATTACAATCGATAGGTAATAAAGGTTGGAAGATCATAGTCAAGTGAAAGTGGTTGGAAGACCATCATCAAGTAACTATAGCCCAAGGACTATTCTTGGTAGGAACGGGAGGTTGGAAGGAATGCAATTAGATGAGGGCGGTCAAAGTACCATTATTGGGTGACAATACTTAGAGGATCGTAGTATAGGGACATTTGTTTGAAGACTGTAATTAGGCAATAGTTGTCAGAGGGTTCGTAGTAAGTGAGTGATGGTGATTGAAGGACTATAATTGAGAAATAGTAGTACGAGGACTATAGTTAGTAGGCGAGGGACATGGGAAGGTTAATAATTAACAAGTGACGGAGGTCAGAAAGACTACAATCAGTAAACGATACATGTTACGAGGATAATATTTGGATGATAAATGTTAGATGATGATGTAGTTAGGAAATATTGGTTTGGCGATTGTAGTTATGTGATGGTAATTTGAAGATCAGACTTGGGTGATGGTAGTCCAAAGAATGTAGTTGGTTGACAACAGAGTTGGAAAGGATCATAGCTAGTGATAGTAGTCAAAGGACTATATATGGGTGATGGTGATTCAATGACATAGTCGATAAAATATTAAAGTCAAAGAATTGTAGTCGGGGTGATGAAGGTTGGACCATAGTTTACGTATAATAAAGGTCAAAAGGATAATTGCAGGGTGATGATGGTCAAAGGATTATAATCAAGCGAAAATTATTTGAGGACAATAATCTATGGATGATGGAGTTTACTGAATTATTTTTAGTTGGTTATGGAGGTCAAAAGGAAAATTGGTCGAGAGAGCAAAGATGATAGAGACTGATCTAGTAGAAGTGTTGTAGCGATGAACTACAAGCAAAAACAGATTTGACAGTGAGATAGCTAGCAGTAGACATTCTGGGAAGTAGAGGAGGTTTCCACCTGTTGTGTTCAGAAGGAGGGGACAATCAATAGCAATTTCTTCTTGATCAGATAGAGGCATTTTATTAATTTTAGGGGTTTGGTGAGTGAGGTCCCATTATATCAGTATTGTGGTAGAAGGCACAGTGGTCAGTGTCACAGAGCATCAGGTAAGTGCTTTCTCTATAGTCAGTTTGGACATTGGATTGTTGAGTAGTGTCGATAAGGTTATTTTAATAGATGTTAGGAATTCAGAGGCTCTACAAAGCCAATCATAGGTAGGCCGAGGGTAGTACAACCTCAACCATATAGTAAGGCTTCTAATAGTCGAGATATTGGTCCTATATCATGAGGCCGGCCTTCTAAAGGTTTGCGAGGTGCAGGAAGTTATGTTGCTTTGACCCTAGTGCATCCATAAGTTTATAGTCTAATGCAATAAGAGGCCAACGACTTTAAAATGTTGTGATATGTACGACTTATATTTCTGCATCTCCTTGGCGTATTTTATTTGGTTTTGGTGCTATCCATTCTTTGATGTGTAAGAAATATTTTGATTCTATCCATTTGTCTTCTATATTATTACATATTTCTTTATCTATGGTTTTGCCTACGGGAGAAAGAATGGTAGTTAGTAGGGTCTATTTTTGTGATTTGAATTTTTTTTATAGAGTTTGAAGATTTGGTTTAATTTTTCTACCTATTTTTACACTTTATGTCTTTTTGGGTATGGACTAGATGAGTTGATATAGGGCTCATATTGATTTTTTGAAAAAGAAAGTGACTTTGCATCAAAATAGTGAGAGATTCATATTTAAGGGAATCAAATGTGTTCTCTCTTGTCTTATTTCTATTGTAAAAGTGGAAAGACTTTTGGAGAAAAGGTAGCCTAGTATTTTTAGCATCTAGTAGAGATGTGAGACTCTCTTTAGATTCTGTAAGTAGTATCCTTGTAGTTCGAGAGTTTCTAGATTTCTTCCGAAGGGAATTAGTGACTTTACTGACAGATAGAGAGATAGAGTTCTATATTGATATTTTATGGGTATTGCACTAATCTCTAATGCTCCATATAGAATGGTACATAATGCTCTTCAGAAGTTGAAGGTTTAGCTTTTAGAGTTATTTTATAGGAGATTCATCCACCGTGGTATGTCTTCGTGGGGAGCACATAATATATTTGTAAAGAAAAAAATGGTGTGATGCACTTGCGCATTAATTATAGGGAGTTAAATAAAGTCATTATCAAAATAAGTATCCTTTATCTAGATTTGATGATTTATTTGATCAGCTAGCTGGATGCTAAGAATTTTTTAAGATTGGTCTACGATTTGGTTATCATCAATTAAAGATAAGGGCAGAGGATGTGTTGAAGACTGTATTTAGTATGAGATACATACATTATGAATTTTTAGTCATGCCATTCAAAGTGACAAATGCTCCAAAATATTTTATAGATTTTATGAATAGAGTTTCAGAAAGTATCTAGACTAGTTTGTGATCATCTTTATAGATAATATTCTTATTAAAGATCTAAGGAGGAGCATGCAACAAACTTGAGGACTGCTCTAGAGATTCTAAGGAAACATCAATTATATGATAAGTTCTTGAAGTGTGAGTTTTGCTTGAGGAGCAGCAATTCTGGGGCACATAGTGAGAAGTGCAGTAATTTAAATAGATCACCAGAAGATTCAGACTATTTCAGATTGGCAAAGGCCTACTATAGTTTTAGAGGTTTATAATTTATTAGGCTTGGCTGGCTATTATCTGAAGTTTCTTCAGAGGTTTTCTCATATTTATTTCCCTTTGATGAGATTGATCCAAAAGTTAATGGCTTTCATATAGACTATATAGTTTGAGGAGAATTTTTAGCTGCTGAAGGCTTGTTTGTCTTCTTCTCCAATTTTGGCTATTCCTTCAAGCACTGAGGAGTTCTAAGTATTTAGTGATGCATTATTAAGAGGTTTGGGATGTGTACTGATGCAACATGGTAGAGTGATTTGTTATGCATCTTGGTAGTTTAAACCACATAAGAGGAATTATTTGACACATGATCTTGATTTAGTTGTTGTTGTAATTACATTAAAGATTTAGAGGCATTACTTGTACGGAGACAAGAGTATTATCTTTACTAACCATTAGAGATTAAAGTACATTTTTATTCAGAAGGATCTGAATTTGAGGTTGATAAAATGGTTAGATCTTATTAAGGATTATAATATATCTATTATTTATCATCCTATTAAGGTGAATGTGGTAGAAAATGCTTTAAGTAGGAAGCCTTCAAGCACTTCTATTTTATTACATACTTATGTAGAATTTCTTATTTGAGATTTGGAAAAATTGGAGATAGAGGTGATATCAGCTTATATCGATCTAAAAATATTATCTTAATTGATTGTTCAACCTATTATACATAAATGAATTTAAGAAGCTTAGAAATCAAATACAGAGTATCTAAAGTTGACTAATTATATTAAGGTTAGTAAGAGACTTGAACTCTCATTATCAAAATTTGGAGTCATTTTCTACAATAAAGGATTATGGATTTCTTTTGTTGGTGATCTGAGAGTGGAGATCCTATATGAGACACATTACTCTGACTACACTATTCATATAGAAGTAGCAAGATGTATGAAGATTTAAAAGATATGTTCTAGAGGCCTGGATTGAAGATGGATATAGCTAAGTTTATTTCAAAGTATGAGGTTTGTTAGTTAGTAAAGGAAGAGCATCAGCAATTAGGTGGTCTTCTTCAGTCATTATCCATCCCTGAGTGGAGATGGGAGAAAGTGATAATGGAATTTTCCATGAGTTTTACTAGATCGAGGTAGGTACATGATGCCACTTAGGTTATTATTAATCATTTAACAAAGTCAACACATTTTATTATGTTCTAACAGACTGATTCGGTAGACAAATTCTCATAGATATATGTCAAAGATGTTATCAGATAGTATGGTGTATCGAAGGTGATTGTATCTGATTGTGATAAACGATTTACCTACAGATTATAGAGAGACATTCAGTAAGGATTGGGTATAAAATTGCATTTAAATATAGCTTTTCATTCAAAAATAAATGGACAGTTCAAAAGGAATATTCAGGCATTAGAGGATCATTTGTGACTATTTTATAAACTTTGGTGGCAGTTTGGAGGATCATAACCCATTGATAGAGTTTGCATATAATAATAATTATCAGTCAAGCATTGACATGACTCCTTATGAAGTCCTATATGATAAGATTTACAGGACAAATTTATTGTTGATAGAGGTGGGTGACATATAAGTAATAGGAACATCTTTTGTGGATGTCACTAAAGCAAAAATTAGCTATGCAAAGAAAGATTGAGTGCTGCATAGAATAGGAAGAATAATTTTTATAATTAGAAACACCAGCTAATAGAATTTTAGGTTGGTGATTTTGTTAATGTAAAATTCATCCCAATAAAAGGTGTCATTAGATTTGGAAGAATTAGTAAGTCTAATCCAAGGTATATTGGACCTTTTGAGATTGTTGAGAGGATTGGTAGTTATGCTTATAAGTTATTTTTACCTAATCATATGTCTGATATGTATAGTGTATTTCATATATTTTTATGAGAAAGTTGGTATCTAATTCTAAAAAGAGATTATCTATCTATATTGTGGAGGTTCAACTGAGTTTACACTATAGAGAAGGGATATATAGGATTTTGATATACGATGTCAAAAAATTAAGGAGCAAACATATTTTGATGGTCAAGATGCAGTTAAAGCTCAAGACCACCAGAGAGGCTACTTGGGAAAAGGAATCTAAAATCAGACGGCTCTATTTAGGTTTATTCTTCTGTATTTTGATTTGAGAATGTCAAGGATAACATTTTCTTAAGGTGGGATGATTATTACAACTTAATTTTAAAAATTATATTTTTGCCTACAATAGTAAAGAATTTATTCAGGAATCATTATAAGCATAAATTATATACCGCCTTCTCCATAACATCTATATTATTATGTCTTAATTTTTCTATTTTTTTTTTTTCATAATTTTTTGGCACTATTGGAATTCCTTAAGAAATTTGCACCTAAAGATAAAAGTGAGGGTTTTGAGACTATTAGGTGTTCATTTTGTAAACCAATTGCATCAAAATTTTTTAAACAAAATGATTTATTTATAGATATTTTTTATCATTTTTAGAATCAATAAAAATTTGTTATTAATTTTATACTAAAAATGTATTATAATATTATTATATTATTATTATTTTATATAAAAATCTAAAAGCACTTATATTCACTTAAGTTGTTTTAGGCTATTTGTTTTAGCAGATAAATGTTTGGAAAAAATGAGAAGAAAGAGAGGAGAGAGAAGGAAGGAAGTTAAGTTTGATAGCCATAGAGCAATTTTTATTTGTTGACCTAGTTAGAAAATTTGTTGATCTCGAGGTAGGTTATATTTTACCTATTTCATATTTCAATTATTTAATATTTTTTTTATATTTTTTTGATCAAATTTATATTTTTGTTACCAAAAATGAGGACAACTTTATTTTGAGAAATCTTTTATTATATAACTTTTATATATTATAGAGATTGAGATTATAAACATTTTGAGTATATTCTGGAAATTTTTTGCTTGATGATTTGAGAAAAAAGAAGTGATTTTTGCATACTTAAAAATTTATTTTGACATCTAAAATAGCAATTCAGCTTAATTTAAGCTTCAGAATGATATTTTATAGAATTTGTGGTAATTTCATTATGTTTAAAAATTATGAATTTTAACTTAGTAGTATTTATATTTCCTGCTATTGGAACATTTTGGAAATTTTTGAATTCAAACTATTTTTTTTTCAATTAATGAAATGCATTAAAGAATATATTTTGAATTGTTGTGATGTGATGCCGGCGCTAGTGGGCGACCGAGGTGAGTTTCTATTATGCAGGCTTTAGTGAGTGACTTAGGAGGGACTTTGTTATGCCGACACGAGTGGGTGATTGAGATGGGATTTGGTTATGTCGGCGCTAGTGGGCGGCCGAGGTGGGATTCTGTTATGCTAGTATAAGTGGGCGACTGAGGTTAGATTTTGTTATGCCACTGGGATTTATTTACTGAGGTGTTGTTATGCTAGAGCCAATAGGCTACTAGGGTGGGATTATATAATAAAGTGTTTTCTTATAATTAAGTTCATTTCAATATTTATTTAATTATATTTAATTTCAGTATATGATTCAATACAGAGTTCTCAATTCTTTTGGTTTTAGTTATTTATTTCTATTTTAGGCTATGATAGCCTACTAAGCTGTGTTAGCTCATCTTGCTTTTAGTTTTATTTTCTGGCCTGAGGAAGGTTAAGGATAATGCTGAGTAGTTTGTGCTGCAAATATGGACACAAGTCTTATGATTTTGATGAAAACAAACATTATTGAATTCCTTAGTATGATATCTCCTATTAATTATTATTATTTAATATCTACTTTAATTGTGTATTGACATTTTAGGTCCACCGTATACTGTACAAAATAGATCATCTCAAGATTAGGTAGAATAGGGTTAAAGTATCTAGAAGAGTTTGTAATTTTGCTTTATATTTTTTTCAACTTTTCTTAAGTCAAAATTACATATTTGGTGGATATTAAGCTTCATACTTAAGGGAGTGAGACAGTAAAAAAATTTGAAGTTTAATTTTTTGAACTAATCGTACTTTACAATCCATATCATACTATAAGATAAACTAATTAGAAAAATTCATTCAAATAGCTAATTGTGATAATTAATTCAATTTGAACTAATCATTTTATATGATACATATAATATGGGACAATCAGTAAAAATTAAGTTCTATGTTGCCAATCATAATTTAAGTAATATTTTGAAATTAAAATTTTATACTAATCGTGCTGCACGATAGGTTTCACATTTCACAATGTAATTTAATCTTGCCTAAATTATTCCTGAAATTAGGTAAACAATTTTGGTTAATTTATCCAATTAGATCTTACATGACGATTAGAGCCAATCAAACTGTATGACCAGATCCCTATTTGGGATGATAATTTATCATCATCAATCGTACAAGATGATAAATCAATTTGTTTCAACTAATTATATTGGACTACTCTTCATATCTTACTGGGTGATCATTGCCAATACATTAAACTAATCATATAGAGATCTATAATTCGTACACACCTAATAGGGTAAATTGAACTAATCATATAGTATGATCTTGGATTGTACTATACAATCAATATCAAAAGAATTAAAATTTTTGGCTTTTTGAGAGGCCTTGTATTTAAGCTCTCTAAATAAACTTATTTTAGGTCTTTGGCTGTTGAGTGTTCTTGAGAGGGAGCTTGGTGAAGATGATCTAGGAGAGATTTGGGAAGAAGAAAGGGAGAACTTGTGCGTGAGCGAGAAGTAGTGTAATGGGTCTACATGGTCACTATAAGTAAGTGTCCTTCCTTGTTCCTCTAATTGTATGTAGGCTGTTGGAAGAAGTTCTTCAGCTCAAGGTTTGGCACTCTACCATTATAAGGAGGGTATGAAAGGAGTTCATAGTTCTCTTGTCATCACCAGGAGGGTGAGAAAAGAGTTTGTGGTTCTCTACCATCACCGGGAAGGTGAGAAACGATTTGAGGTTTTCTTCCTTGTCCATGAGTGAGAAAACCATTGAAGGTCTGCTGTCATTATCAAGAGGGTGATAAAGCTTCCAGTTCTCTATGACATTAGGTATGTTGGATTTATTTATGTAAGGGCTTCTCTACCTTTCTATGAGGGAAAAAGGACACACTATAGTGATAGTGCAATACTCGAAGTGGAGGACTCTACAGAGTGGCCGTATGTCATTATTTGACCAAACAACTATAAATCTCTGGTGTGTTTGTTCTAATTTTCTACTTTCACATTTCACTTTTTATGAACTTTATTTCTATGATAAATGCTTGGTGAAAATTGGTGATTAGTACTTTGATCCGTTGAATAGAATATAATTATCATTGGTTTAATATTTGATTAAATTATTTGCTTCTGTATCGAGTAGAAGTTGTTATTTTTAAAACTAAAAATTAAAAATATATATATATTATCTTTATTTTTTTGAAGTAAGCAATGAGTTTTTTTAAGTTCACCAATTCACCACCCTCTTGGTGTGCCTAGGTACAAATTCATTTAGGCTTAACATCCTTATCGAACTTTTAGTTTGGATAGCACAATCTGGTATGTGTTGTAGATATATTTTGGTTAGTTTTGATTTTTGCAGGCTTGGCTTTTTTTTTTGTGCCCTTTGTTGCCAAGCACATTTATAGATAGATTTTAGATTATATATTTTTTGGATGATATATAGAAAATCATGTTGAGATTCAGTAGTATTCCTCTTTATATTACATTCAATAGTGGCTCTATGTAGTATATAAATTAAAAGTTTTATTTTAGTATTTCTCTAATAAGATCTTGGAGTCAGTCTTACCATAATCTGACATGGTATGACAAGTACAGTTTTGGGTCATATCAGGTCGGGATGTGACAACCTTTCCTTTACTCCCATTGGTCAGTCTCTAACTAGTTTGGTTGCAGGCCTAGGCTTAGGGGGTAAGATTTAGACCATTTATTTAAATTTCTCTCAAATAAATACCTCTTAAACCTCTAAAAATGGTTGATCAACTCATTTTCCCAGCCTCATAGTAAGCCCCCAAGCTCTCCCATATCCTCTCTCACTCTTACTTAAAAAACAAATCTCTTAAACTAGTAAGAAAGAGAAAGGGTAATTTAGATTTATCTCCCGTCATTAGCTCTTAAGGTCTTTTAGAAAGTTGATCTCCCAATCTTTCCAATAATCCTAAGATTAAGAAAATTCACCCACAGGTTAGCAAGTTATCATGATTTGAAGTTTTATAAGCAAACCTAATTTTCTCCAAAATCTCAATGTATGTGAAAAAATGGAGCATTGAAACTCAATGGATTGAAAGACTAGGTTTCCATGATCCTCTATTTCAAATTTCATCAAATTTGGACAGTTGGATTGAAAGCTATAAACATTTTAAGTTGTATTTCATTTTAAACTACAATTTTAGGAACAATCTAGATCATCTGATCGCATGCATATCACAATTAGACAGTTCAGAATGAGCCAAATCATGCACCATACATGATAGGTTTTTAACCTATGACCTCTAGCCAAACCACTCAGTAATGTGGTAGCATCTTGTCTGTCTAAGCCTCCATAATTTGAATTGATGGTCGGTTTCCTAGTCCAACATGGTGAAGTTCAACATGGATGACTAATGCATGTCCCGACATGCTTCAGCAGGCGTGACTAATGGGTGATATGAAGTGCACTCAAATATCCCAAGAATATGTCATTTGCTCTATGCATATGATGTTGTAATTTTTTCTGAATCAAGTATTACAATGGTTAAGGAGGTAAGGAATACCCTTGTTGATTTCTATGAATGGACGGGGCAACTTATAAATTATCAAAAATTTGAGGTCCTTTTTGGTAAAGCTATTAAGAAGAGGAAGAGGAGAATTATTGCGCGTCTCATGGGACTTAGACCTGTGAAAGAGATGACTTATTTGGGTGTGAAGATTGCCTTGAGAAGGCTTGTTCATGCTGACTTTCATGGCATCTTGGACAAATCATTGGATAATTTCAATGCTTGGGGAAATAAGTTTATGTCTTTTCAAGGAAAGATTATCTTGATTAAATCTGTTATCTTAGCTCTTCCTATTTTTCAATCTACTCATTCTCTGGTTCCTAAGAGTATTCTTGCTGATATTGATAAGATGTGTAGGACCTTGATTTTGCATAAACAGGATGGCAAGAATGGATTTCACTATGTTAACTGGGATGTTTTATGCAAACCAGTTGAATTGGGTAGTCAGGGTATACATTCTTGTTTAAAAGTTCTTGGTCTGGTTAGAGATAAGTTGGATTGGAATTATCTTAATGATAGAGAGTCTTTATTGAACAAGACTTTATCTACTAAATATGGGTCTAGAAGTTGGAGTTCGTGTCTGAAGAAGATGTTTTCTCCTTCTTGGAAAATATAGCTGATGGTGCGAAATCTCTTGAACCGATTACTAGATGGAGAATTGCGGATGGAAGTTCTATTAACGTGCTGAAGGATGCCAGGATTCTGGACAAGAGCCTCATTAATTGGCCTACATTTGTTTATAATAATATTTATTTTGAATTGTTGGCAGATAAGTTCATTGTCAACGGTTCCAAGGACATGGAGAAGATGAGAATGTATTTTAGAGAATAACTTGTTTTGATAATTAGTAAAACAACTATTTACTCAAATCTTTTTGAAGATCAAGTGGAGCTGCTGAACTAAATGATGGGAAAGACTATTTATGGTCTTGCTTCTGAAGCTATGGTATGTCATGATTCACTGGTACCATATTGGGGATGGATGAAAAAACTAAAATTGAATTCTCATGTAGAGAATTTCTGGTGGAGAATATTTCATAATGCAATTCCTAATTTTAATTTTCTGATACAAAGAAAATGATAAAAGTCAATTCTTGTCCTAGAGATTGTTTGAATATTGAGGATTATGAGCATGTGGCTCTGGGTTGTTTGAAATTGCTCTGCATCATTCAGATTTTAAATAAATGGGGATTTGCAATTCCTATTTTTGATTCCTTTGACAAGTGATGTAGATTGTTGGATTGGTGTGCTTCTAAGCAGCCTGTTTTGGAAAGGATTTATTGCACTGTCGTATTTCTTTCATGGAAGTCAAGAAGTAAAGGAATTTATGGTGAAGGTGAAGAGAGTAATCTATTTATTGCTTCTAATACCATCACCATGTCTTCTATCTCAAGTTCACCAGCATTGGTTAAACTTTCATCATGATTCTAGGATGTTAATCAGTCTGGTAGGCTGTTGAAAAAATCTTTGCATCCTCCTCTTCCTGATTGGATTAAAGTGAACGTGGATGTGTGTTTGCTTTCATCTTTCAAGGCTAGTATTAGAGGTGTGTTCAGAGACCATAGAGGGAGATTTCTATTGGCTTTCGGATTCAGTGGTATTCATTGGGATGCAAGTCAATTGGATTTTCTTGTTGTTCAGTCTTTGGATCTATTTTTGAAAAAATGGATGCTTAATATAAAGGGATCATTATTGAAGATGATAATGCTAATGTCTTCAAACTTCTTTAAAGGTGTTGCAAAAATTCTAAAGATGGTGCTAACGTCAATCAATTGAAGGTTTCTTATGGGTTGAAAGATTTTAATTTTGTTATGTTTAATTGGGTGGATAGATGTTGTAATAAGTTAGCCAATACTTGTGCTAACATTGCTATTGCTTATGATTTTATTTGGGATGATACTAGCTTGTGTAGTATTCCTCCTTTTTTATGTTTGTTAAAGGAGGAATGCGAATCTATTGGTAGTTTGTAATAGTTTTCTTTTTAATAATATTGCTTATGCATCCTAAAAAAAAACTCCTCATCCCAAAATCATTTGTGTTAAGGATAAAACTGTTTAAATTAAGAGGAGATAATCCATACAATTTTATGAATCCAATCAAAATTTTGAACGCTAGAAAACTCATTTAAATGGAAAGGAAATGCAGATCAAACTCTTATCTTACGTTAGCAAGAAATAAAACCCACTTTCTCTAATTTCCTTTAAGGAAATAATTAAGGCACGTCTCTCTTTCATTCCATCAAGAAGCCATAGAGGATGTGATGTCGGCTAGGGTACGCGAAGGAGAGAGAGGAGAAAGGATTCAGGCCTTAGAGTTCACAAGGGGGATTCGGCCTTGGAGTTGCATAAACAGAGAGGGATTTCATGAATGTCTTGCAGATAGGGGGGTTATCAAAAATAAAAAGAGGGAGAGAGATCGTGGGGAGGGCAGTTTGAACCGGCTCAACTCCTCCCTAAATTTACCAAACTACCCTTCCCTATTAAATCTCACATAAAATTAGTTAATTTTTTTTATTCAAAATTATATCAAGATCTTATAATAAATTTAAAAATTGTATTAATTATTTTTCTTCATCGTGTCTTAATAATGGTCAAATTAGGTTTGGATTGAATTATAAGGTTGAGTGGATGTTATGTTAGTGGGTATCTGACCAAGGGTGTCTTAAAGATGACATTATACTAGCCCATGAATACCTAGGTGCTGGAGATAGGTTTTGGGAAGAATCTCCCTTGAATAATGAAGTCAACAAAAAATTAACATAAAGATCAAACATGAATATTAAAACCATAAATACATGACTAAATAGAATATTGGAAAGATTGATAAATTTTTTTAATTAAATTTAGAAACTCTAACGATCTAAGAAGAAAACTTGAGACAGCTGAGAGTCAGCAATTTCAAAAAACTTAAACAACGCCTCCACCATTCCTTCATAAAAAAAATAAGACATGGTTTAAAAGTGCCTATGTGGTTAGCTGGCTCCTCAATATAGATTAAGGTAAGTCCAGATTTGTACTTCATTATATAGGTTTGGGTCACTACTTTGTAGTACCCAATTTAGATTTAGGTTATGAGGCATATTTCAAATCTTAAGCCCTAACCCTCCGGGACTATAATCTCAAATTTCTAATAAAATGCCAACTAAAACATAAAAATTTTCTCCTAAAATGTAAAGCCCAACGTAAGGTAGTCTGATGTTGACTCTGAGCTTCTCAGAATCTGGCACTGTTAACCTCTTTATTGTATGAGGTCACTAGGACCAATCCAGACCCCATGATCAAACTCTAATCCCTTTCCAATCAATAGCAATCATTCAGATGATTGTCAATGATTTGAATAGTTCAACTTTAAATATTTAAACTCTTAATCCATCTTCAACTCATGGCTCAAATATGTTTACACTTGTCATGAGTCATGCCACCATAGGATGACCAAGTCAACTAAATAAAATTTGGTCAAACCTTTCCACATTTGTTTCTTTTTTTCATCCATGTAATGGACCTAATCCCTGTTGCGGATCTAGATTAATGGATTATGTTTTTGATGATAGAAAACACTCTTATTTCTCTATGACTACATTGCCTACTGACATTTTAGGTCCACAAGAGCAGACTATAATTTAAACTAGCTCAAGATTGGGTAGACTAGGTCTGAGTCACTTTGTACACCTTTTTTTTCTTGAGTCTTTGTAATTAGTGTAGCTCGTGATGCTTTCTAACCTTGCTCATACACACCTTAGGAGAATTTCTGTCTGTTCCCTATAGTTTAGTATTTTTAGTAACATCGTTACGGATGATATTTATATCGTCCTGGACGACTAGTTCAAAAATAAAAATCCTAATTAGAGCATCCTGATTAAGGCAGACGTCATTATGCACATTATCATGGATAATTTTGTATTGGCTAGGACGATAGGCTCAAAATAGAAAGAATCAGCTGCCTGATTTATTTAGGAATTACTTATTTTTAGACATCGTTCAGGGCATCATCTTGGACGATCTAGCATAATTTTGCCTAAATTAATATGGTATTTAAGGAAAAGCAATTAAGACCTGATTTTACGATCAAATAATCCTGGACGATCGCAGGATCATCCTGGACGATACGCTGGATGATATGGGATAATACGCTGGATGATATGAACAAATATCTTCTGATCATCTCAGATCATCCCAGTTTATTAATCTTATTTTGCTCTGATCGTACAAGACGATATTAGTATCGTCCTGGATGATAATGTCGGCAAGTTGCAATTAATGAGCTTGTTATGAGCTCTTCTATTTAAGCTTTGATAAGTCACTTTGTAAGTGTCTTTGGAAGCCATTGAAGCTTCATTCTTTTGGAGAGAACTTGAAGAGAGAGCTTGAAAGGGAGAGAGGAAAGGGTGGAATTTGAGAGAGGGAGAAGATCTTTGGAGGGGGTTTCAAGGGAGTGTGGAGGGGGATTCCACACGGTTGCTCCGACGAGCTTGTACCATAGTACCGTCGGATTCAAGCCTTATCTTGAGGGAAGTTCATGAAAGAAGAAGATCTCTTTGGTGTCAAAGGACCTGGCTACTTCATTATTGCTCCTTAGAGGGTGCCTCTGAGGAGTGGACGTAGGTCAAGGTTTGACCAAACCACTATAAATTCGGTGTGATCCTTCTTTATTTTATTTTTGCATTTATTTTTCCCCACATTTATTTCTTTGTGGAGATATTGGTTTAGTTTTAAGTTTTATGCTTTGATTGTAAGAAAGATTTTTTAAAATACCAATTCATCCCCCCTCTTAGTTAGCCTCGGGCTAATTTTTAAGGGATTAGCATCCCTAAGAAACTTTCAATCCCTAAGGCCTTTTAGAATCCACATCATTGACATTTAAATATCATCTAAATGTCATATCATTAGCTTTGACTTTATTGACTAGTCAAACTAGTCAACAAACCATTAAAATCCCTTTGAAATGGTCAAGTTTCCCTCCAAACTTCATACTTATTGTCCTATGGCCTTAGGACCAATCTAACCAGCACTCAAATACTCCCCCATAAGCCACCTCAATAAGACTTGACCTGTTTACTGGTCAAACCAGTCAACAAATGGTTAATGAGCCATTAAATGAGCTAAATCCTTGATGATATGGCATCTATTTCAAGCCCTTTTAATCCCAGCTATTGAAATAACTTTTGGAACATTCTAAAGGCTATTCCTAGCCCTTGGATTAGGATCCAATGGTCCTAATCCTCCCTATATGCTTAAATTAAGACAAAACCCACTTTATACCTATGTTGTCCTTACTCCTAGCTTTCCAGCCACTCCAGGGGCAAGTGGCAGCCATCAAAGTGTGTCTCCAGCTGATCCTAGCCATCTCTTGAGCCTAGGGATATTTGAATAGGGCAAATAAAGGAAACAAGCCTCATTCTAACCCTAGCCTTCTCTCTCTATTCAAGCTCCTTCCAACCGAACTCCTAATTCTTTCAAGCTCTACAGATCTCCCTACACTTAATCTATAACCAAACCAACCTGTCAAACCTCATCGGTGATTAGATTTTGGTGAGTCAAAGCCATTTTTCGTCCAAGGCTTGTAGCATGCGATGGGGAGCTTCTCAGGATAAGGTTTTTGAAGATGGATTAAGCGTGGGCAATCTAAAAGTCCAACAAGACTTTAAATAGATTAATCCGTCCATTGAATGAGGTATAATCTCAAACCCTAGTTCAAGATATAAAGTTCAAAATAGATTTTCATTGAGTAGTTTTAAAATAAAAAATATATATCCACACAATTTCCATTCAACTATTCTAGCTAGGTTTTAAATTTCAAGTTGTTTCGTATAACCGATCAAATAAACGAGTCAAAAAATCCATTATAGGGCATTTTCGTGACCTAGTTCAGGTGTATAAAATTTTATCCATTGATCATTTGATCAAAGGTTGAAATTTCATTGAATCACTCTCTGCTCCAACAGTGTGGATCGATCAGCTACAGCTTTGTTCTGTACCGCTCGATCTGGACCGTTCGATTCAAAATAGTGGAGATCCGATGGCATTCACATGTGCTGACTCGGATAAGTAAAACTGCATTTGTGGTTTACTCATTTCGTAATGATTGTTGGCGTAACAAAAATTGCACTGCCAGACAATCATTTCTGTAGTCACCTAGGGCCAATTAAAGCCTGCAACGTGTCCGCTAGTGGCAGCGACGCTAAACTTACTTAAATAATTTAAAATTTATTTTAAATCATTTTAAATTAAAAAAAAATAAAAAAATTATTTTAAATAATAAAAAATATTAATTTTATATTTAAATTTCTAGAAATTTAAATACTTTAATTTAAAATTATTATTAATTTAAGATATTATATAT